>NC_080052.1:18761181-18928681 GCF_026212465.1 Amaranthus tricolor
AGTTTCCTAATCCATAGGATCTCTGTAACTCCTTTTGCTATCCCCCTGAATTCTGCTTCAGCACTGGACGGAGCAACCACCTTCTGTTTCTTACTTTTCCAAGTGACTAGATTACCCCCTACAAGAGTGAAGTATCCTGAGGTGGACTTCCTGTCGTCCCGATCACCAGCCCAATCTGCATCTGTGTAACCAATAAGATCAAGGTTATCATTCTTTGAGTAGAAGACTCCTTTATCACTGGTTCCCTTTAAGTATCTCAGGATCCTCAAGACTGCTGCCATGTGTTCCACTTGAGATCGATTCATAAACTTACTTACAATCCCTACTGCGTAGGCAATATCTGGTCTCGTGTGGGATAAGTAGATCAGTTTTCCCACTATTCGTCTATAACGATCTTGATCTGCCGCTTCTGCCCCTTCAACGATTTGCAGACCATGATTAGCTACCATAGGAGTATCTGCTGGCTTGCAGTCTAACATGTCTGTTTCTGCTAAGAGATCTAAGATGTATTTTCTCTGATTGATGAATATCCCCTTCCTTGATCTTAGAACTTCTATTCCTAGGAAGTATTTCAGTTGTCTCAAATCCTTCATCTCAAACTCTTGGAATAATTTGCTCCCGAGACGATCAATTTCCTTGGAATCGTTTCCGGTAATCACCATATCATCTACATAAATCACGAGACATGTAATTTGTTTTCCACTTCGCCTGAGAAATAGAGTATGGTCTGAGTTGCTCTGTTTGTATCCAAATTTCTTCATTGCTGTAGTGAATCTCCCAAACCACGCTCTAGGGGATTGTTTTAAGCCGTATAGAGCTCTTTTAAGTCGACACCCCTCTCCTTGGCTATACTCATTTGAATACCCAGGTGGTGGCTTCATGTATACCTCTTCTTCAATCTCTCCACGTAAGAAGGCGTTTTTTACATCAAATTGAAACAGAGGCCACTCTTTATTTGCTGCTACTGAGAAGAGGACTCGAATGGTATCAATTTTAGCCACAGGTGAGAACGTTTCCGAGTAGTCTACCCCGTAAGTTTGTGTGTACCCTTTAGCAACAAGCCTAGCTTTGTACCGCTCAATGGTTCCATCAGCATGATACTTGACTGAAAAAACCCATTTACAGTCAACAGTCTTCTTATCACCTGGTAATCTGCACTTTTCCCACGTTCGGTTTTTCTGGAGAGCCATGATCTCTTCGTCCATAGCTTGCTTCCACTTTGGTGCTTGGAGGGCTTCTTCAATGGTTTTCGGAATGGTACTGGAATAGAGAGATGCATTGAAGGCAACAGCTGTTTGTGATAGTTGTTCATCATCCGGTCTACCGATAGGATATCGGCATCTCTGGGATTCATACTCAGGATCATATCTCTTTGGGGGTATTCCTCTTGTACTTCGAGGGGGCAAATTATATTTCCTGGGAACAACAATACTCCTTGGCACAATATAGTCAGTGGATATATCAATGAAAGGAGCAGTAGGACTCGGTGTTACCTCTCGTTCTGCTGGATGCTCAGGGACAGGATGCTCAGGGACTGGAGTAGTAGTCTAAGGAGATGATTCAGTAACAATGTCAGTGGCAATATCGGTGGTAGTGACTACTTGCTCTTTGGGAGCTCGACTGTCAGCCAAGGGATAAGTCAACCAACTGAGATCCTCACTCATACTCTCCCCCTGAGATCGAGGTTGGGTGTAGTAGGGGGATTGTTCAAAGAAGTCACAGTCCATGGTGGTATAAAGCTTGTGATGGATAGGATCATAACAGCGATAGCCCTTTTGTGTAGTGCCATACCCAAGAAATACACATTTGACTGCCCGTGGTTCAAACTTAGTTCGGGCGCGTGAGGGAAGATGGACATACACAACACACCCAAAGACGCAAGGAGGAAGGGAGTGAGAAGAGGGAACAGGAGTATGCGAATTGAGTGTGGCAAGAGGGGTCTGGAATAGGAGGGTTTTTGTGGGGAGGCGGTTAGTGAGATAGGTGGCAGTAGCAATGGCTTCAGGCCAAAAGTGTACAGGTACATGAATGTCAAACATTAGGGCTCGTGCTACCTCAAGAAGGGTACGGTTTTTGCGTTCAGCCACCTTATTTTGTTGTGGGGTGTCGGAGCAGGAAGTTTGGTGGATAAGACCATGTTCAAGAAAAAATTGTTTCATTACCATGGAGATATATTCACCACCATTATCCGAGCGAAGAATTTTAGGTTTTGCATGGAACTGAGTGAGAATCATGTTATAGAATTGTACAAAGACATCAAAAACCTCAGATTTGTGCTTCAAAAAATAAACCCAACACATTCGAGAATAATCATCAATAAATAACACAAAATATGAAAAACCATGATTGTCAGTATGTGGGGCTGGGCCCCATACATCAGAATGCACTACATCAAAGGGTTTGGGAGCACGAGTATTACTAGGAAAATAGGATTGTTTATGACTCTTAGCTAAGATACAAGTTTCACAATCTAGGGATGCAGTACAGCTATTGAGAGAAGGAAAAAGTTGTTTTTAGATAACCTAAGGATGGATGACCTAAACGGCGATGCCAAGTCCGCAATTGGTGAGCAGGAGATCCATGAGCAAGCATTGCACCACCTTTTTGAATCGCCTCATCAACATAGTATAGGCCACCTCGTTCAGTACCACGCCCAATGATCGTCCCCGTCCGAGCATCCTGTATAATACAATTATCAGAGGTTAAAAAACAGTACAGTTTAAGTCCTTTGTTAACTGACTGACTGACAATAATTTATGAGACAAATTTAGAATTAACAAGCAATTTTTGAGATGAAGGGAGGAAGAGATATTGACAGCTCCAGCTTTGGCAACCGGTACACATGCCCCATTAGCTGTCTGGATGTGGGTTCGGTTAGTAGGATGGGTGGATACAAAATCACTGGGGTCAAATGTCATCGTATCGGTCGCCCCACAGTCAAAGATCCATTGAGAATGATTGTTATGACTAAGGAGACATTTGGTATTGTTGTGTTGTGGGCTGGAAGTGGAAATGGGCTTGGGATTGGAGTTTGGGCCGGAAATTAAAGGGTTGGAGGGATGTGAGCTGGAAGTGGAAGGGGGGTGTTTTAGGGTTTGTGGGTTATAAATGGGAGCCTGAGGAGTGTTTTGGCATTTGGGCTTCCCTTTCCCTTCCCTTTGGCTGACGGCTATTCCTTCTTTTTCTTCCCACTTCTGATTCTCACCATTGTTGGATCTATGCTCTGAGGTTACTGTTGCCTCTCCTTCCCCTGTGCTCCTTCCTTCTAGTTCACCTGATTTATGGCATGATGTCGGTTGATCGGTGGTACTGAGGTTAGCCTTGCCGCCGGTCCGGCTAGCCGGTGCCTTGGTGGCGGCTCTCCTTTTCTGTAGATCGTCCCACCACTCGGGGTATCCCACAAGTTTGAAGCACCCCTCCTTGGTATGCCTGGAACCACCACAGTAAGTGCATCGGAGTTTTCTCCGGTCATCATCTTCTCGGCTTCTTTGGAAGGGTCTGTTTCTCGTGGCTAAACCCGAGCCAATCTCTGAGGGACTAGTTCCCGGTGATGAGACGCCGGTCATAATTTTTCGGCGTGTGATCTCTCGTCTGATTGATGCGTATGCCGTTTCCACCATCGGTAAAGGTTCACTATGGAGAATGTCTCTTTTTTCTTTGTCAAGACTGTCGTTAATCCCAGTGAGGAATTGATAGAGTCTCTGTCTTTGAATGTATTTATTGACATCTGTTATATCCTGTGGGCAATTCATTGGGTTTGGCATTCTTCTATCTATTTCTTTCCACAGAATGTTGAGTTTACCGTAGTAAACCTCGATAGTGTCGTTGTTCTGCCTTAAGGTTGTTGCCTTTGAACTCAAATCGAAGATTTGTAGTTCATCCCTACCACATCCTAAGAGACTTTCGATCCCTTGCCAGAGGCTGTGTGCTGTTGTGTAGTCCAGGAATTGATTTACAATATCTCCATCTATGTTTTCGATTATCCACGCAATGACCATGGCATCTCTTTGTTCCCATTGGGTATAATTGGGGTCTGATAGTGGTGGGGGTCTGGCAGTGATGTGATTGAGCCGCCCCCGGCCTCCAATTGCTACGTGCATTAATTTGCACCATTTTGTATAATTGTGGTATGTGAGTTTTTCTGAGATTTTAAGTGATGTTGGGTTTTCAGTTTGATTGTTTGAGTTGTTGAGTTTCTGGAACATATGAAACATCTGTTCCATTTGTTCCATGGACATTAGGGTTTGCTGTGTTTGTGTTTCTGATGAATCGGTCATTTACAAGGTAAGAACTGGTAAATGATGGTGCCTTCCCGGATCCGAACCCTAAGGCTCTGATACCATGATGATTTGATGAATTCTGGTGTTTTGGTTTGTGAAAAATACTGTGTTCTATTGTTTATTACTTAGAACCATATTCAATATATACATGAGCATTTGTTCAATTGTAGTAACTGACAAGAACATGGATAATTGCCTAATATGTAACTACCTAATACAATGTAACTGTAAAATGAATAAACTGCATTCCAATATTTTCCACTAGAAATTACACATGCTTTAGAAGTTTGGTTTTTCTACGTGTTTTGAAGGTAAAAATGCTAAAAAAAGCGGAAAACTTAGACTTGTTTTGACCATTGGAAGAGATAAGAAGATTTCCAAGTGAAAGTAGAGCAAGAGACTAGTGGTAGAGCTTAATGCCAAGTCGTATGTACTCAATATCTCTTGAGAGTTGCCTTCAACACCAGCCGTGAGAGTTGCGGTAGTCAAGGTTGTGGTCGAAGTAATTGGGTCATTGCTAGAGTTTTCAATTTGGGGTGAGGGCCGGATAGTTGGGTGATGGCAGGCCTAAAAAGAGGGGTAGAAAAGGTGGTAGTGTTTCCGGGCGAGGGAGAGAATGGTGGATGGGGGCGACAGGTGGATAGGGGAATCGAAGTTGGGTGGTTCAGGGTGGAGGAGATGGTGGTGTTTCATAGTGAGGGAGAGGAGAATTGTTGGGGTTAATCGTTGCTAGGTGGTTCGGGGTTTGGTTATAGCTTTTTCTCAAAAAAAAAAATTATTTTTTATTGTTTCAAATTAAAAAATAACAAAAAAATCGAAAAAAAAAAATTAACCCTCTGTATTAATAAATAATAATAGGTCATTTAGTAAAACTCTTAAAATTTGAAATTTTAAATATAAAAATTCAAATTGAGATAATTTTTAAAATCAAATTACCTAAAGTTAAGATTTTCCAAAGTAATTTTTCCTTTTTTTTTTCTTTTATTTTGAATTATTTAAAATTTCGTACTGGTAGAGTGGTAGTAGAAAAGATACTTTAAAATCTACTACAATACTCAATGGAGAATTGGAGATGGTAGCGTGATCTGACGGATCAAGTGTTAATGGGTTGGAATTTGTGCTTATCCATTTGGTTTGACTCTTTCCTCAAGTCACATGATCTCTGCTACAAATCGCCCACAGTACCCTTTATCCACTTTTTTTTATTGTAGTGCCAATACCAGTACTGGTGCTATTTGCTAATATACTCTTAGTTCTTATTTTGTTATTTTATTTATTATTTTCGTAAAAAATTTCTTTTTATATATCATAAATTTTTGATAAAATTAACCATTTTTATCTTTATTTTATTATTTTAATAATATTTATAATCTTCTTACATTTTTTATTAATTTCATTTGAATATTTTTATATTGCTAATGGTCTCACATGATTCCACCAAGTTTACAAAAATATTTTTTAATAGTTATGATCCTTATATTTTTCACTATATTTTTTTTATCATTTATAGTCATTATTTTTTCTCTATCAAATATATTATTCAATAAAATAATATACACACTATCTAAAAGATTCTATTTTCATAATTTCCTTTTGAAACAAATTACTATTTATGTTTTTTAAAGTTATTTCTATTTGTCATTTTGGTTGTTCCTATTTATATCACAAATTTTGAACAAAATTAATTTTTCTTATCCTCAATTTCATACAGTATTTTAATAATATTCATTGTTTCCGTATATCTTCAACCAACTTTATTTTAACATTTTTATATTCCTTATAGTTTTCATATATCTCTCACTAATTTTTTACACATATTTTATTCATTAATTGTGAAATTTATATTAATTTTCTTTAATACTCCCTTCAATTCAGTACTAATGTCCCATTTGCATTTTGGATACTATTCATCTCTTACTCTTAATTTGTATTCTATTATTAATCTATAAGTTAAATTATAGTTAAGTGAGATCTTATTTGATTTGTCTCAATGCAAAGATTATTTATATCAACTTTTCATAATTTTTAATTACACACAATTAGAGATATTAAATATCAAATAAGTACATTGCATATAGTATATAAAATAAATGAAACATTAGTAGTGAATGAATTAAAGGGAGTAATTTTATTTATAATTCCATTCGTCTACCACCAAATTATTTAATAATGCTTGTTGGCAACTTCTTTAAGAAAACTAAAGGTTACAAATAATGCTAGGGGTATTATAGCAAAAATTTCTAATCAATAATCTTAATTTGTAAATCAATATAAAAAGACAAAAAAATATATTAAAATAAACAAAATTGAAAAGATAAATTAAAATAACAAAACTCTCATCCTCCCAAATCATACTACATAAATATGATTTGTCAACTTTACAAATAATCATATTTACTAACAAGTTTGTGAATTGAGTTTCCCAAAACCCACTATAAAACCTCCATTTGGTCTTATCAACTCTTGCCCTGTCTGATTCCTGCACTATCCTATCTTATTCGGTGAGCTAAAGAGAGAGGGGAAGAAAATGAAGCAGACAAGCAAAGGCGTGAAGATCAAAGCCCATACGAAGGTGGCCCATGCCCAAGCAAGCAAGGATCGTAAATCCAGCACCGGCACAAATGGTTTACCCAAGAAAGGTGGTCACGGTGGCAAGTTTACTTGGTCCGGCGACATTGGCCTTTTAGATGATCATCATCAAATCATGGCTCCTGCTTTTGATGCTAAGGATCCCAACTTTGAAGATCCTGCAGATTTCTGATCACTTTCATCAGAATCAGATGGTGCTGATTTATTTACTTTGTTCTGTTTTCTGGATTTAATGTTTATTTTGTGATGAATGTTGAATGTTGAATGTTGAATGATGATGGTGTGTGTAAATACAGAGTAGTAGTGTAGTACTGGTACTTTACTTATGGTATCATCACTGATCTGATATCGGTTGATGTTTTCTTGTAAATAATGAAATCAAATAATTCCATTTTTAATTTTTGATTGTTGCTTCTTTTTAATTTCTGTTGCAAATGTTTTTGTTTATTGATTGTAGTTGTTTGATTTCTGAGATAATGTTTTCAAGTACTCTTGTATTTTAGCTTTTGATTCATTGTTCATATGCAATTTGTGTTGAATTAAGAAATTAATGATGGTTTTGGATAATCAAATCTGCTAGACAGCAATAATAGTGTTGGTGATAGACAGACAGAGACCTTAAAATGAGTTGTACTCCAATGGATACAGAAATTAGATATTTTTATTTTCAGAATAATTTAATTTTTACTGATTTTTTTATAATAACTTTAATTTTAATTAAATATGAATAATATCGACTGTAATAGTGCCCGCTAAAAAAGCATCAAGATAATTTCTTACGTGTTTAAAAAGTTATTTTGAAAAAAGTTAAAAATTATAGGAAAGGTTAAATTATAAAAAAGTTGAAAAATTAAAAAATTTAAAATTAAATAAAGTAAATTTATTTTTTTTATTTTAACTTTTAATTTTTAATATTTTTTTTTTGTTTTTTAGAAATTACTAATTAAAAGTCGGTTATCGTTTGCACAACAATGTTTCTAGATAAGTAATTCTAAAATAAAATTATTCATGATTAATTAAAAATTGGGAATATTATAGGAAAATTAATTAAAAAATTAGATTATTTTAGGAAAATTTTCTCATTTTTATTATTTGCTACCTTTATTTTTCTACTATTTGAATTCTATCTAAAAAAAAACTATCAACTCAATCAGCAATATGAATAGGTAATTCAACCCCAAAAATGTTGAGTTAATTGAATATTTTTGGGATTTCGTTAATTTTTTTTTGTCATAATTTATTTTTTTTATGAAATAGAAAAAAAAAATATATAAAGCTGTGCAAAATCTACCACTTTATACTTTTTTTGTTAAATTTAAGTTGTTTCTTCAAATTATGCGGATATCTTGGAGAAACTTATTTTTAGATAAATTGCATACTTGGGCCGACAATAAATCTAAACTATTAGATTTCACTTTACTCATGCTTCTTATAAGGACAAGGAATATCATTCTACAATGAGTATTTATTTACATGATTATCGATACAATATGGTAAGAGTTGCATGATTTAGGTAATGCAACTCTTTCAGGGTGAACAATTAGGGCATGTAATTGTGCATTTATGATTGTTAGATATTGTTGATTTGCCGTAAACCTATCGAAAGGCCATAGAAATTAAGAATATGTCTTGGTGATAAATCAAGACGCAATCACCCTTTTACGATATGTCTTGTGTAAGCAAGTAGATTTTCAATGATATTTGAGATCATAATAATATAAGACAACTTATTGCGACTCATATGCAACATACTTTCATTATCACATCGATCCAACATAATTTTCCTAGGGTTCATGATTGTAACATTTGAAAAAAAAATTGGAAATCGAAAATAAATATTAAGAATATGGAATATTATGAGACAAATATAATGAACATTTTATGATGAGTTGATTTGGAAAAAAAAAAATTTGGACTTAAGTGTGCGAATAAAATCATATTCAATTTCTCCTATTTTCATTTCTATTTATTTTTAAAATTATTTTCTTCTTCCCCTAAAGATTATATTTTATATTCTCACTTGTTTGTCAGTATTCATCATCTTCTCCAAATTTTCTAAATTTCCCAATAATAAGAATTTTCTTCCTCTGAAAAATTTCAACCAAAGAAGCACATCATTTCTTTCCCCAAAACCGTGCAGCCAAGCAAACCATCTCCTTCCTCTGAATTTAGAACAGGAAGCATTATCCCTTCTACTTGTTTGAACCTAATACAAAAACTAGAAATGTAAATAAACTTATGAAAATTCAAAGACTAGTCTTCAGAAACTCGATATCAAACTGATGCATATATCTACATGTTTTCCTTATAGCGTTACTTCGCCCACAACGGTGCTTGGGTTTAAGTTCGATAATACGCCATTGAGATACAACAAATTGCACTTCAATATAAGCACTATATAAAGAAACAATGTTAAGGAATAAGAGGGTTAAAAATATGATAATAGAGTTTGTAAGATTCTAAGATCATATGTGTGACACCCGGGCCCAATTAGACTATTGGTGACTACCCATGGAGATTGTAAACTGACCCCATAGACCACAAGTTGTTGCAGCGCACTTTTTCCTCACTCGTGAAACCTAAAAGGTCACTCATCCTAAGATTTCTCTCCATCAAACTTAACTGTGGAGTTATTAGCAAGTGAACTCCCTTAAAAAGAAGATGCACCATGTTGACATGAGTAGTCTATCAATTATTTTTAAAACTCAGCCCGAGGTGTTGCAATATGCATGTAGAGAGAAAAGAAAAAAAAAAGAAAATATGAACATAAAATCAGAAACATGATATTATGAACAACTACCCTTATTAATATGCAACTTCCACTATTTATAATAGTGTATGCATGCATTCAAACATAAAAACTGATCTTTGATTAGATTTTTGGTGAATGAACATAACCTTATAGGACCATAATAACCAACAAAATAGAAGAAAAAGGCGCCCATTGCTTACAGACAAAAGCGAAGACTCGTCGCTTTTGTCCTATCGACATATTTGATTTTCTAGAGAAAAGCAATTAGTCATTGCTAAGGGAAATGACTCGTTGCTTTTATTCTGTTTAAGTATTTTTTCTTTACTTTGTTTTGACACTATGGACTTAAGTTATAATACTTGTTTGTCCCACTATTTTTATAGTACATGGTGTAACAGCTCGGGTCTTAATCACCTTTAATAAAATACTTTTTCTGACATAGCGGATGACTTTTGACTAATTACTCGGGTTATTTTGCCCTCAAACCAAAGGTTTAAGCAAACAATTCAAAGTTTTATAAATAAATACTTGAATAAATTAAAAAACATTATTAAGATTTAGACAAAAGCCATTTTACAAATATGTTTAAAAAAATAAAATACTTAAATACAAATATTATTTACATTGAAAATCAAATATGTAATTCATCTCGAGAGAGAAGTTCTAACCAAGCTTCGCTGCGCTACTATTGTAATAGGTTCGGCAATCTCGATACATAATTAACATTTAATAATAATGTTCAATACAAGAATATTGCGAAAATCTCAAAATGTCGAACTGTTAAAAACTTTAAATCATAAAAATTGAAACTGTTTAAAACAAACGTAAATATTACATCTAATAAGAAATATTGCTTACTAAAAATGGAAAAAAAACATTATCATCAAGTCATCAATAAAGATACCAAAAGCTGCTAAGTTCTCGATAAATAGTAATTGCTACGGCTTGGATCGGAACCTGAACTAAATCCTGCAAAATGTTGCCATCCATGATACGGATGAGAGCCGATTGAATCGGTCAGCGCTTAACGCCGAGCATAACTTCCTATTTATCTCAAAATACGAAAATTATACGCTACATTTACAAAATAGTAATTTAAGTACGAACTTATAATTAATTAACATCACTGTATACTTTTTAGCATATTCTTTTTCTGTTCCATACTTTTAAGTCATTAAGATACCATTCTCAATCCTGACGGAAGTACGTTATTGCCACTTATACAATTCGGTAATCTTAACACTTAAGTAAGTTCATTTGGTTAATATTCATAACCGTACCATGCATCATAGCATCAACACTAATCAAGTTTATCACTGATCAACAAGCACATCAATATGACACCTGATATATATAAGGGTCTGGTTAGGTGAGGACCGTAGTCCTAAACCCCAACTGTGGTGGGAGTCGTCACCCCTCCAATACAATTTATGCTCGAGCTTTACAGGATAGGTAGCTAACCCCCTGTCTTACACCGCATTTTACGTGCCGGCCAACACGGGCGCCGGGATTTTACATGCGGTCCATGGTTCGACATTACCTTACTATCAGGGTCATTGTAACGGCCCGGTTAAAGTGACCCGTTAATCCATATGAAAATACAAATTTCGGTTCACTCCTTGGGCTCTAGAGAAAAGTCTTCTATAGGATCGTCAACGTTCCGTCGATAAAGAAATATGACTAAACAGAAACAGTACTAACGTCAAGAAAATATGTCAACGGAAGCTCTAACGTACAACTCGAGAGCCTATAGGCCTCTAGACAAACTAATTGAAATAAGCGGAAGCGAAAAGAAAACTACACTATCTCCTGTTACATAAGCACAGAGTTTATTTCTACTCATAACCCAATACAAAAAGTTAATAGCATAGTCTTGATGATTACGGGTTCGAAGTCGAGACCTCACTCCCGACCCCACCTGCAATCAACCTACTAGTCGTCGTATGACAACACACAGTAGGTTCCAAAGAAACAAACCAATACACGTTAGAGACTTCATACAAATATCAAACAGGTTGAATACAAGCAATATGTTCATCCTAGCATGCATAGGCTCTAATACATTCATTATTAGTTAATCCCAACTTGTAACGTTGCCCGTCCTGTTCGGGTCGTTCAAGTATAAATCATACACTATTAGATAATTCCAACTTGTAACGTTGCCCGTCCTGTTCGGGTCGTCCAAGTATAAATCCAAATCTTTTTGGAGAAATACACTTGGGAGAGCTAATCCCAAGGCAACCACCGACCTAAGACGTTGCCTGTCCTGTTCGGGTCGTCAAAGGCTAAAGTATGCATACCCCCATGGTGACCGTAATGATCCAAAACTGCCATGGGAACAATAATTATAATAATCCAAACCAATACGTTAACCCCTTTGGGTAACATAATATAACCAAACGTCAACCCCATTTGGGTGACAAACACATAAATTCTCAATTTCCAATTAATTTCTTTCAAATTATTTGAAGTGTCTAATCCTTATGTGATTTACAATGCCTCGATTAGAAATGAAACAACACTACTTGCACAACCACATAAACATTATGGTCTAAGCGTGTACCTTTAAGCGCTGCAACCAAACGATATTTAACCACGATAAAAATTTCGCCCTCTTATGAATCGAGGTCCTAAATATCACACACACACAAAACAATCACGTATTAGAACGTGTTTACACATTTAATCCACTCCATACTACTAAGACATCACTAGGATTTGATAATTTTAAATGTTTTCATCAAATTCCTAATAGTTCCAATTTGTAAACTTTAACCAGAAACTGAAATGATCGATTTGGACAGTTTAGAAAATTCAAATGAAAAATCCAACGTCGCCGTTGCGTTCGGAACGAGTCAATTACCTTGGGTACCAAATTTCATAATTTCTAACATCCAGTTACTATTTTTAATTATTTTAAGCGTTTAACGAGTTTTTAACGCATCGGTACATAAAACAACGGAACACGACTAACGTTTCCGGATCGGCACCTTTACCGAGACAGAACAGCTGCCGCTCGAATACATATATATATATATATATATATATATATATTTAATTTCATTATTATTATTATTTTATATATACATTATCAACCCTTTTTAAATCTCATGACCAAAATAACTCTAGCAAGGTCACATTCACAAAATCCTTCCAGAGACTTATAATTTCATAAATTATGATAACTAAATTAAATACTTAATTCTCTTAAGAAATTAAATTTTGTAGAGAATCACAAAACCAATTCACCCTTTTAAATCAAGACATATATATATAAATATAACACAATCCTTCAAACAAATCAAATTTTGCTAAAGGATTTATAAACTCTTGAATGACTACATTACTTGATCCATACCATTTAAATTTCACCTAACAAATTAAAATTTTGTTAGAGAAAATAGACCATAAGAAATTTATTTAAATTTCAATATAACTTTAAATTCTTAATTCTTATAACAAACTTAAATTTTGTTAAAGAATATTGATCATGAAGTTCTTTTCTTAATCCTTTTAACAAATTATAGTTTATTAAAGAATTATTAGAGAAATTTTTTTTATATATAAAAGAAAAATATTCAATCCTCCTATAAGTCATAGGATATCATCATACATAAAAATATAATTCATTTTAGAAATCTTGTATATAATTTCTATAATTAACAATTCAATTAAACTTACCCTTTGATCAAAAGATTGGATTGAATCAACAAGAATTTTTTTTTCTTTTGAATGTGCCGAAACCCAAAGAGCAAAAAGGGAGAAAGAAATTTCTAAATTTTTTTTCGTGTTTTACTTGAAGTTTAAAATGGTGATGGAATCAAAGGGCTTAGGATTAATAGTCATTTAAGACCATGATAATAATTGTGCCATAATACACAATTATGAGAGGAGTTACAAGACTCCTCCCATGCTCCACAACCGGCCACCCCCTCACATCCCGTATTTCTTTTTTTTTTTTATAATTAATTAATTAAGTAATTATTATATTATTGTTAAAACAGAAAAGAAACGTCACACGATAACATCGTACGCGATAAAACTCGTTACCGTTAAAATTTAACTCACTTTATTTCTTGTAATTATCTATGTAAAATAATATAATTTAATAATACATATTTATTTTATTTTATTATATTATTTTCTTAAACCCGATAAATTACGGAGTGTTACAGTCATTCAATCAATATTCATTCACACAAGTACATCACAATTTTATTACTACAATTTGACATTGACTTTGACTTGATCAACTTAGGTGATAACCTTTTTTATTTAATAAAATTCTAAATCACAACGTAAAATTAACCTTTATGTCTTTATACATTCATTATTAAATTTTTACACATTAAATTTTATTTATAACTTTATTTTTAATAGCTCGCTAAATTCACACTAATAACTTAATATTCTATCAATAGTCTCCAAATTAATATTTTTCACAAGTAGCTACTAAAATCTATCTATCTCTCTTTAAATAAGTTCCCAAAATCAACATTTTTAACTTTTCAATAAATAAAACTTTATAATATTCAAAAATCAAATATTTTAAATAAAATTCAGGTTAAAATTGCATCATTTGGATAAGTTTCCAAAATTCTACAAGTTCATTAAAAATCAATATTTCAAGTTTAGAAAAATAAGTAAACTTATTAGGCTTGCAAAAATCAACATTCTAGTTGTAAAACAAATAAAACTTATAATTTCACAAAAATCAATATTTCTAGTTTACAAAAAACAAGTCAAACTTATAATTTTCACAAAAGTTAATATCTCTAATTATAAAACAAGTAAAACTTGTCATTTCACAAAATCAATATATCACACATAGTTTGAGCGGCAAATTTACTAAAAGTACTTTTACATCATTTTACATAAATTTTGGTCAAATAGTTAGCAAATAAAATATTTTGTACTAAATAGTGATTAAAAGTTACTTTTATATGAAATCTCATGTATTCAAGAAAAACACTTTAACATTTAATAACTTATAAAAATTTCTCAAAAATATCTTTTTAAAATTGTTATCTTATATTATTATCACAAAAATAGTTGTAATAATTTAAAATTGTAAATCAAACTCTTTTTTTTATTATATGATAGTGGTCGAATGACCTATGAGTGTTTTGGGCCCTTTTCACATAAAAAGAACGACTTAATTTAATTTATCATACTAAATCCTAGATTTAAATAATTAACATAACCACTTACAAAAATAAGAACTTTACGCAATAACATAGAAATTTTACTATAACTTTAAGGATAAACTTAAATTTCAAAATAAAGTATAATAACAATATTCTTAATATAATCATACTTAGTAAAATACGTTCATAAAATAATTTACTACCTTATAAACTAGTTTGAAGGCTAACATAAACATATTAATAAAAATTCTAACATAAAAATATAATAACAATCCTAATGTAACACTTAACTCATAAACATATTAGCACCAGTTTATAACATAAATCATACTTAATATCACTAGAATATAATTTTGCACCCAACTTCTTAAACTTGTTCAAAGATTATTAAATTAACATACTAAAAATAATTTTAGCATACACATACTTAATATAATCTTGATCATAATTTCATTAAACTAACTTCCTATTAAAACATATCAACATATTTCATACTTTGCATATTATAAAGTAAATATAATGTAAAATTCTACAAAAAGAGTAGGGTAAGAAGTTATACCATACTAACACCAAGGATTAGTACTAAGTACTAATTGGGAAAATAATAAGAAATAAGACCCTCCAAGATAGATAATAATGCTTCAAAGATAATTAATCCAAACTCCCAAAACAATAATGATCTTCTAAGCTCCCAAAATAATTAAATCCAAAGTCCAAAAATAATATTACATTAAGTACTCAAAGTAATAAACCTCCATAATGATGATGATTTAGCTAAATAATGAGTGTTCTAAGCTCCATCTTCTTGAATTTCTTCAACTAATAATAAAGGTATTAAGGTAGTAAGATTTAAATGAAATGAAAATATAAGAAAGAATGTTAAAAAGATTTGATGATGGTGGTGTAAGTGATCTCATGGGTAAGGGGGTATTTGTAATGGGTTTGGACAACTTTGTAGTTCATTAGATTGTATGAAAAAGTATTTTAGGAGTATAGAAAAAGGTTAACTTGTGTAAGTGATTTAGAGTGTGTAAGTGAATGTGTAAGAGTTAGAGTGTGTAAGTGAATATGTATGAGTTTGGAGTGTAGAAGAAGGTTAGCTTGTGTAAGGAAATGGTGATAACTTGTGTACGTGATGAACATCATGGGTTACTATAGAAAGGATTTTGGTTCAATTTTTTTTTAGTATGTACAAGTAAATATAGTTTCAACTCAATTACAAATGCAAAATATTTCAACGTAGTCTCTTTGTATTGAATCAAAAATATATATTTATCCACTCAGAGATAAGTACATAACAAGATCACTTCATCTATTCTTTCAACTCGACACTCAAAAGCCTGTGTCAGTATTCATTCATAAGTTTGTAGAAGTCTATATGTCCATCTTGACTTCTTGAAGTGTATATCTTAGAACTTACATAAATAGGTTCACCTATGTATAAATTTTGTGTCCTTATAATTTGACACACACACAACTAGAGTTCTTCTACTCTAGAATTGGAGAACTTTTTATTGATGACTATTTTATTACAAGTGCTAATCAACTATTTGGATCTAATAACTTAAGTTACTAACCAACATCGAGTAAGAGATTCAACTACATTAAATCATAAATACCCGACGTATAACCATTCATAAACAAAATCAATTCGAGTTGCCATTGAAAATCTAAACAATTGCTAAAATAATACCAAAGCTCTCATTTCTCAATTGCTGAAAAAGACGCAAATAAAACCAAAATAATATTAAAAAAATATAAAAAATTGAATTGTAGCTCAACAGCTATTACCATTGTTATTACCAATCGCGTGTTTCTGCATTATGGTTCATTTTACAGGATTTTTAATCATCAATTATTTTTTGAATTGAAAAATCCAAAGCTGCTCATTAATGAGCAATTTCAAACAGCCATTAAAAGTCTAAACAATTCGAAATTAAAAGTAATGCAGATCTATTGAAACACAACACTATTGACCTGTAGGAATAATCAAGTTATTCTGAAGATATTTAGTTGGTTTATTTAGATCATTGTAATTAGGGAAATTACTGTTTCTCCAAGCTTAGTTTCCTTCCTAAATTAGGGCCTAATCCTTGTATAAATATTGAATCTGTAAACAATGAAAATTAATACAAACAGTATTCATAAACCCTAAACTTAACTGTCTTAATTCTTCATGGTATCAGAGCCAAAGGTGTTTTCCGGGGCCGACAACACCATTGGCTATCATCATCTACCCTAAACACATACCTACAATGGCAGAAACCAACCCAAACCAACTCGTAACCATGGAACAGATGGAACAAATGTTCAAACTGTTTCAACAAATGAATAAACCAAACACAAACCTTGAAACCATATCCCCTGACCTGAAATTGGCCGAAAAACTAGATTATCAGAATTATACTACTTGGTGCAAAATGATGCAAATAGCTTTAGAATGCAGGGGACGTCTCAATCACATCATCGACGATCCTCCTAGCATCTCAGATCCAAATTACAGAGCATGGAAACAAAAAGATTCGATAGTCTTGTCTTGGATTATTTCGAATATCAGTACAGACCTTGTAAACCAATTCTTAGACTACACTATTGCAAAAGATTTATGGAGAGGGATCGAGGTCCTATTAAGCAGTGGAAGGGACGAACTCCAGATCTTCGATCTGAGTTCTCAAGCAAATAATTTGAAGCAAAATCAAGACCCTTTAGAGGTCTTTTATGGGAAACTTAACACTATCTGGAAAGAAATAGATCGAAGACAACCAAATCCCATGATACATGCAGAGGATATAACAATCTTTAACACCTTTATTCAAAAGCAACGGCTATTTCAATTCTTGGCCGGAATTCATGACACTTTTGACAAAGAAAAACGTGACCTGCTACATCAAGATCCACTTCCAACAGTGGAAGTGGCCTATGCTACAATCAGACGAGAAATCTCAAGGCGTGGGATTATGAGTCACGCTTCATCATCGGGAAAAATTCCCTCAGAGATAGGGAGTGGGTTGGCCGTTAAACACCGGTCGGATACCTCATTCCGGCGTAATATGGAGGATAAAACTCACCTGAGATGTAGTCACTGTGGAGGGAGCCGTCATACAAAGGAAGGATGCTTCAAAATCATTGGCTTCCCGGAATGGTGGGAGGAACACCGGCAGCGAAAAGCCGCCACCAAGGCTCCGTCACGAACCGGCGGCAAGGCTCACTTGGCCACCTGCACTTCTTCTCCCACCAACAAACCAACCACTCACACAGAAGCAAAGGAAGACATAAATGGTGTTGAAGGTGAAACGAAACAGAAAGCACAAAAAGACGTATCAGAAGAGAGAGAAAGGGGGAAAGGGAAGGATCTGGAAGCAAGTGGGGAAGGGAAAGGGCACCACTCCCACTCTTTTATAGCCTCATCCTTTAAAAACCCTAAGCCCACTAAACCCCACCGGCCCATCACTCACAAAACCAATTATAATAAACTTGGTCTAATATGCAAACCTTGCCCATCATCCCCATGGATATTTGATTGTGGGGCCACTGATACTATGACCTTTGACCCCCGTGACCTTTTATCTACCCATCCAAAAACCCGAACCTACATTCAAACTGCTAATGGGGAGTGCGTGAGTGTTGACCAAGCTGGGCCCGTTACTATTTCTCCCTCTCTCAAAATTAACAATTGTCTTTTAATCCCTAGCCTATCACACAAGTTATTATCTATTAGTCAATTGACTCGGGAATTAAACTGTACTGTGCTTATGTCTTCTTCTGGTTGTGTTGTGCAGGATGCTCAGACAGGAAAGATTATTGGTCGTGGTACTGAACGCGATGGTCTATACTATGTGGACGAGGCGATTCAAAAGGGTTCCATCACTAGGGTATCTGAAACATCTTTTTCCGTCATTAGTTAAAAGTACTGTAGTCTTAGATTGTGAAGCTTGTATTCTTGCGAAAAGTCACAAACATTCCTACTTTCCTAGTTCCAATCATAGCAGTGAACCGTTTATGTTAATACATTCTGATGTTTGGGGCCCTGCTCCTGAAATTAATAAACAGAGTTATTCATACTTTGTCTCCTTTATTGATGATTGTTCTAGAATGTGCTGGATATACTTCTTGAAACACAAGTCTGAGGTGTTTGATGTTTTTGTCAAATTTTACAACATGATTGTCACCCAATTTAAAGCCAAACCTCAGATACTTCGATCCGACAATGGGGGGAATACATGAACCAACATATGGAAACATTCTTCACTACCCATGGCCTCATTCACCAAACCTCTTGCCCCCATACCCCACAACAAAATGGCATAGCTGAAAGAAAGAATCGCACTCTCCTAGAAATAGGCCGTGCTCTTATGTTTGAAGCCCATGTCCCATCTTATTTTTGGCCTGAAGCCATTGCCTCTGCCACCTACCTCACAAACAGACTACCCTCCAAAGCCCTTCAGTTCAAATCTCCCCTTGAAGTCCTTCATTCCTACAACATTGTTCCTTCTTTCCACTCCTTACCCCCCCGAATCTTTGGGTGTGTTGTGTTTGTTCACTTGCCAAAACCTGTTCGGCATAAACTTGAACCCCGGGCTGTTAAGTGTATCTTTGTGGGCTATGGTACTAACCAAAAGGGATATCGCTGCTTTGACCCAACTCAAAACAAAATGTATACTACAATGGATTGTGACTTCTTCGAGCACTCTTATTTTTACTCCCAGCTTCGTCCTCAGGGGGAGACTACAGATGATGACTTAAGCTGGCTCGTATATTCTGTAACTAATGATCTGAACCACAAAGAGCAAGTAGGTAATCCCACAGATATTGCTACGGAAAACATAGTATTACTTTCTCCTCAGACCGCCGACTCCACCTTGTCTGAGGCATCCAGTGATCAAGAAGTTGTTTCGGAGACCGAAGAGGTATTATCTGAACCAGAACCTCAAACTAATAATGATATATCTTGTATTGTTGATCCTTCATGCAGATACGAATTACCTCCAAGAAGCAAAAGAGGTGTTCCCCCAAGACGGTATGATCCAGAGTTTGAATCTCAGAGATCCCGGTATCCTATTAACCGAGAGACGAGTAACTTAGCACAGACAGCTATTGCATTCCAAACTAGTCTATACTCAAGTTCTCTTCCTCGGAGCACTGAAAAGGCTCTCCAAAACCCAAGGTGGAAAGAAGCAATGGAGGATGAGATCTCAGCATTGAAGAGAAATAACACATGGGATAAGTGTATTCTACCTGAGAAGAAAAAACCAGTAGGCTGCAAATGGGTCTTTACAATTAAATATCTTGCAGATGGAACTATTGACAGATATAAAGCACGGCTTGTGGCAAAGGGGTATACACAGACCTACGGGATTGATTACTCTGAGACTTTTTCCCCAGTTGCCAAGATAGATACCATCAGGGTCATATTCTCCTTAGCTGCCAACAAAGAATGGCCTCTCTATCAGTTTGATGTAAAAAATGCATTTCTACATGGCAAGATTGAAGAAGAGGTGTATATGCATGCTCCACCCGGTTTCTCAAATGAATTTGCTCCAGGAGAAGGATGTAAACTTAACAGGGCGTTGTATGGCTTGAAACAGTCGCCGAGAGCTTGGTTCGGGAGGTTTACCACAGCAATGAAGGAATTTGGGTATATATAGAGCCAGTCTGATCATACTCTATTTTTAAAGAAAAGGGATGGACAGATTACATGTTTAATCATTTATGTGGATGATATGGTGATAACTGGAAATGATGAGAAAGAAATAAAGGAACTTAAGGGAAAATTATTCATGGAGTTCGAAATGAAAGATCTAGGAAACTTAAAATACTTTCTGGGGATTGAAGTTTTTCGATCAAAAAGGGGAATCTTCATCAATCAAAAGAACTATGTCCTGGATCTGTTAGCAGAGGTAGGTATGCTTGACTGTAAACCAGCTGAAACACCAATAGTCACCAATCATAAGCTCCAAACAACACCCGGAAAAGAACCCGCTGACAAAGAGAAATACCAGAAACTGGTAGGAAAACTTATCTACCTATCCCACACCAGACCCGACATATCATATGCAGTTGGAGTTGTAAGTCGATTCATGCACTTACCACAGATATCACATATGGAAGCTGTTCTGAGAATCTTGAGGTACTTAAAAGGTACGAGCAATAGAGGAGTCTTCTTTAAGAAAAATGGGCATCTCGACCTTGTAGCCTATACAGATGCAGATTGGGCAGGCGATCGAGATAGTAGAAAATCTACATCAGGATACTTCACTCTTGTAGGGGGAAACTTGGTTACTTGGAGAAGTAAGAAACAAAAGGTGGTAGCACTATCAAGTGCAGAAGCAGAGTTTAGGGGAGTAGCAAAAGGAATAACAGAGATACTATGGCTAAGAAAGCTCTTACATGAACTTGGCTTTCCATCAACAGAAGCATGCAAGTTATTCTGTGACAACAAAGCAGCTATCAGTATCTCAGAGAATCCTGTCCAGCATGATCGAACGAAACATGTAGAGATTGATAGACATTTCATAAAGGAAAAATTGGAGAAGCAGATCATCAGTATTCCACATGTAAAATCAGAAGATCAGTTAGCGGATATTCTCACGAAAGGTGTTTCAACTGAAGTCTTCGAAACTACTTTATCCAAGTTAGGCATTGGAAATCCCATCACCTAACTTGAGGGGGAGTGTAGGAATAATCAAGTTATTCTGAAGATATTTAGTTGGTTTATTTAGATCATTGTAATTAGGGAAATTACTGTTTCTCCAAGCTTAGTTTCCTTCCTAAATTAGGGCCTAATCCTTGTATAAATATTGAATCTGTAAACAATGAAAATTAATACAAACAGTATTCATAAACCCTAAACTTAACTGTCTTAATTCTTCATGACTTGTCATTTTGACATCGAGTCAACAAGTCGGGTCAAACAAATCGGGTATTATTAAACAACCCTACTTAATATGGAGAGAAAAATGTTGGTTCCAACACGTTTTTTTTTTAAAAATCAATTTCCCCCATTTTCGCTCTTCTAGTAGAAACTTACATCTTCCATTTAAGTCACTAGCTCTTTTATTCTCTTTTGGGGACAATGGCAGATCCAGGATTCGGAGCACCAACTGATCTAATAAAAAAAGAGAAAAATTAAATAAATAAGACAAAATTACTAAAATGAGGGAATATTTATCATCAAAAAACTTCACTATTAGTTTTACACTTTTACTCTTATCAATAAAAAAGTCTACTTAAAAAGTTTTTTTTTAAAAAACGCCTAGGGGCACGTAACCTCGTGGGCTCCAACGTACATCCGCCACTGTTTGGGGAGAAAGAAGGTAGCTTTCACCACCAGTTTTTGTCTCGTGAAAGAGCTAATAAAGTTTTCACCTTTCATTATCTCTTCTCCTTTTACCTTAAGTTTTTCGCCTTTTTCGATACATAACCTTTAATTTTAAAATGACAAATACTTAACACCTCAAATATCACCACATCATGGGATGTTCACAAGTTGGGTCTATTTAGATCCGAACTCATACCCATTAATATTTAGTGGATCCTTACTCGAATTTGAACCTGAACTTTTAAGTACTCGAATTCAAACCTGTTGAGTTTGATAGATTTAGGGTCCTAAAAAGATCCTAAATGAGTTTTGATTTAATTAAACTTTTAAATATTTTAAAGGTTTCATTAGTATTAAAATAACTCTATAGGCGGTATATTAGTCAAAATTGAGTACAAATATAGAAATAAGACTAGAATAAATTTAAAATTTATTTTGTTTGTTTAATAGGTCATGTCTAGAGTGGGTCCGATATGGTTCTAGCAAGTTTGGGTCTTGAAAGTTTCTAGAGAAAGGATTTTAGATTGAAAATTCTAAATCCAAACTCAAATCCATTTATATTTTTAGATCCAAAACCAAACATGAATTCACTATGTATCAAAAAAATAAAACCCAAACTATAAAAATGGAGACGACTCTAGTAGATCCAATAACTTCTTTGGACTAAAATCATCCTAAATTCAAATCAATATTAATACGCTAAACAAAATGAAACCAACTACTTTTATGAGAGATTATCGCTCAAAGAGACGATCTAAAAACAAGAAGCCCACGTGTTTTCTCTTTAATATACATTACTTAGATTATTTAATATATATTTAATGCGTGTCCAGAAATCAATTACAACGATTTGTGAAATGAAACTGGCACTCGAATCAGGCTTAGAAAGCGCAAGTATGTAGTAAACCATAAAACAAAACTTAGAAGCCACTGAAAAAAACCCCTCAATTTCAATCAAAATTACAGTAGCCAAATTGCTCATACCCTAATCAATCCTAATTGAAAAAATTGAATGGCAAACTGAACAATTGTAAATTGGGAAATTGTTCAATAGTTCACAGTTGGTCGATGAAGGAGAAGAAAAAGAAAATTAAATCAAATCATCAGATAAAAAATGGGGAATAAGATTGCAAGAACAACACAAGCATCAGCAACAGAGTATTATCTTCATGACCTTCCTTCATCTTACAATTTAGTCTTGAAAGAAGTACTTGGTAGAGGTCGTTTCTTCAAATCAATTTTGTGTAAACATGATGAAGGTCTTGTTCTTGTTAAAGTCTACTTTAAACGAGGTGATCAGATCGATTTAAGAGAGTATGAAAAGCGTCTCTTTCATATTCGTGATACTTTCCGTTCAATTGAACACCCCCATGTTTGGCCTTTTCAGGTTTAATGACTTAAACTTTGATTTTTTTATTTAAGTTTGATGTAATTCAAGTGTTCTGATGTTGGGTGTTTTTAATTTATTGGTGTTTTTTGATGGGCTGTTTTGGTTTAGGTGGAATTGAATTGGGCAATGGTAGTTATATGTGTGATTTAGTTTTTGGAGGAATTGAATTGAGTTTAGGTGCTGGCATTATTTGAAAAACATGATATTTTATAATTCAATCAATCAATTGAACACCCCATGTTTGGCCTTTTCAGTTGTGATGAGTTTGGATCAAAATTTTGATTTTTTGATTTGTTGTGTATTCTTTAATTTGATGTATTTGAAATGTTTTGGTGATGGGTTTTGATTTAGTTGTTGTTTGGATGAGGGATGTTTTGGTTTTGGTGGAATTGAATTGGTATTGACAATTTATGTGTTCTTTATATTTATGGATGATCTGAATTGAGTTTGAGTTGTTGGCAATATGAAAATCATGGGTTTTTATATTTCAACTAATTAATTGAACACCCCCATGTTTGGCCATTTCAGGTGTGATGGGTTTGGATTATGTTTTGACTTTTAAATTTGATGGCTAGATCTTAGCTTGATGTAGTTGAAGTTTTTTGGTGTTGGGATTTTTGATGGGGATTCTTGGTTTTATATGCACGGTTTTCTCTCTTGTGGGTGTTTTAGATTTGGTGGAATTGAATTGAGTTTCTGCCTTGCTAATTTATATAAAGGTTTAATTTATTTTTTTTTACTTCAATTCGTAAAAGAATGTTATTTTTCTTCATTAATTTGGTGTGCAATGTTAAGTTTTTATTGTGTCCTATTGTCACATGCTTTGCAAATCTCCTCGGGAATCGCGAATTAGAAAAGCGAATTATGGTCGGTTTTATTCTTGGGCAAATTTGAGCAAATCGCGAGTTCAAAAAGTGAATTAACTAGCAACTTATGTTACACTAGTCTGTCCCTTGTCTTGCCATTTTTGCCTATGGTTTGTTCCGGGTTTGGTTTTGCAGGGCTGATTGTCTTACATACACTGGCTGCAACGGTGCAACCTCCTTATCTCCTTTGATAAGGGTATGGTCTGGCAATCCAATCTGGTCTTCATTGCTGGAATTGATCTTGTTTGCTTGATTAAATTTGTACTATTTGAGCTTTTCTGTTTCCTAATCATTTGGCGACTTCTAATTTTGATGGTATTGAATTGAGTGGGCAGTTTTGGCTGGAGACTGACAAGGCGGCATATTTACTCAGGCAGTTTTTCTTCAATAATCTCCATGATAGGCTCAGTACACGGCCCTTTCTTAGCCTTATCGAGAAGAAATGGCTTGCATTTCAGGTTTCCTTGCAGCTACTTTTCTATTTTTTTTATTTCCTTTTTAGAAGGGGATGGATTAATCACAGTGTAATCTCAACTTCTGTCTCAGCTTTTGTGCGCAGTGAAGCAAAGTCATGAGCATGGGATTTGTCATGGTAGTTACTCAATTTTGTTGATGCTTTTGTTTTTCTTTTTTTTTTTTGTTGTTGCATTGTGTAAAATTGGTTCTTTAATTTCTTATTTTGGAGGTGATATAAAGTGTGAGAACGTTTTGGTTACTTCTTGGAATTGGGTTTACCTCGCTGACTTTGCATCTTTTAAACCCACCTACATTCCTGATGATGATCCATCTGATTTCTCGTTTTTCTTCGATACTGGTGGCAGAAGGCTATGTTATCTCGCACCGGAGGTTGGTTCCTGTTGCTGCAATTTTCTTTGCCTTCACATTGACGATATTCGTTACTTCACACAAATTTTAATTATTTTCTTTTGATATAGATATGGTCTTTTGAAGAGCAATGGTTTCTTTATGTTGTCTGTGATAGCCACATTTGAACATACATTGGATTAATTTGTTGAAAAGAGATGATTGTTTTTTTTACTCACTCAAAGTGTTCTTAACCTTGAGTCGAGTGACCATGAATGACGTTTTGATCAATGAATAAGCCGTGAAGTACACAAAGTGTTCACTTATATTGTTTGCTATGAAATATTCCTTTTGTCTCGTAGAGATTGCCCCATTGAAAATACAAAGCTCTTGTATATTTTTGTACAATGGAACATTCGCGAAGGGATGGTGGGAGTATGTCACATTCAATCTAAATTATGCAAGCGTTGGACTGGAGTTGATTTGGCATTGGGGCAAAAATCTCGTTGTTATAGTCTTTTCGTTTAAGCTGCATTAACTTGAAACATTTTAGTCATGGGTATCTTATTGCTCTTTATTTCATCAAGATCATTATGCGTATTTTTTGAATTTAATTATTATGCCTCTGCCATCATACTTTCACAGAGATTCTACGAGCATGGAGATGATATGCTAGTCACTCCTGATGCATCTCTTAAACCTTCCATGGATATCTTCGCCGTGGGGTGAGTCCTAATATTATTTAATATCTCTAGCGTAAACATGACAATTCATGTGACTTATGAACACATGAGATATTTGAGAAATGTGTTTGTTGAAACGTTCAGAATTTTAAAACTTCATGTTTTTTGTTTACAAATGCCTTTTAATTTCAAATTTGAAGTTTTAAATGTTTAGTCATGTGAATTCTTAGATTTACTGATATGTAAATTAAAGTGCTAGAAAGTTGCGAGAAGAAATGTCTCTCGAACTAGTGGTTGAAATTGCTTGCAAAAACTGAGTTATCAACATTTTAAGCACCACCCTTCCTCCCCGGAAGAAGGCCGGACAATGCTTAAAAAATCTGCGATGATATTGGTTGCTGAATCTAGTTTTCTGATGGGGGGCTTTCGTTTTTCGGGGATATGTAAGCCATGATTTACTACAGCTAATTGTTGATGATGGATCCATAGAAATTGCTAATTTAGTAAGAAAGACTCAGTGCCGTTCTGGCACTTAAAGTTGGCTATAACTTGTTTTTTTTTCTTTTTTTTTTATGTGTGGTGGTTGAGGTGCGTAATTGCTGAGCTTTTCCTGGAGGGTCATCCACTATTCGAACTTTCTCAGCTTCTTGCTTATCGGAGAGGCCAATATGATCCTACCCAACATCTTGAGAAGGTACTTCTACTAAATGCAATTCCTCATTTACTATTTTCTATCAATTGAATATTAAAAGTTGAAACATGGATTTATTTTTTTCCTGTTATCTACTATGGCCTTGCTTTATTTATTTGTTGACTTCATTTTTCCCCAGAAAGTTAAGTTTCAAATTATTTAAGCTCAGATAATTTTTTTAAGATGAAAATAAACATAATATTTTTTAGTTGTTGAGTTTATTGTCTTCTTTGAGCTTCCTTGCCTTTGTCTTCCAACCATAAGTGTTTTTGACTCAGCTCTTGTAATTTTTGTACTTACATTGGCTTATTAATTGATCAAATGATGTCTACTGTCTTCCAGATCCCTGATCCAGGAGTACGGAAGATGATTCTTCACATGATTCAGTTGAATCCCGATGAGCGACTATCTGCTGAAGGTTATTTGCAGAGTTATGCTGGCATTGCGTTTCCTAACTATTTTTCACCATTTCTGCACAACTTATATTCATGTTTGAGCTCACTTGACTCTGATGCAAGGGTAATCAAAGCTTTTGTACGGTCTTACTGCTTTCAATGCTTCTGTGATTTGGATCTAATGTTTTATATTGGCTATAATTTTTGTAGGTTGTAATGTGTCAGAGCGCGTTTCTTGAAATAGTTAAGCAGATGAAAACCAATAATTTTGGCACCGAGACAAATGGAGGACTTGGGATAACATCCAACGATCCTGCTATCAAGATTTCTCAACAAATGGTCTCGAAACAAGTTCTAAGCTATTCCAAAGTCTCTTCGAAAAAGGAAATCTTGACGAGAGGCTTGGCTAATGAAGGAATTGAGCTCCTTGGTGATTTAAGTGCGTTACTTAGGGACGTGGATCACTCAAATCATTTTTCTAGTGATAAAACGAATCAGGACGATACATCTAAAATTCACTTTTTGCACACACAGGAGGTGTATAACTTACAATCTCCTAATCTGCTTCAAACCATTTCTGATATGTTTAAGAAACGGGAACATGCCTTTTTGAAGAATATCACTATTGATGACTTGAAATCATTGATGTCGGACTACGACAGTGAATCAGATACGTATCGCATGCCCTTTCTACAGCTACCTCCTGATGAAACTCGTTGTGAAGGTATGGTCCTCATTGCTTCGCTGCTATGCTCATGCATACGTAATGTCAAGTTTCCTCAGCTGCGGCGTTGTTGTATACTCTTGTTGAGGTATTTATCTATATATATCGATGACGAAGATCGACTTCAGCGTGTGCTCCCATATGTGATTGTTATGCTATCGGACTCAGCTGCCATTGTTCGCTGTGCTGCCTTGGAGACTTTGTGTGATATATTGCCATTAGTTAGGGAATTTCCTCTCAGTGATGCCAAAATCTTTCCTGAATACATTCTACCTATGCTTTCTACGCTTCCCGATGATTCCGAGGAAAGTGTGCGGATTTGTTATGCGAGCAACATATCCAAACTCGCTTTAACATCGTATGGATTTTTAGTTCATTCAATAAGATTGAGTGAGGCTGGTGTGTTAGATGTATTGAGTGCACCACAGAAGTCTCTGGCACCATCGACTGATAATCGTCAGGCACTTTTAGCATACAGCAATAAAGAACTTGCTCATCTCAGAAAATCCATAGCTGAGGTTGTTCAGGAACTTGTTATGGGGCCGAAGCAAACACCCAATATTAGGAGGGCTCTTTTGTTGGATATTGCTGGTTTGTGTTGTTTCTTTGGCCAAAGACAGAGCAATGATTTTCTGTTGCCTATGCTTCCTGCATTCCTTAATGACCGTGACGAGCAGCTCAGGACTGTTTTCTACAGGCAGATAGTGTATGTTTGCTTTTTTGTTGGCCAAAGAAGTGTCGAGGAATATCTTTCTCCGTATATTGAGCAGGCTTTGAGTGATACAAATGAAGGTGTTATATCGCATACATTGGATTGTTTGACTGTACTGTGTAATAGTGGTTTATTACGGAAAAGGCTGCTACTTGAAATGATAGAACATGCCTTTCCGTTGTTATGTTATCCTAGCCAATGGGTCAGGAGGTCAGTTGCATCTTTCATTGCTGCGAGTAGTGAGAGTCTTGGTGCTGTGGACTCCTTTGTATTTTTAGCCCCAGTTGTTCGCCCTTTTCTGCGGCGGCAGCCAGCTTCCTTGGCTTCTGTGAAGGCTCTTCTTTCATGCTTAAAATCTCCTGTTTCTCGACAGGTATTTTACCAAGTATTAGAAAATGCCCGGGGATCAGACATGCTGGAGAGACAGAGAAAGATTTGGTACAATACATCTCAAGCTAAACAATGGGATGCTGTTGATTTGCTGAAACAAAATGAGGAATTGCTTTCCCTGGAGAAGTGGCCAGACAGTCATCAAGTACTTGAGGATCAGAATGTTGGTGGGCTTTCTGTTGACCAAATAGAGACGACGGAAAGTGATAGTACAGAGGCCAAATTGAGAGCTTTGAGCGGTTGTATTGGCCATGCTTCTAGTATAATTGATAGTAGGGATCCTCTTTCGTCTGAAAAGTTACAGTTCTCTGGCTTAATTACTCCTCAGCTTAGTAGTATTAATAGCATCCTTCATGAAAATTCATCAGAAAACATACCCCTTTATTCTTTCTCTCTAGACAGAAGAGGATTGGGGAATACACAAGCAGTATCCGACACTTCGTTGCAGCCGAGCTTACTAGGATTAAGCTCATCTACTACACCTTGGCTGGATTCAGTAAACAAACCATTTGGCATGCCAAGTTCAGTGCCTTCACCCAGGCTTGTCTCGGGGTCATTCAGCATTGCCAATGGCACTAAACAGTTCCATCGTGTGGTACATGAGCCGGAATCCCGGGAAAGTGACCAAGCATCGTATATAAGCAGCAAATTTCAAGATTTGGGAATTTCTAGCAGTAGCAGTACAAAAGGAAGTTCAACATCTGTTGAGGACGCTCCTTCATCGAGTGAAGTTTCTGGATCACCATCTGTTTCACGGTCTTCAGTGCTTCCTGACTCCGGGTGGAAACCTCGTGGAGTGTTGGTTGCTCATCTACAGGAACATCGCTCTGCTGTGAATGATATTGCTGTTTCAACGGACCAGAGCTTTTTTGTTAGTGCATCTGATGATTCAACTGTGAGGGTTTGGGACTCAAGGAAGTTAGAGAAGGATATTTCATTTAGGTCTAAATTGACTTATTCCTTGGAGAGTAGCCGGGCATTGTGCATAACAATGATTCGGGGTTCTGCACAAGTTGTTGTTGGTGCATGTGATGGCAGCATTCACTTGTTTTCCGTGGATTACATTTCCCGAGGCCTAGGCCATGTTGTTGAGAAGTATTCAGGTGTTGCTGATGTCAAGAAGAAGGATGTTGGAGAAGGTGCCGTTCTTAGTCTTGTCAACTACTCTGCTGATCCGTCATCAAGCCACTTGGTTATGTACAGCACTCAGAATTATGGTATTCATCTCTGGGACACCAGGGCTAATACTGATTCATGGACACTGAAATCACTTCCTGAGGAGGGTTATATCTCTACTTTGGAAACTGATCCTTGTGGTAACTGGTTCATATCAGGATCGTCTAGGGGTGTATTGACTTTATGGGATCTTAGGTTTCGTATACCGGTCAACACATGGCAATATCCTCGTACATGCCCTATAGAAACCATGTGTCTCTATGTTCCACAACCAAATACTCCTTTTTCTTCTATGGCTAGGCCTCTTGTATATGTTGCTGCTGGTTGTAATGAAGTGTCTCTTTGGAATGCAGAAACTGGAAGCTGCCATCAGGTACATATCCAGTTCTATTTTTGTCTGCTGGTCAAAATGAACAGTTCTCGAAACATGACGTGGTCATGTTTTGTCGGGGGTACTGGTAGTTACGAATATCATACATGAGGTGTTTGGTTCACGGCTTTTTGCTTGGCTTTTTGGCTGGCTTTTTGCTTAGCTTTTTGATTGGCTTTTTGCTATTGGTTTGTTGGTTGGTCAAACAGCCAAAAAAAGTGTTTGGTAAATGGCTTTTAAACGAGCTGAAAATCTGGCTTTTAAGCCAAAATGAAAAGCTGCTCCAACTAGCTTTTTAGGTTGGCTTTTGGCTTGTTGACCCACTTCTTTTTTTTTATTTTTTTACTTTTTCTCTAATAAACATCCAACAACCAATACTTAAAGTTATTAATTTTAGTTGGTCAAACAAGCCAACTATAGAATCCAACGACCAACAGCCAACCGCTAATTGCCAAACAACCCCACAGAGATTTTCCTTGCAGCTTGTTCATATAATAACTTAGAAGTTAGAGGGATTGGGTTAATGAAATCTCATAACAAACACTAAATAATGAAATGAGTTAAGTGAATCCATTACTTGAACCTCAAAAGTTCATACCAAACAATTCCTTAGTTTCCACTAGTCTCGAATTACCACTTATTGTTAAACAACTTATTTTTTTGTGTTTCTGTTATAACTCCAAACAAACATATGCTATTTCTGTTTGCTTTTGTATCTTGCACAACTCTTGTTTCGAAAAGGAAAATATGATCATGTTTTTTAGAATTTTTTTGCTTTGGACCTAAATGTCTCCTAGTTAAAACACTTGTCATGTAAGATGTAAAAAACTGTACGTGTCCATTTTTAATAAAGCAAAAGTTAAAACACTTCTTTGGTTTCGGATTAAAGTGACCATAAAATAGCTCGTTATATCATGTGCATTTCTTATTTGTATAAAGTTATAGTTGTTATTTGCTATCAAGAATCAATTGGAAATAATTTCTTTCTTTTTACAAAAATAAGGTTCTGAATTCGCCTAGAGCGGCCCAATTGAAATGTGGTAATGGAGTTGCAAATTACATGAGGATGGCTCTACACTAGTTTCCCTTCATAGTATATTGTTTGAAATGTAATCGTGAAACTCTCGGCAGGAGTAGGGGGGTCGTATGCTTCTATGGTTTTCTATAATACACTTATCTTGTTTCACACTTTCTGAGATTACACGGCTTCATTCAATTAGGTATTTCGAGTACCAGGTAATGATGGTGATGCTGAGTTTTCCGAGTTGCCTTGGGCATTAGCCAGACCCCAAAACAAGGCGAATTCTAAATCAGATCCTAGACGAAATGTCAACCTGAAATACCGTGTTGATGAGTTGAATGAACCACCTCCTCGTCTGTCTGGTATTCGTTCCTTACTTCCTCTGCCTGGTGGAGATTTATTAACTGGCGGAACCGATTTGAAGATACGTAGATGGGACCATAGCAGGTAATAAATACGTTTTTTAATGTTTTTGAATGTTATTTGTTATTTTTCAGATATATTGCTTACTTTCGTCGTGATTGCAGACCTGAGCGCAGTTACTGTGTGTGTGGGCCAACAATTAAGGGCCTGGGAAATGATGAACTCTATGAAAGCAAATCTAGCTTTGGTGTGCAGGTCGTGCAGGTATTTACCATGTTCTTTATGAATTGCTTTTGAACTGCTTTTCCGCTAATGATGTTTTTGAAGTGTTAGAAAGACTCGGCTTTCTTTGTGTTACTGGAAACTAATTAATCCAATAGGCAAACGATTATGGTTGTGTAGGTCACATTTGTAAAAAGGAAATGTGGCAATAGCCTAGGAGTAGCAAATATTTCAACGTTTATGCTCTTCTTTTTTTTTTTTTTTTTTTAATTTTTTTTTTCTGGTTTGCTGGATCACTGCACATTTCCTCAGAGTGTATCATCCCCACGAAGCTGTCTAATAAATCTGGCTCCTTTGGAGCACAACAATACTGCCAGAGCCTTAATCCTATAAGATTGGGGTCAATGGTCGTCCACGTGGAATCTTCTTCTCCATTCATTCTGATTTTTTACTATCTGATTTTGTAAGTGTAGATCCTTCATATTCTTTTCCACTCGTGTCTTCAAGTCATCTTCAGTTTTCCGAACTCTAACTTTCTATCTTCGGTCTTTCACAAGCCTAAACCATAAAACAATTTTCTTTCATTTTTTCCTTTAATATTTGCAACTCCTAAATTGTTTTATAACTTCGTTTGGAATTTCATCTCTCAACATGTGCCCACTCATCTATTGAAGCATTCGCATTTTCATTACTCCAATCTACTATGATCCTTTCTAAAAGTCCAACATTTTGATATACCGCTAGTTGTTCGATAAAACTTCCCTTTAATCTTAAGGGTACACCTTGGTTGCACAATTCTCCAATAGCTACTCTCTTTTCAAGAAACTCCGTGAAATTTGTAGGTATATTCTTATTGTGAGTTAAACATTAAGAGGGGGAGAGCGAGAGGGAGAGATCATAATATATGTGGCGCACGACGAAGCAGACATGGTAAAATTATTACCCACCACATTATTCCTTAAAAAAGAGTGATAAGTTCCTTACCCTTGAACCTCCAATTTCTCATCCTTCTAACCTCAAGTCCACAGTTCCATTATCCGTACATAGTTCACTATTCTAAGCATAGTGTGAAAACAAGACCGCATCGCATCACATCGGCCGCATTATAAAGGTTTTAAAAACAAACGAACTGATATTTCTCACGTAAAGGTGTAAAAACATTGCGTTTTGGGCCATGTCAAGGAATATCTTATGATTTGACCGACATTTAGACGTTACGATAACCGCATCATTGTTCGTTATCGCGATTCAAACCGTCACCGAGGTTTTTACTATATAATTCCAAGCATATCTTTAATGCATCTCACTATTTGAAGCATGCCGCGAGAAATTTGTAAAGGCTATGTCATTTTAGTTGAGAATTTTTAGCATTGTTGTGATTTGCGATGTTTAATGTTCCTTCCTACAAAAGTGAGTTTCTCTCGTCTTACCTGGGCGCAGGAAATGAGAAAACGACCAACCACTACGAAAATGAGTACAAAAGCAGTTCTTGCAGCAGCTGCTACTGATCCTGCGGGTTGCCATCGTGACTCGGTTCTCTCCCTCGCGTCTGTCAAATTGAACCAGAGATTATTGTTATCAAGCAGTAGAGATGGAGCAATTAAGGTCTGGAAATGAAGGGAATATCATGTTCCTGGTCCTCTTCTACTTTTTATGTGGGTTGTCAACAGGTGAATTTGGGGATCTCTGTACAGTATTATTTCATACTAACTTTACTCTGTACAGCATTTAAAGAACTCATTAGATATGCAGGAAGGTAATAGTAATTTATGGTTTTTCATTTGAAATTTTGATTATAGGTCTGTGTTTCAAAATAAGTAATTCATTTTAAATTGTTGATCACCTATAAAATCATAAATGAAAATTTTGAGAAGGATAACTTTTGGGTGATCATTCTACTTTAAAAAGTAATAGTGATATTGAAAATTGGGTCTTGTCTTAGTTGGAGCAAATGCTGCCTTAATAAGGTTTTAAGATCGAACCTCGTCTAATCTACCCTTTTCCTTTTCTACCTTGTAATCTAAGAAAAATTAAGAGTGTAATTAATTCAAATTAATTTGAATTATTTTGATTGCAAAACACTTCACCCTCCCTTTCTTGGCCAATGTTGCGTATATAACTCCTTGAATTATTTTCGCTGCCAATTGCAAAACACTTCATCATTGAAGGTTTTAAGCACTCATTTCATTTTTTGATGTTTGCTATCAGAATGTACGATACAAAAGCCTAGGAGTAGTTTGATTGTTAGGATAAAAAGATAAAAAGCAATTTGAATTATATGAATGATATTAACATATAGATAGATTTTGTCGATAAAAATTAAATAAAGTGGTGGAGATCAATTTCATAATGTTGTATTTGAGAATTATGATTACATTTGAAAATATAAAATCGGTTCAAATTTAGTGTTCAACAAACCGAAAAATACAAATTTGTAGAGGTGTTTATTATTGGATCGGTGTTGGACGGATGTCATTCGGTTTAAACGAATTTTGAATCGGTTCGGTTATATGTCGCAGCAGGTCATACTAGGGTTAGATCGGTTGGTTACGGGTTGGTTTAATGATGGTTATATGCGTTATTTGGTACAAATTAGTTCGTTACTAGTTGAAGTTCAAGTTGAATGTCAATCGGGCTCGTGTTGTCATGGGTCTATAATTAGTTTGATTTTTTTTGGACACAAATCGGGTTTGGGCTTTATTATTTGAATAGGTGTCGGTTACAAAGTTCTATCAATCTGGTCAATACCGAATCAAGTAAATAGTTGGTTTTTTAATTTATGTAGCCTTATTTATTTATGAACAAAAAAAATTAAAAGTTGTTTTACTGGATGTGTCAGATTAATTTATTTTAATTGTTTCAATGGGGGACATAATTTTTCTTTTTTAACACTTACTTTTCAAATTAGCTTTATAACAATGTTGGATTTCATGATTGTTTATCTTCGATAGTTCAAAAGCATTATAGGATTGACTTGCAAATGTTATAGTGTATATGAGTATTATTTGATACTTCTAACAAAGCATTGAGCTTATACTTTTGGTACATCTGAAACTTTACATTTAAAAAAGTTTATTTATGAAAATATATTTTATTCCATTAGACAAACTATAAGATAATATAATAGAATATAAATTAATTATACTTTAAAGTTCAATAATCAAAACTCAATCTATTATAGTGTTTTTATAAAGTAATAACTTTAACAAAAAAAATAATCAATGTGTGGTACTTTTTAAGAAATCAAGAACTATAAATCTTGTTTATGATTTTATAATTTTGTCCCACATTGATAAATGATGAGTAGTACTAGTAATCTCTTTCATATTTTGGATGTACTGTCCATCATCTTTATAAGTCATCATTTATATTTGACTTATTAATATATTTTATAATTAATAAATTTATTAGAGAATTTCAATATTAGAATCTATAAAAAGTCAAGAATCACTACTAGATGATTTGTTAAAATCGATTTGGGTTTACAAAGTTCGACTAAAAATTGATTCGGGTTAAGTCAGTTTTTGCCGGATTGAGTTCGATTTTGTGCATGATAGGGGTCGAATATGACTCAGTTCTGTCCTATTAGGTTTGACTAATCTCGGTTAATAGCCACATGTCGGTTATAAAAATCGGTCGCAATTCGGATTTAGTTTTCAATTTTTGGTTATTAGCCGGTTTGGGTTCTACCGGTCCTATAAACCTAAAATAAATCAGATTATTGAGTCGGATAACTTTCAGTTTTGATTCGGATTTTAGGTCGGATCACATTTGAACAACTCTGCAATTTTCGATTTAGGTTAATTTCACCGTTACATAAAAATTTAGTTAAAGTTAAGAGTATAAGATTAACTACTTAAACCTTATCACTTTAAATTCATCGTTTATAATATTGTGATTAAAATCTACAATTTAAAATAAATTATCAATTCTTCAATACAACCTTAAATGTTGTATTGAGTAGACTCCGAGTCGTGGGGAAGTTCAATTGGGAGCAACTCTGACCCATCAGAGGAAAATTATACGCGCTATCTTCAGCTGCTTGTTTTTGAAACCTCTCCCAAGGTTTGCAGTTGCTCGCTTTGCCCTTTGATGCCATTACAACATAATTTAATTATAAAAATATTTTAGCCCATTTAGTTGAAATTCAATCGTAAGTGTAGTAACATTTATTTTTTTTGATTAATTTTCATTTAATTTTCTATTTATTTATTAATCTAAAATATTCTATTTATGAAAAATAGTTTAAATATTAAACAATAAATAAATATTAAGATTTAAATGTTATAAATAATCAAATATACATGATATAAATTATAATAAGAAAATGTTTTACAAATTGGAGTAACAATAAATAAATTGTTCAAATTTAAAAAGTTACTTATAACATTTTCATTATATAAAGTCTAAGAGGGAGGAGGTTTAATAGATTTAACTAAACATAATTACTTAATTAATATAACGTAAATATCATTTTATAATTTATTAAATAATTCATTAAGGAAACAAAATTTACGTATAAATTATAAAAAAAAGAAATAAATTTATAATAATATACTTGTGTGGTATTTATGATGTTTTTTTTTAAAAATCAAAATGAGATAATTCCATGTTCTTTGAAGAAAAATTTCTACTTGTTAATTGGATCCCGTAGAAATAGGGGAGTATGGAGTCATTGAGTTTAGTTGAAATTATGTAGTTGAATCCGAAATAAAATTATGTAGTATTAAAGAGATTTAAGTAGATCACTTGGTAAACGTTTTGTCTTTTACATAAGTGGGCAAAGTTCATTCATCATTAGGTGCATGTTCCTCCTATTTTTTACAATAGATTTTGCAAGAGACTGCCTTATTGTGAGACCAGTAGTTCAATCAGCCCATTTATAGTTTTTTACAATACGCGATCAGTAGTTGATTAATTTAAGGTTATAATATTACAAACTAATAATGCAAAATACAAATTACAATTTGAAAAATTGTATTTTCCCTTTATTGATGGCTAAAATAAAACTTACAAAATACACTAAGAACAAACTTGAAGATTATCTTGTAACGACAACCGTTACCCGAAAACTTGATACTTGTTGTAGGCGTGTAATCACTTTCTTTTTGTGATATTTCCCCCACAAAGGTACTTGAGTTTTGACTTGGAAATTCACAATCAGTTACAAACAACAAACATCACCCTTAGTACTTAGGATATGTAACTTAACAACAAGTGATTGATGAATTATAAACTTTGGAAGTTTTAACAAAAAGTTTATAACTCTTTTTGAAAGAACACAAGTGAAAGAGAAAACAAGAATGAGAATTCAGAAAATTGGTGTGTATAGCATCCTTCCCAAGCCCCTATTTATACTGGTTTTAGTATAATCAAGGGTCAAGGCACATTCAATCACCCATTGATGATCAACCTTACTGACCTCCAATCAATACCATTAACCAAGGTATTCATGAGCATTATTCTTCCTCATTATGCCTTTGTAACATCAGTTTTGATATGGAATAAGAGAAGACATCCAATGCAATTAACTCAAAGGAAACGTAAAGACACAACGGTCAGATCAAAGGAAAAAGCTGAGTCGGCTTTTGCTCCAGCCCCAGGAAAGCCGACTCGGCTTTTCCTGCTAGACAAAATCATTTTCCAGTACCTAAAGCCGAGTCGACTTTAGGCCCATTCTTAGAGTCGACTTTTCCTGCTGACTTGGTTTTCTAATTTCCTTTTGTCCTATCTTTTGAACTAGAGCTGTTCATGGGTGGGCTTGGGCGGGTAGCTGACCGTGTAATCCCTAAAAAATTTACCCGCGGGCTCAAATGTTTAAAAGCCCGTCCACATTCGCGGGCATATTTTTTTTGTTGCTACCCGCGGGTAAGCGAATATTTTTTATATAAAAATTAAAATAAAATACAATTAATAAAGTTAAGCTTTAATAACAATTAAAATAATACAATATTCTAAATATATAAAAATCTCAAAATACTCAAAATTACATGAATATAAAAGTAGGTAGTTGAAAAATGGGAATTAGGTGTTGCGAATTGGAAATTGTAGAGAGTATATGAGAATTGAAAAATAGGAATTTTTGAAAATTAGAGTATTAAAGTAAGTTGGGTAATGTAGAGCTAACATAAAAAAAATAATAGAATTATAATTTAATAATTAATATTTAAATTAAGCGGGCTAGCGGGTATACTCGCGGGTATTTTTTTGTGTCACTACCCGCCCTTTTATTTTGGCTGGCGCGTATTACCCGTGCAAATTTTAATTTTTTTTAAAGACGTCTATACCCGCCCGTTTTTCGAGCTGGGTGGGTCGAGCCTAGGGGGTAGCCCGTTCATGTATAACTCTACGTTGAACCCCTTTTGGACTGTTTTTTAATACATATTATCCCACTACTATTTGTAGTACTTGGTGATTATTTTACTTAGGATTATTATACACTAAATGTTCAACATATAATTCATACTTTTAAGGATAATATTGATTTGTTTTATAAGTTATAACTGATCATTTAATTGATCAGTTTAAGATTTAAATTAATTACTTCAACGACGAAATTAAGGCTAAAAAAGATCATACTTGATTCATTTAAGTTATGAACTTTGTAAGTATAAACTGATCACTTTAATATCAAATTTAAATCAAAATCAAAAATTTTATTTTAATTGATCCATTTAATGTTACTTTATGTTAAAATTAATCACTTTAATGTCAAAATTAATACATTTGAAATTAAAATTAAAAATATTTTTTTTATTTTTGTTAGGGCCAACATACCCGCCTTATAATGAGGCGGTCTTTTGTGAGTTTTTGCTTTTTATTAAAGATTTTAAAACTAAAAAAATAAAGCGGAATGCCACACCCCAAATTTGCCAATTACAGTAGCATTTGTCCTTGATTTTCGTTGTTAATTATTTTAATTTAATACTTTTACATCACTTATTTTTTTTTCTAGATTTGCCGGTGTGTAGTAAACTGTATACTTGATCTGGTTTTTAATAGTTGCAATACTTTTGTTTTTCATGCTATCCAGTGCGCAATTTTAATCTTTAATATTTTTAATTTCATATGATAAAAATTCTAAAAAGTTAATATTATGAAAATATGCATTAAGACGAATCAAATAAGATTCGACTTAACTATATATTACATTATACTTAGAGAAATATATAACAAATAAGATCAGTTGATGAATAATAATTGCTACAAAAACTGTAACAACTATTAAAATTTATGGGAATACTATCCGCAAATTGATGATCATATTTATGACCTCTTTGCCGAATAATGATGTCCACAAGTTTAGGATCATTTAAAATATTATTTGTTGAAATTTAAAAATATAAGGCATAGTTAGGTCATGTGTGCCTTTTTCATAAGGACACAGCAAGAGTGGTAAGGGCGGTGAGTTGGGTGGCAGAGTGGGGGAGAAAGCCATTGTTCCAAACCCATGCAAGCAAGGAAGCATAGATTATCACACGCAATACTTCCACTTTCTATGTCAAGTTTTATGTATTCCAGTGATTTCCAAATCATAATCACAAATTCACAACATGTACAACAACAAACATTCTCTCTCTTTTATAAATTTTAGTTTATCCCTCTGCAGAATTTTTTGTTTTCATAATGATTTCACTTTATTTTTTTTAATGTCATGCATAAATTTATTATTTTTTAAAATTTTAATTTCTCATTTTTCTTATCATTTACTTATATTTTATCTTATTTTTCAACTACAAATAATACTTTTACCTTCTTAAAATGTGCGTGGGTGTTATTTTAAGAGTACAAAGAAAGAATTGATTTGTGGTTAGTGAAACACATATCAACTATAAATTATTCTAGTTCCATTACGATAAAATAGTTACACCTTTTAGACTTTTGTATCATAAAAATTTAATTTTGATTATAAATAGTTGCAATTATCTAACAATAAAAATTTTTAAAAAGCTAATTTGCTTTATAAAATTAGACAGTAAAATATACTAAGATCTCATTTAACTAATTTTTTATATATTAATTAAATTTAAAGTCGTAGTTTATTTATAAATAGATAGTGTAAAATGTCTAATGGAGCTTTGTAATACTCCCTCCAATTCATGGAAAATGAATATTTACTTTTTGACATAATTCACTTATTACTCTTAATTTGTATTTTATTTTTAATTTATAAATTAAAACATAGTCAAGTGAAATCTTATTTATTCGTCTCAATGCAAAGATTATTAATATCCACTTTTTATAATATTTTATTATGTATAGTATGAGATATAAAGCATTAAAAAAGTGAATTATTAGATAGTATGAAACAGTAAATGTGGCCATTGGATAGAGTATAAATTTACTGCTATATATGCTAGCTTACTTTATGTACTTGATATTCTTTATACATAAACATAGTGCTCAGGTCTAGTGTAAAACTTACTCCTTACCCATTTGCATTTAAAGTTACATGTTTTTTGCAATGTGAACTTAACTTGGTAATACTAGTTACTTGCGTTGGAATTTAGAATTACTCGTACCTCTCCCTCAATACTTTTGACACGGAACTATGAAATTGTGTATGATGAGTTGAAGAAGTGATTATTTAGAAAAAATGGAGAGAATAAAGAAAGTAAAAGTGATAAAATTATATTTAAAAATAAAAATGAGATAAATTCATTAAGATATATTAAAATGAAAAATAGAACAAATTGATTTATTTTGAGTTGTTTCTTTTCTTAATCTTTCAATGTATCTTCTTGTAATATTTTTTCCTAGTTTTCAACGTCATCAGTTTTGCCTCAGTATGATTTTTCTATCAAAAGTTATGTTGAAAAAAGTAAACATGTATCAAATTTCAGGTTAAAACTATTGCATTATGAACATGTTTAAGTCTTTTTTTTTCTCTTCTTTATCAAACTTATTCAACCGAGCCGAAATCACCGTAGTAAACACCAACATCATTAAAACGTTAAGAATGAATTATGCTTGAAACGATCAAAATCATTCGAAATCAACATGAATAACAAGAATAAGTAAAATAGCATAAAACTATAAAAAAATAAGCACAAAATCACTAATAAAACGATCATAAAGGTGTTTAAATCATACTCCCTCCTATTCAGCTTATGTGTCCCATTTCCTTTAGGGTCAAGTCACCCTAAATGTCCCATTTTTATTTTTGGTATGTAATTTTTACCATTATGCCCTTACTTGACTTAACATATTTACATTTATTCCCTCATTAAACTCAACTAATTTACCCCTCTTTTATCCTAAATAATCAATTAAACCAACCTAATCTAAACACTACTTAATCCTTCCCTCCAATTTAAACCCTAACCCTAACCACCCACCCCATCCCCTCCCATTTTCTTCTTCGTGTTCTTCTCTGTCCTCTAGTTTCCTCCATTGTTAACTCTTCCTTAGAACCCTAGATCTGGGTTTGTGTTCTTCTCTATCCTTTGATTTCCTTCTTTGTGTTTTTCTGGTTTCTTGTTCTTCTCCTTTTTCTCTCTTTTGTGTTTTTCTTGGTTTTACTTTGCTCTATCTTCATGGAAAACCCTAAATCGCCTATTACCTCACCTCTTAAGTACCCTAAATTGCCCAGTACCCCCCTCTTAAGAACCCTAACTCGCCTAATGTTTCCCCTCTAAAAATCCCCAAATTGCCTCTAGAAAACCCTAAGTTTTATGACGATGAGTTTTTTGACTCCTATGATGATGAATGCTCTTCAGTTAAAACAAAACCAAAGTGGGATAGAGAACTAGATTCTGAGGGTGAACTCATTTACGCTCCTGAGGTTGATCTGTGGCCTGATAGTGAATATACTTCTATTGATGCTTATTTTTCTAATACTAATTGTGAGGATGAAGATTGGCTAGACAAACTCGGCTCATTTTCAAGTATGTTTCTATTCTTGTGGTTGCGTTTTGACTGATGATGATTTTTTGTTTTAGGGTTTTTTTTATGCATGATTTTCACATGCTCAATGATCTTTAAGTGAGAACATTTTTTTTCCACTATTAAACGAACAAAAAAATGGGGTTTGGATGGTTTTTCAAGACTTAAAACGCTTAGATGTTCTTTTTTTGCTCAATGATTTCAAAAAAATAAAAAATTTCTGAGAGTTCTATAAAAAACAACCACTTTTTCTTTTTTTTTTTTTATCTTTGTAAGCATGAGTACAAATGTTTCATTTTAAACAACATCAAATTTTTATACTTGTTGTTTAGATCTCAAAATTGGTTTTAAAAATTCATGATTTACTGTGTTGACATGGTAAGTGTTTTCCTATGCTGTTTTGCTATTTTGCTGTGTTGCTTGCTGTTCATTTTCATACTTGCTCTGCTGGTGTTCGTTGTTGCTGTTCCTCCCAAAAGGTTGTTGACTGTTATGCTTGATCTAGTCCTGTGCTTCCTAAAATGATGTTCACTGTTGTGTTTGTGGTTGTTTTTTTCATCGCTATTGCTCCCAAAAAACTTCCTTTTTATTGTTCTTCTTGCTGTTGGATTCGTTGTTCATGCATTTGGCTTGCTGTGGTGGTTGTGTTGTCAGTGACATTAACTTGACCTTCTTCAATACCCTCTGCATACCCTATTATTTCCACCAATTGATTCATTGTCTCTGAATTGATTTTTGTGAATAAATGTTGAAGAGAATCAGCAACTAACTGTTTGTCCACACTTAGATAGTTAGGCAAAGTCCTTTCCCTAGCTGCTTTGGTTTTGTTCATATGTGGGATATGATAGTGAATACCCCCTTGCCTTTTTATGACCTCAATCATGCATGCTTGTAATGTTATGAACATAAATCATAAACATTGAGGACTTAAATTGTCAAATGCATTACTCACTGCCCTTAGTAATTGTGGTACATTGTAGGTTGCTTTTTGATATTGCAAAGCCTGAATTAATCTAAAAAAATCCTAGGTCTAGTATATTCATGTTAGGAGAATTTGGTGGTTGCTATACAAGTTGTATAAAAAAATTATTTTTCATTGCCTCCTTCATAAACTCTCTGTCATTGTGTGCTATGTGTAATTAATGAGGTTGATGACTTGGTATTTAATGAACTTGGTATGAATTTCTGTTTTACATTTTCATTAATGGCGCCAACATTTGGTGACTTTGGTTTTTTATTTGTTTAAGTTGATTTTCCGTTTAGCTTGCACTTTCATTTTTGGCGCATGTTTGTGTATTCTGGTTTTTGATTTGTTTAAGTTGATTCCGTTTTTTTTATTTTTGGTTTTTTGAAACAAAATGGGTTGGTACTATGATGATTTTTTTACAAAATGAAAATTTGTTTGTTTACAATTCCGTGGCAATTTATGAAAATATTAATGCATTGATTTTTTGGTAACGTGAAAAATCTGAAGCCACTGATAGGAAAAGAATCCGTACCCACATGATCAACAAAGATTACAACTACACCGAAGCTGTTGAAGAATTGAAAAGGCTATCCGAGATTAAGTAGTCGAACTATGTAATTTTCTTTATTAGTTGGACTAATTATGTAATGTATTTGTAGGACGTATGTATTTTTGGTTATGAACCCGAACTTTGTAATTTTCGTTATGAATTGAAAAAAATTAAAGACTTTTGGAGGTGAAAAATATTCCCCATTTGTAAAAGGATACAAGTATCTTCAAATTTGGAAGGAATCATTAATCTCTTAATCAATTCATTAAAAACCCATAACATCACACACTCTCTCTCCTACCCTTAGGGTCCCATTTTGACCCACCTTAAAATTCGTAAAAAGTCAAATGAGACTCTTTGGCTGAATAGGAGGGAGTATGAGATTAGAGATTGATTTAAAAAAAAACTAAAGAGAAAATGAGCTCCATGTCTATAATTATACAAATATATAAAAATCAATGGCACAACCACAATAAAAATATAGCAAATTAAAAATAAGTAAAACATTTGACTAACACTATGAAAGAAAGGGGTTACATTATGGTGCTCATTGTAGGAAAGTATATATTAGGAAATATTATGTGATTTGTAATTGTTCTTAATTATCCTGATTTTATTCTATTTCCTAGATTAGTTCTCCTTCTCATGTATATAAGGAGCTTTGTCTCTTGGATCTGATGAGCACCCCAATGAGCCAGAGGTAACACCGGAGCCTGAACTATTTGTTGATGATATGCCCAGTACAGAGTCAACTAATGAGACATTGACTAATGATGTGCTATTGACTGATGATATGCTTGATGATGTACCCAATGCTGAGATATCAAACAGGTATGAGTTACCACCCAGAAGTACAAGGGGAATTCCCCTAAGGAGATATGATCCTGAATTTGAGGCACAAAGGTCTAGATGTCTGGTGAATAGAGAGAATAATCAGGCTCTTTCACAAATAGCAGTGGCCTTCAACACTTCTCTTTATTCTAATATTGTGCCTAATAATGTTGAAGAAGCTCTTCGAGATCTGAACTGGAAAAAGCAGTGGAAGAAGAGATCTCTGCTCTTAACAAAAATGAAACATGGGAGAAGTGTGACTTGGCAAAAGAAAATAAGACAGTTGGATGCAGATGGGTATACAACATCAAATATTTGGCTGATGGTACGATTGAGCGGTATAAAGCCAGATTGGCGGCTCAAGGATATACTCAAACTTATGGGGTAGATTACTCTGAAACCTTCTCTCCAGTGGCCAAAATTAATACAATTCGGGTCTTGTTCTCTATTGCTGCAAACATAGAAGCAGAGGTGTGCATGAAGGCTCCCCCAGGTTTTTCTAGTGACTATAATCCAGGTGAAGGATGCAAATTGAATAAGGCTCTCTATGGCCTAAAACAGTCTCCAAGGGCATGGTTTGAGAGATTCCCTTTGTAAGATCAGAAGATCAGCTGACAGACATTCTTACAAAGGCAGATACCTCAAAAGCCTTTGAACGAACACTGTGCAAGTTAGGTATTGGTGACTCGAAGACCTAACTTGAGGGGGAGTGTAGGAAAGTATATATTAGGAAATATTATGTGATTTATAATTATTCTTAATTATCCTGATTTTATTCTATTTCCTAGATTAGTTGTCCTTCTCATGTATATAAGGAGCTATGTCTCTTGGATTATGAATACAATAAACACAGTGTTTAAAATCTAAATTAGTTTAATTACGCATTATTCTTTTATTCACTCATATGAATATTTTGGAATTAAACTTATTTTTAAATCAAACCTATTTAATCCACCTAATTAATCTGAAATTTGGATTGAATAAAAAACCTAAATTTTCAATAAAATTACAATGACGGTTCCTACTTCCATGTGTAGGTGAATAGACTATAATTCTAGATATAATACTAACTACTTCATCCTTTTGGTTAATAGTAATCACTTATTTAATTATGTTTAAGAACCAAAATTATTGAAATGGTGAACTGTTAATTTGGGGTATAGCCATGTAGCATATTCTAATGGATGGAGTAAATGTTATGTTTAAGTTCAAAACAACTAGCTAGGTCGGCTGGACGCGGAATTTCTTAATGAGGCCGTATTACAATGTGTATATTGTCTGGTGCGTATCAAAAATTAAAAAATTCATTAAAAACCCTGTGTAATTTTAAAAGTTATGATCTTTCTGTAATAATTTTGTATTTTTAAACACTTAACATATATTACATAATTTAATATTGAGGCTTTTAATTTTTCAGGGCCCTGTATAGTTGAATGTGTTGAACATGCTCAGAATCTCCCCTGTATATTGTAGATAGTAGTATTAGCCATTATGTGAAAAGTTGATGGTTTTTGAGCTTTGATGGTTGTTAATGAGCCTATTACTAATACAAATATAGTGGTTGTTCAAAGTTTGTGAGGCCTTAAGTATGCTATGGGTTTCTTGCAATTCAACAAGTTATGTTAAAAATATGACAATTCATATGTGATTAAATTCATTTACATTATAAATCGATTAGAAGTAGAGCAAAAATTGATAAATTTTTTGAATGTCTGGTACAATTCTAAAAATTATGAATTTTTTATAACAATTTAGTATTTTTAAACACTTAACATATACCACGTACTTTAATATTGAGGCTGTTAAAGCAAGTGCCAATAATCTTAATAATGACGTTAACTTTAAACATATAGTCGAACATGCTTTGTCTTGTACTTTAGAGAGGGTCGATAAAGATGTATCGAATATGGGTAGTGGCTCGATCGAGCAATAGGTCGAGCGAAGTGTGCAGAACAGGTCAGTAGCTTCTCTGGAAGCTCGCTCGACCGAGCGAGGTAGTGGCTCGGGTCGAGCGGAAGTTCAGAAGGCTACATTGGATTCTGTTTTTCGTCAGAATGTGAAATGGCTATGCAATTATGTGGTGCATTACTTCTATTGTTTATTGTAATGTTTATTGTCATAGTTAATTTGGATGTTAATTGTGGTTTATGGTGATTTATGAGGGAATATTAAGGGTGATGAATGCCTTGCCTATAAATAGGATTCATCACCCATAGTAACATGCACCAAAAACACACATATTGTTGAGAGGGCTATTGCATTGTTAGAAACTTGAGAGTGTTCTTACTTTGCTTTAGTATTTTTGATCTTGAGAGGTTGTTCTCAAGATAAGGGAGTTTATTATACTTGTAATTGTTGAATTCATTATAGTAAACTACATTTGAGGGGGAGGTATTCAAGATACCTCATAAACACTTATGTTCTCATTTTGCATTATAATTTTCATTTGTTTTTCTTTGTTGAACCTCTTTGAGGCTTGCGCTTTTTTCATAGGCCCTTAATTTTTTAGGGCCATGTGCGGTCGAACATGTCGAACATGCTCAAAACTTCCCCTAAGTTGATAGGCAAAAGGGTGATATTTGATAGGTTGAACCTAAGGCATAATTGATCATCATTATCATACCCAGTATATCCCGCTTAAAGGAAACTATGATTAGAGTTTGGGAAACCTAAAGCATAAGTAGATATCACTTTTAGTTTTATGTTGGTTCATTCATAAGATTGTAAATTTTATCCCTTCTATGATTAGTACTTTTTCGGCCCGTTTGGTTAGTGGTACTAAATGGTGATAATGAGAATGATTTATAGTGTAAAATTTCATCAAAAGTTTCATATCATTCCCATGGTAATGAATTTTTGATCACAAAAAAGTTTTTTGCTTACAAATTTTCATTACCACCTAATACCACCTCTTCCAATGATAATGCATTGGAATGGATTTTATGAAGAAAATGGGATGATTGGAGTGGGACAAGCATGGCTATCAAGGTAGTCATGAGATTTTTCAACTAAAATTACACTAGTTTTTCATTCCTATTACCACTGTTTATTACTATCTATCACACGGGACATTTGTATTTTATATTCTTTTCTAGAGACGTAATCATTAACTTATATTCAATGTTATAATCTCTTCTAGAGACTTAATCTTTTTCTTAGACACATCGACACAGTTCTTTTAACCATTAACGACCAACCAAAATTAAAAATCCATTCAACTAACAATACAACATATGAATAGACTATGGCTTCTCTTTAATGGAATAAAGAAGAAAGTTTAGTTGCTCAACTCATTTGGGTTGAAATTGCCACAAATACATCAAACCAATTTGATTTGCTTTTTCATCAAGTTAGATACTCTACTATATTGTATTAAAGTTGTTACACTCTTACACACACATTTATAATTAAAAGTTGTTGTACTCTATTTTAATGCGCACTAAGTTCATATAAGACCAACTCAATCGCATATAAAATGAAAAAAATGGTATGGTCTCCTGTCCACCAATCTCATGTCACAAGACTAAATAGTTCACAAGACAGCATAATCCTCTTGCTAATAGTACACTCTAAACAATAATGTACCCACAAACAAACACAATATATATCAACCTAAATAAAGAGACATTCACGGGTGCTTACACAAAACCAGCCCAGATTAATAAAGACTAACCACCTATTTACATGCGAAGGAATAGGTTGGAGATAATCATAGAGGGACAACAATGACCACTACTTGTTTACATATATCATATTATACAATATTATAAAAGAACCGGAAATTTTCACATGACTATTTTATAGACTTTATTTTGCCAAATGTAGTATTTTTATAGGTTAAAATGTGATTTAGTGATATTCAAAAGAATTTTATTACATTAATTATAATTATAAATATTAAAGGTAAGTTTTCAAAACGATTTTATTAGATCATATCATACAATCATACAATACTATAAAAAACAGAATAATTACAAATGACGATTTTATAGAGCTTTGTCAAATAAAAGCATTTTACAGGTGAATATATAATTGTGGTGCATTCTAAGAATTTTCACTATCATATGCAATTGCATCTTTCTTAAAAATTTATATTTATAGGTATTTCCGTATTAACAAACTTTATGCATAAGTTTGTATACTACTATACTGTAATTTCTATCACATATGTTGATGATTATAGCCCTAGGATATGTTATGTACTATATATTGTCCTATCACACAAGAGTCATTTGGATTACAAGTGTGGATAGATACTACATAAATTTTTCTCGTATATGGCACTAAATAATTCATTTTCACTAATTGATGAGATTCAAACTCATAACCGCTTTGTCACGTTTGCTCTGATACTATTATAAGAAACTAATTCAAACAAAAAATAAAACTAATTAATGTAGCCGCAAGATATATGATACTCGATCATACAATCTTATTGTGAAAATTTGAGCTTACTGTAATCAAAATAAGTTAGAATAACCATAAAACCTATTTCAAGATCAAATCGAAACCGTATTTTTGCATTATATGTTGGTTGAAAAAGTAGTTTAAACGTGGAGTCTTTGTGGCCTACATTCCTCACCTGTGAATCCTTATTCTCTCCTTCTCACTTGGTTGTGCATTGTTGTCAGCAGAAGCACCCGTGACCTCTATTTTCATTCCCTTACAATAAAAAACAAACTCACTTTCCACGTAAAACAACATACTTCTACTTATCATTATATATAAACTCACATTTTCCCACTCTTTAAACTCATCAATTTCAACATTCCCTCCATATTCTTCACCCTATAATATGTCTAACAATAAATTATTCCTTTCAATTCTATTATTTCTTTTCATACATTGTTCCATCAACCCAAAAATAAGCCATGGTAGAGTAGTTAGTAAACATAAACATGGTAAACAAAGTATTCCTAAACAACTAACCATTAATATGACCCAAAAATATAACTCAGAACAGCAATTTATGAAATGGGTTAATTTTGTTGGTAGTCTTAAACATACCATCTTTAAATCCGCTAAAAATAAGATTTTTCCTTCATACACTTTAATTGTTAGTAAAAACCCTATTGCTGGAGATTTTACTACTATCCAAGATGCCATTGATTCTCTCCCTCCCATTAATCTTGTTCGAGTTGTCATCAAAGTTAAAGCTGGAATTTATGAGTAAGTTTTTTTTTTTTTTAATTTTTATTTTTAAATTTTCTTTATCTTGGTTAGAACTTAAATTAAAATTTTCTGTTTTATGAAGCATAGTTTTTGGTTAAACCCATATGTTAAATAGCTTATCTTGTATGAGACCGTCTCATCAAAAGGCAAATTCGTATAATTATTCTATTTTTCTAAGTGATCACTTTAAAATTATAAACGATCAATTCAATGGACTAATTATATATGCGCAAATCCAATAGAATTAAGTTTCATTATAAGACTGTTTCAATTATTAATTATGTTAGTTAAACACAATCCTATATAAAAGAGAATTTAAACCCGAGCCAACCAATCTATAGCATAGGTTATTTGATTAAAATTATCAATACTAAATTATAACATATAACACAAAAGAATAAGGATCGAGTTTATTTTGAATACCCTCAAGACGCATGCTTGGCCCAACTGTTATTTATTAAAGGTAATAATAGTTTAAAGGTGATTAATTTCTTTGATCACTAGTTTGATAATATAAGATTTGCAAAATTGAATTATATATTTGATTCACATAATAATAAGTATTTAATTTTGGCATTATTATATCAGGGAGAAGGTGAATATACCACCATTGAAGTCATTCATAACAATAGAAGGGGAAGGAGCAGAGAACACAATAGTGCAATGGGGAGATACAGCAAAAACAATTGGGCCTAGAGGAATACCAATCGGTACTTACGGTTCTGCCACGTTTGCTGTCAATTCTCCTTATTTCATGGCCAAGAACATCACGTTCAAGGTTATTACCTTTCTTTGTCTACTTTCAAATCTTTAGTGTCAAATTTTAAGTTAACAAATAAGTTTATAAGCTTCTACAATATGTGGAGTTTAATATGTAGATATATATAAATAAAATTTTGAAGAATGATGAAGAAAAATATATTTTGTTTGAGAAAAATATATAAATATTATATATTTTAATGAAATATAATAATTACTATGGATAATAGTACTATTAAGTAAAATATTTATTTATGTAATTAGATTTTTCATTCCTTGATTTTAGGTAATTTATAAATGTGTACTTTGACTTTGTATATTATTTTTGTTAAGTTTGATTTTGTAAAGATGTTGAACAAGATTTGTTAGGCATAATCATAGGCTTCTCTTAGCTATATATTGTACTCCATTTTATTAATGGTGGTGAATATGTTAAATTAAAACCCCATTTTTTATCTTGTGGTATTATCTATTTAACCTCTCCTCCTCATCCATCGGAACATAACGAGTATGCAGAACGTAGACATCGCCATGTTGTTGAAACTGGTCTTTCTCTGCTCTCTCATTCTAAATTATTACCACTAAAATTTTGGCCTTTACCCTTCACTACCACCACATATCTCATTAATTAATAACCCACTTCCACACTTCAAAATAAGTCTTCTTTTTTTTTTTTTTTGTGTTTTTCAAAGTGATCTAAATTATACTAAACTTCGTTTTTTTTATTGTCTATGTTTACAAGTTACTTAAAAATTTTTTTATGCAAAGTTCGCCCTAAAAGTATACAAAAACTTTTTTAATGATCTTTTAAAATTCAATTAAATAATAAACTAATTATATGAATGAATTGAGTTGATTTTGAGTAGCTTCAAACTAATTTATTTAGTTTTAAATTTAACCTGATTCAAATAATATTTGATAATTTAAATCTATATATACTCCCTCTAATTTACTACTAATGTCTCATTTGCTTTACGCACTCTATCCAATGGACTTATTTAATCCTTAATATCTTTAATTATGCATAATTAAAAATTATGGAAAATTGATATAAATAATCCTTACATTGAGACGAATCAAAAAAAATCTCACTTGACTATGTTTTAAGTTATAAATAATAATAAAATACAAATGAAGAGTAAGAGATGAATAGTGGCTAAAAAGCAAATGACACATTACTAGTGAATTGGAGGGAGTATATATTTTTTAAATGATTGGTTACTTATGTATAAAATGTTTTTTGCAACAATTAATCTTTTCAAGATTGTTATTTAGGTATATAAAATTAATGTATTAAAATCATTTAAATACTTACCTAATTTAGCTTTAAATTTATTAAGGTAAATAATTAGTTCTTATACAATCATTATAGCCTTTTTAAATTAATACATTTTACAAGGTATTAAGAAGTCACTATTTATCAATTTTCCAGCTTTTTATTACTATAGTTTTTATTTTTATAATGATTTCAGATATGGTAATATAAGACAAACCTCTGAGTTAGCACGAGTTAATTCAATTAACTTAGGCTTTTTTGGTTTGCAACATGTTTGCATGTGACTATTTTACGTGACTTTTTGGTTGGGCGTATGTACTCGACTCATCCTCCCAACTCTTCTTCCATTTGCGTAACTTATTTTGATATCATTCAAATTTCCAAAAAGATTCAAAAAATTCTGTTATACAATCTATTGTACGATAAACAAAATTTTAATTTTGCTCATATTAAATTTAAGAAATACTCAAAATTTTTTTGTTAATTTTATATTTAATTGATCATAAAATATATATTATAATTGAGTTTTACCAATACAATATGAATATTAGTATGTTAGTATGATACATTCAAACTAAATACTTTAATATTTTTTTAATATTTATATTTTTGACTTTTGTGTGTTTGTCAACTCTTAATTTTCTTTGTAATTATTTCCGGTTAATTAAGTTGATAATTATACGGAAAATATTATGAAATTAGTTCTTAAGAAAATCTTTTAAAAATTTTATTTGACTTTAATTTTTCTTTTTGCATCGGTAATCAATTTAAATGTCAAACTATAAACAGTGAAAGTATAAGCTTGTGCAAGTAAAACTATACAAAGATATCGCACCACTTGTAGTGAGATCGTTTTTTTAGTGAAACCTTAGTAAAAAAAAGGCTTAAATTTTAAATAATGATTTGAGATCCAAATTTTTTAAATTTAAATTTATTTCAGAAAAATTATTATCTTTTTTTTACAAACTCTCTATATAATGTTAATGCAGAATACAACACCAGTACCAAAACCAGGAGAACAAGGAGTTCAAGCAGTGGCATTCAGAATATCAGCAGATACGGCAGCGTTTATAGGGTGTAGTTTCTTGGGAGCACAAGACACCCTTTATGATCATGTTGGCAGGCATTATTACAAAGATTGCTATATTGAGGGTTCTGTTGATTTCATCTTTGGTGATGGTCTCTCTCTTTTCGAGGTAATTTTTACTTAAAATTTATCTCCTTGTTTTTTCAATGCCAGACGAGAAAATTGAGGCAAACATTTCATGGAGAGATATAATTCTAAAATTATATATTATGGAAGGATGAACTTAATGACTTATAAAATATACACTGAATTTGTCAATATTGAAAGTTTAATTAAATATTAAATACCCATTCAATGTATACAAAATACTGGGACATGTTTTGTTTGAGATTTTAAAGATAGATATAACATTCTACATAGGTACCTTAGAAAGAATTTAGCTTATGTTTTTTTTGAAAATGTAAACCAACTACTCTATTTATCTCTTTTATTTTATTTCAAAAACATAAAATTATTTGATTAATTTATAGTGAGAGAATAATGCAAATATTATATAGACAAAGATATATGTAATGGAGATAGAAGAAAGAAAATAAAGTGTAGATGATAATATTGTAGAAAATCATAATGCACAAATAATAATGTAGTGATTTGTGTTTGGAGTTTTGAATACTTGATTTGTATTAATTAATAATAAGAAGTAGTACCTCTATTTATACAAGTAATCAGGACTAAAATAAGAAAACGAAATATTACGAAATATATACTTAAGAAAACTAATTAAATCAGAATAATATAAAATATAAAATAAAATATTCTACTTTCCTACACTCCTCCTCAAATTAGGTCTCGGGATCACCGAAACTGAACTTGTACAGTAATTTTCAAGTCTTCGAATCCAATCGCCTTTAATAGAAAATCCACTAGTTAATCTTTTGATTTTACAAATGAAATTATGATCATCTCTTCTGCAAATTTTCCATAATTAACTTTCAATTTTTCGGATTTAGATAAAAGGTCAAGAAATAAAGTGGGTTGGTTTTTTTTATTATTTGGGTCAAAGATTCGAAATTTGGGTTCTGGTCTTAATTGAGTTTTGGGTTTAGGTTTTATGGGTGGGGTAAGATTTTTCTTTTTTCTTTGTTTTGTAAGAAGGGATTTTTGTAAGGTAAATGGGTAGGGGATTTTCGTGAGGGAAATTGGTAGGATTGATTTTTGTGGGTCATGGGATTTGCGTGGTTCAAGGGAAATGGGTAGGATTGATTTTGGAAAGTAAACTCTTGCCCCAATTATTCCCAACTCTATTTTGACTTGCTTTTTCTCAATCCCTTCAATATTTGAATTGAGTATATGTATAGAGAAAGAAGCATTCAAACTCTTGTAGATGTTGACCACATTTTCCACATAAGGGGCTTGTCTCAATTTTTTGTTGAGAATTTCAGGCGTTGGCCAGTCATCGTGTGGAAGGTGCTTGGCTGAATTTGGTCTTCTACCGGTTCGGTTTATCTGAGTATTGGTGGCGTTCTTCCATTGTTGAGGGTGGGCCGTGGGAGGTTGTTGAGTTGTCTCCTTAGTTTTCTTTTGACTCTTCTCCATTGTCTCTATTTCTTCCCCTCGCGACCTCACGTTGAATAGGTTCATTTACGAGAGGTAGCGAAATTGGTCCGAGAATGAATTGAATTCTTGTCCATAGTTCGTGAGCGGTGGTAGTGTAGTCAAGAAAACAATCTACAAGGTCTCTGTCAATATTTTCGATGATCCATGACATCACCATACTATCATTTTGCTCACATTGTTCGTTTGTGGTGGTCGTTGGGACCATTGTAATTTGATTGAGCCTTCCCCGACCACTAATTTCGGTCTTCATTTCTTTACACCACTTGATGTAACTTTGGTACTTTAGTTTTTTCGATACTGTTGATCTTGTATTGATTTTTTGGTTAAATTTTTGGAAGAGGAAGAACATTTGTTCCACATATGCCATTGAAATCATTTTTTTTGGTTTGTTTTTTTTGGTTTGGTTTGATTGTTTTTTGTTTTGATTTGGTTTTTGTTTAGACTAATTTTGGTCAATTATGATCAATGATAAATTACAGAGAGATTTTTTCTGTCCAGGAAAACCTTACAACGCTGATATCATGTAGAAAATCATAATGAAGAAATAATAATGTATAGATTTGTGTTTGGAGTTTTGAATACTTGATTTGTATTAATTAATAATGAGTGGTACTACCTCTATTTATACAAGTAATAAGAACTAAAATAAGAGAACGAAATATTACAGAATACTAAACTTAAGGAAACTAAATCAGAATAATATAAAATATAAAATAAAATATTCTACTTTCCTACAAATATAGACCAAAGCCCAAAAATTACACGTACTTCTAACAAAATAAAAATTCAAAATAAATAACACAAATTCTTGTGAGAGACCGTCTCATTGAGAGTAGGCCGGCCCATTATATATTTTTAAAAATATTATAAGTAGGCATTAAGAATGATGTAAGTAGACATTTAAGATATTGAAAGTAGGCATTTAAAATACGGTAAGTAAGCATTAAGAACAACGTAAGTAGGCATTAAGAATATGGTAAGTAGGCATTAAGAATATGGTAAGTAGACATTAATCTTTAATGGACTGGACTTGAGATACGTCTTTCAAGAGGGCTTGCTGATTAAATAATACAATAAAATTAAAGAACAAAGAGAGTGAAAGGAGTTAAATGTGTTATTCCTACTTTCACAAACACCCTCTTGTGCTCAAATATATAGTTGATAAACCCAAGTCATTATCTTATGATCTCCTTTATATATGTATTTAAGAGTATTGTTTTCTTCAAAAAGTATGATAGTGAATATCAAACCTGAAAGGAAAAATAATTATTAGACTAGTTTATAATTCTAACAAGTTTATTTGATTATTTTGATGATTGGAATACATGTATTTAACTCGTGATTAGATTATGTTTAATTAAGAGGATAACAAATTAGTGCTAGCTCATTTCATCACAGCCACAGCTTTATTTAACAAAGATAAACTAAAGATAAAAAAAATATGGTATAGAAATTTTTGGAGTTAGTCCCTTTGATTCGTTGGATGGAATTATTTTATTGTCTTTATTTATGTTCTTTTCAAAAGTTGTGTAAAGAGAAGTCCAATGACTTAACTTTCACAAGCTAATCATGAAAAAACAATTCCATGCAAAAGGCTCTTAACAAATTTTCTAAGCGGAAAGTAGAAAAAAAATAACGTGAACTTTCTTGTGATTATAAAGTCCATATATATATATATATATAATGTATATACTCCTCAATTACATTAATTATGAGTTACTTTATGTATTGATTTGATTTTAGTATAGGAGTGGAATTGTCATCTTATAAATGTATTGTTGAAGAAAAAGAGAAAATGAGTGTGGATGAGATTTGATTTTGAAATTATGACATAATAAAGAAAACATAAATCAAAATAAAAGAAATATTGATTCAAAATGATAAATATAAAAAATGAAATAGACAGAAAAAATATTCAGTAAACAACTAAAAACTTTGAAGCTTCCAAGAAAGGTAAACTAAACATATTTTTTAGTTTTAATGCTCTATTTTAAGATGAAGACCATGTGCTTAGAAGCGGATCCCAAAGAAAATCAAATGATGTTAATGTCTTAAATATTGTTTTTAAAATATGTTGATAATAATGCTTGAACCTGGGACAATGTTGTATACCAATTTAACCAACTTAACCAGTACCCTTGTTAAAATATTTGAAGATACAATTTGTTAAATGCTGTTAGTTGACAGCATTGAATAAAGCTACATTCGCTCCTCGGTGTTAATGGGATGAATTGATTGAAAGAAATGTATGTATGGATGACAGGGATGTCATGTGCATGCAATAGCACCAAAATACGGGGCACTAACAGCACAAGGAAGGCATAGCATGTTGGATGATACAGGGTTTTCGTTTGTAAATTGTAAGGTCACGGGCTCAGGAGCTTTATACCTTGGTAGAGCTTGGGGACCCTTCTCTAGGGTTGTCTTTGCTTATACCTACATGGATAACATCATCCTCCCTACTGGCTGGTACAATTGGGGTGATCCTAACCGTGAAATGTATGTTTTCCTTCCTTCACTCTTTTTTCTTTTTAACATTATTGCATCAACTTTATATTTGTCTCATATGAATTTCATCTAGCGGCATTTTTAACATAAGTATATATAAACGGAGTTTTTATAACAATAACTATTATGGGTTATGAATTTTGAGTTTAAGAAAGGTACTGAAATTTGTAATATGGAAAAAATCACCCGATTAATTGAATATACTACCAATATATATGATCGGCCACAATACTAATTCTAATATGTGCTTCCGAGAGGGTGAGAGGAGGATTGCATGAAGGAAGCTTGTGCCTAATGCAAATGGCTAGAATATCATTTGTTTTACATGATTGTTAAATTTATCAATGAGGAGATAATGTCTGCTTTCACATTTAATGTCTAAAAGGCTACGATATTAAATTTTAACCATTAACTTAATGAAAATTTTGTTGAATTGGTCTTTCATCAGTTCGACTTATATACAGATACACTATATCACATAATAAAACATGGCAATGAGGTGTATGCATTTGTGTTAGATATAGTACAAGCATGCCCTAGCTTAGTGTGTGATGCTAGTAGAATAAATTGCATATATAAAGCAGCTTTACAAACTCAATTTATGTACTAGAGTTAATATGTATTTGTCTATACCAAGCTAAATTACAATAAGAAAGTACCAAGTTGTACTAAATTAAACATAAGGTATTAAGGACCAGACCTCTTGGCGTACACGAGTAGCATGAAACTAAACACAAACGTACCAAGTTGTTCTAATAGTCTAATACAAGTAGAGCATATTTAAAGACTTGCTTAATGCATTCCATTAGCTAAGTAAGAGTATTTTAAGCACAAGGAACAGACCTCTTGGAGATTTTAGGAACAAAAAATGGATTTCCTGCAAACTTTACCATTATTATTACAGCCAGTATCTTGAGAAATCGTCTCTTTGAGAGACATATCTCAAGTCCAACCCAGTTAAGGTTAATGTCTACTTACCGCATTCTTAATACCTACTTACATTATTCTTGATGCTTACTTTCAATATCTTAAATGTCTACTTACATCATTCTTAATGCCTACTTATAATATTTTAAAAAATATATAATGAGCCGGTTCAATTAAAGATGGTCTCTCACAAGAAGTTGTGTTATTATCATGAGTCTATACTATCATAAGTGGGCATACATCTTTGCCTAATAAGTGTTATCGGAGAAATACGATATGCACACATTTTATAAGGCAATGGGATACCATCTTAAAACCATATAACTATGAGAAGAAGGGCTCCAATGACTTATAAAGTGTGCAAACCATCTTTATTTATCGGTGTGGAACAAAACATTCCAACACCCGGCCCCTTTGACATGTGAACCCCCGTTTAGTTCGCATGTAGAAGTAATTAATTAGGATAAGAATACCATTCTTTTCAAACCTACCATTTTTATTTTTGATCGAACTATCGCTTCGGATACCATGTTAAAATAGGCTGAACTCGAAAAAAGCGATTTGTATCTATTTTGAAATAAATTTTTGTAATTCGAATAACATATTTGACGCTAAATATGTCATAAACTCGGTAACATATAGTCTAAAACAGAGCAATCGCTCAAGATCAACCATTTTAGATTATCTTGACCATATTTAAATTTGATGTATTTTGTATATCAATGAGAATGTTATTATTGAAGAGTGAAAAAATTGGTATAGTAATAGTATTTTCTTTAGAATTCAATAATTTTTTTACTTCAAATAGATTATTAAAAGTACGGAATTACAATATTTTAAACCATCTTAAAGTTAATAATTTAGATTTCACATAAAATCTAATAATTAATAATAATATGACATCATACGCAGAGAGAAGAAAAATATTAAATCAAAATTAAATAGTTATTCAAAATGAAACAAAACCCAAATACTTTACTTTAAAAGAATAGAGGGTATGCCATAGTCTATGAAGAAGGTATAGTGGTGGCACTAACCTCATAAAGGTTGTTACTTTTGAACCCAACCCATACATAGAAACTTATACTATATATTCCTCCACATAATTCCAATCTTTTACTTCCCTCTCTTTATTTAATCTTTAATTTGTGGTACTATATTTATCACCTACTACCTCATTCTCCATAATTAGCTATGTAGTCAGAGTCCACTAACCATGCAAGTGTATAATATTTAATCATATTAGTTTAATAATCATTTTAAATTGATCATTAGCCAACCTAAAAAGTGCTTAGATTCACTTATTTGTCACCTTATTGTAGATTGTCATTCTATTAGCAAAATGTGTATTACCTAAATATTTGTTTAAAAAATTCCAACCATCTAACTTTGGCTTCAATATGTTAAAAAATTTCATACGTACGGGTCTGATTCTATTTTTAATTTTGATCTAAACGTGATCAATTCTAACTTTAAAGTGATTAATTTAAATCTAAAATATAGAATCTTAATGTATCAATTATTATCTTTTTAATTGATCACTTTTGTGTTAAAAGTGATCAATTCTGACCTTACAGTAATCAATTTCATGTATATAATTTTACTTGGATCAATTACGACTTTGTCAAAGTGATCAATTTTGGCCTTAAAATGATCAATTTTAACCTTAAAGTGATAAAATATATGAAATATTATAAATAATAATGCGAAATACAAATTACAATTAAAAGGAATTTGTATTTCCCCTTTGATGATGGCTAAAAGATAAACTTATAAAATTAAACTAAAGAAATTGAAGATGCTTTTGTAATGAATGTTATTACCCGGAAACTTGATACAAGTTGTAGGCATGTGCTTACTTTTCTTTTGTGATATTTCCTCCACAAAGGTACTTGGGTTTGAACTTGAAAATTCACAACAAATTACAAACAACTCAATATATCCTTAGTACTTAGGTTATATAACTAAACAACAATGTATTTGAATAAATTATAAACTTGAAAGACTAACAAAAAATTTATAAATCTTTATGAAAAACACAAAGCAAGAGAAAAAGTAAGGATATAATAGAATTCATAAATTAGTGTGTATTACATCCTTCCCTAAGACCTCTATTTATACAAGTCTTAGAACACCAAAGGGTCATGACTCAATTAATCACCATTGATGATCCAACATAATGACCATTCATCAATACCATGTGTATTGTGGTATTCATTGCATTAATATAACATCAGATGAAGGATGAAACAAGAAAGTAATCCAATGCACATTGATCAAAGAAGACGAAAAGACACATTGAACTGATCAGCACCTAAAGCTGAGTCGACTTTAGGCCCAGCTCATAGGAAAGCCAAATCGGCGTTTCTTGCCGACTCAGTTTCCTGTTTTTCCTTTTGTCCTTCCCTTTGACCTCTTTTGAACCTTGCATTTTTATACATTTTGTCCCACAACTATTTGTAGTACTTGATAATATATCTTAGGAATTAATATACACTAGATGTTCAACATGAAGTGATCAATTTTAACATTAGAGCGAATAATTTTGACTTGATAACTAAACAGATTAAAAATAATTAATTACAAACTTACATTGATCATTGCTTATAGTGCTAAACAATAAGTCATCACTTGTATGATGATCAATTATTATAACTTATAATCTTAAAAGGATCTTTAAAGAAATCATTTATAATCTTAAAATGGTTAATTTTAACTGTCAAGTCATAAATTATGAATTGATCATTTGTAACTTTTAAAGATATCATTTTTTACCTTAAAGGTATCAATTATATCTTAAATTGATTCTTTAGTGATTGTATATTATAATTTTTTAAAAAATTTAAATTGAATCCACTGCGCTACGTACTCTATCATATGAGTGGTCTCACCATAAAAAAGTCTCCCACAAATGCCTTTGAAACTTAATAAACGTTTCCATAAATTTAATGTTCGAATTTTTTTGGACAAATATAATGCGTATAGATTAATACTAACCACCTATCCTTCTCTAGTTTTGCTAGATTTATATTTTATAAGAAAAAATTTAATTTTGGAAAGTTAATTTTGGTCCATCGTTAATGGAAAAATAAGACAAATGAAAATAATTAAAGACCAGTTTGTGAATGAATGACATGAATAGAGGATAATCGATATGATATATAAATCTACGGTCTCATACAAAACTTACTGTTTCTATATATAGAAAAGTAGTTAAACAGTAGTGCATCATATGAATGAGAGTTTATTACATAGTAACTTCGTCTATTTTTTAAAAAGAAATTTAAAATTTTAAAACCTTTCATTTTTATTTTATTGGATAACAAAAATCACACATTTTAATTAATATATAAAAGTCTCATCATTAAATTATTTATTTATCTAAAAATATTTCGGTCGCCCTTTTTTATTGCATTTTAAAGTTTATATAGCTGCACCAATTAAAACTCCTTATTATAGCACGAAGTACCTGCATCAATAAAGGGTCACAGTAACTAATATATATTAACATGTAAAGTAACCAAAAACTGAAATGAAAGCCTTAAAGAGGGTTTAATAATGAAAAAAAAATGAAAAATATAAGTAAAGATGAACACAACTGTTTTATTAGGTATCTTGGATACCTTCCCCTCAAATGTAGTTTTATTATAAATAATTCAACAATACAATTATAATAAACCTTTCTTAGCTTAAGAACAAACCTCTCAACATTACAAAATATTGGAACAAAGTAAGAACACTTTTAAATTTCTAACAATGTACTAGACTACTCTCAAGGAGTGTTTCAAGGAGTGTTTGGTATGAATACTAAAAAAGTAATGGAAAGGGGATTTGTTAACAAGAGTAACGATAATAGTAAATGTTATTATTATAGGTTGTTTGGTATATATTAAGAGAAAGGGAAACAATTTCTCGTGAATTCTTTAATTAACTACTCATAATCGTCCTTCCTCTTTCCTCAATATAAAAACCACCTCAATGTCAATTAAACCACCAACCCCAAGTCATGGAGCACCTATAACACCTTCAACATCACTATAAAATCACCGGCCCACTGCACCACCAGCCCACCACTACCACCATCGTCAACTATAAAGTTAATTTTGCCGAGAAATTTGCTCAGTTAAAAAAATTAAGAAAAAACTTCAAAAAAATTTATAAATAAGCCAAGATTGAGAATGAAAATTACCAAACTTATTCAATCTTCAAAAGTAGAAATCATGTTAGAGATAATGAATTGTAGAATTTTCTTTGAAAATTAGAAAAAGCAACTATAACTGCAATTGAATATCAAGCTAATAAAATTGACAAAGATTAAGGTAGGAGATGAGAGAAAATCAAGCTAAATTGTGGAAAAAGTGAGATTAATAATCATAATTTCAAGGAAAAATTGTCGAGAATAATCCCATCTATTGACGATCCGCTGTGAATAATCCGTACTATCGATTATATATGAATAATCCCACCTTTTCACAATTTTTGCTCGTGGCACCCCCTGGAAAAAAGTGACCGGCTAATGTAGGTTTCCATGTAGCTGTTGCAGGTATTATTCTCATTCCTTTTTATTTCTTCATCTTGTTCACCCATCTTCTTCCTTAACTCTAACTTTCTTCATTCTTATTCTTCTTCTTCACCTACTTTTTTCATTTTGGTTCTTCTTCTTCTTCTTCACCTTACCTTCTTCACCCATCTTCTTCATTTTTTTATTTCTGAAAATATGAACTCCAATACCAACATCAAGCGAGCAAACTACATTGGTTTACTTCTTGGTTTGAAGATGATTGTTTGGAATATGAAGATGGAATTTGAAGATGAAAGAGGAATTTGAAGATGATGGTTTGAAAATAGATTTCTAAAGAGATAGATGAAATAAAGGGGATAGAAGAAATAAAATCCACATGAAAACTTGCATTAGCCGGTCATTTTTTTTCAGGGGTGCCACGAGCAAAAATAGTAAAAAGGTGGGATTATTCATAAATAATCGATAGTACGGATTATTCACAGCGGATAGTTAATAGATGCAGTTATTCCCGACAATTTTTCCTAATTTTAATTGAATATCATCACAAATCAAAGAAATAGATAAAGTAATGCATCTTTTCAGTTTTAATCCCTAAAAATTTCAATTGCATGCAAGAAAGAAAATTAATTAATAAAAAATAAAAAAAAATTGAGAAGACAATATCAACCTAATCATCAATGATGGTTTTTGATATACAATCATAAGAGGAGAAGTGTTAATTATGGCGTTTTGAGAAAAAAGAAAATTACAGTAATTGTTTCTCCAACTATTTGAGAGGTAACAAAGTGGAGAAACGAATACCATCAAGAAATGGTAACGATTACCTCAACATCCTTTCCAAACATTTGGTAATGGTGACAATTAATTGATTTTGTTTCCGATCTTAAAAATTTTGATACCAAACAACCCCTCAATATGTGTGTTTGTGGTGATCTTTGTTTTATGAATGATACTCCTTTTATAGAGGAAATGAGTATCCTTCTTAGAACCTCTCAATTACTCACCATAAAGCACAATTAACACCCCAAATAACTATAACAATAAACATTACAATAAACAATAGAGTAATGCACCACATTATTGCATAATCACTACAAATTCTGACCAAAATAGAATCCAATGCTGACCGCTCAACTCTCGCTCGGTCGAGCGAGCCTCCAGTGAAGCTATTGTCTCATTTGCACATTTTGCTCGACCAACACACTTCCTCGACTTGTCGAGCGACCCCACATCAGGTCGAGCAAGCTACAAATAAACTCTTTCTTGTTGCTTTGACCAAGCAACCTTCAAGCCATGCCTTAATTCATTTAAGGCATTGTTCACACCACTAGTGAAGCCTCATTTACCCCACGTTTATCACTTCATCAATCGTTCCAAACCTTAGACCTACACAACTTGACATATCCTCACCATCCTCTTTTAATGTACATAATAAGACATGGTCGACAATATGTTTAAAGTTAACGTTATTATTAAGATTATTGGCACTTGCTTTAACAAAAACTATGTTAGATAAAAAAAAATGATATAAATGTGAGATTTTTATATGTTAAATAACAGAAGAGATTATCGAATTGGGTAAAAAGAGATATTTTAATTTTAATTTTAATTTTTCTTTTTAAAATTGTATTTAAAATTTCTTCTATAATGTAAAAATGTCATCAAAAATATTGCAACCAAAAAAAGCCAAAGCATCAAGTTGTAATTAACTATGTAAAACATGAAATGTGACTATGAATATTATTGGTGGGTATTATTATGTAGGACGGTATTCTATGGACAATACAAGTGCACAGGGCCAGGGGCAAGTTTTTCCGGGAGAGTGTCATGGTCAAGAGAACTTACTGATGAAGAAGCTCAACCTTTTATTTCTCTTAGCTTCATTGATGGTTCTGAATGGGTTACCTTGTAAATTTTCTTTCTATAATATCCATCATTAATCAAATATATAAAATATCCCTTTGTCCCTTTGAGTTTGTAATGAGAATGATATTTCTCCTCACAACATTTCACTTTTAGTAGAAATCTCAAAGGAACAGTGGAGTATTTGATAATTAACATGAGTTCTTCAAATTGCTTTTTTATGTTAACCTTACAATTTTATTTATAACATACTTGTTTAGAAACTTCCAACTTTGTAAATCCTAAGATATATCCATTGTTAATTAATGAACAAATTGGATAGATCATATTATTGCAAAATTTAAGTGTGCTTGATGAAGTCTCAATAAGTTTTTTGTTCTTATGACTATTCAATTCTATACGATATAAATAAATTTGTATTTCAGGTTGATTTCTGTAAATAGATATATATATATATTGAGAGGAAGTTAGTCCCCAATTTATATAAACTATGGTATGAGTCATTTGATTTAAAATATATTAAATGTAGTAGTCAACTTGATTCAACACATATAAAGAGTTAAACGCTTGACTTACATTTAAAGTTCAAACTAAACCAAAATGACAAATTGGAGTATAGCTAGATTCTAAGCTACAACTTGTGTACTTGTTATTTTCTCTCGATTAGTATTATTGTTTTGTTCTGTTATATTTTTTCCAATCACATCATGAATAAAGGTCAAAATTGTTAAGAACTAGGAAAAATACAAGGAAAAAAGTAGTATAAGAAATTGATATCAAATTAGTATATCATTGCGTATCCATACAATACAAGAGTGTTGCTTATTTATACTACAAATAGCAACACTATTCATGTACTGTTTAGGTACTATTCATAGAGATAACCATTGTTCTTCTCAATGCATTCATACACTATTTTTGTCTACTTCTAACAAAAATGATTAAATAATAAAATCATATAATCGAACGTATTAGGCCTATTTGGAGACAAACAACAATAAAGATAAGGAAAATCAAATATTAACAAATTCACTTTTTACTCATCAGGCACAAATAATTCAATATTTTCATTATTTTCAAATAATCTAATTTATGCTAAAAAATTCCAACTCATACTTGCCCCCTTCTCCCACTACTATACTAGGTTCTCCCTTCTAGCCACCATCCACCAACATCCTTGAAATCGCCCACCAACAAAAACCAACCTCACCAACACCTTGACTGACAACGTGCTTTATTATACGATAACAACTTTTTTTTAACGAGCATGCTTAGATTGGATGTAAATATTTAAAGGATAAAAAAAATTCAAAGTAAGAAAACATTGTTAAATGACAATTTAGTGAAATTTGATTGTTGTAGAGGTAGAAGAATGGTTGCAAAGTAATGAAAAATGAAGGGAACTCTCAATTTTGTGGGATAAATATTTACCCTAGGAGAGGGTGGAGGTATATATTACCTCCGTGATAGGGGAAATCATCTTCTTTTTACATTATTATTTTTATTTCATACTCATTTTACCTTCTTCACAACTATCTCAACTATTTCAAATGTATATCTATTTGCTTTCATTTCATTAGTTTGACTTTATTTCCCCCCTTAAATATTTACATCCAATCCAAGCATGCCCTAAATATTATTTTTCACACCATGAATCAAAAGGTTTTTTTGTTTTCTTTTTTTTTTTTCCTTTTTTTTCATTTTGTTGGTTAATTACATGTTTAATTTAATTTTGATCATTGATTAGTTAATCAAACATATTTGATGCACTATAACTTGATATAGAATTTACTAAATATGAATTTTGGTCACCCAAATGTAGAAATCAATGTTTAGCACAATAGTTGAATTAAGGGAGCGTTTGGTATATAAAATTTATATGCAAGAAATCAATGTTTCATTCCATTTGTTACCTCCCATAAACATTCTGTATCAAAAATCATTATCCTCCTCCATCAACAAATTATACTGATTTGCTATTACTACATGTCTACATGCCGTTCTTCTTATTTCCATCTGCTTCTCTCTCTCCTCTTTTACTCAAAATTACTTACGTTTTTTTCTCATAATTTTTCTCAATACAACATTCATTATTAATTCATACATTTTGTATTCAAAAGTAACTGCAAGAATTAGAAGGATAGTTTACAAAAAAAAAAAATAAATAAAAAAAAAAGGACAAATAATGAGAAAAAAACTTCAAATAATATAACAATGGAAGAAGAAACTAAACTCCTTTTAAAACAATGGATCAAGGAAGATAGGCTTTTAAAGGTTATTTTGCACAGTTTGAAAAAAAATTATAATTAAGGCCAACTAATTATAATTTAAATTTATATACTGCAATTTCATAGCTTCCACTATTAGAGAGTGTATAATTTTACCCATTTCTTAAATATTGCTATCAATTTCACTGTATTATCACCTTTCCATTAGAGCAATCAAAAATTAAACCAAACTGTTGATTGTTGAAAAACTATACAATTGCAGAAGAATGAACAACAGGGAAAACAGAGAAATCAAACAAAAAGGAAGAAGAAGACTAATTTTATTAAGATTGAAAAAGCAATTAATTAAGAGTACAAGAGGGGAGAGGTCTATATATATCCCTTTTATTTTATATTTATATTAGAGCTAATAGGGGTATTTCTAGTATTATTAACACCCCCCCGCAAACTAGGGATGGATGACATTCCTAGTTTTGTTCATCAATTGATAATGCTGTTGTGATGGCAAAATCTTAGTTAAAATATCTGCCAATTGATTCTTGGTTGGTAGGTATGTGAGCTGAAGAAGTCCTTCTATAACCTTGTCTCTTGTAAAGTGACAATCTATGTCAATGTGCTTCGTTCTTTCATGGAACACAGGGTTCTTGGCGATGTGTATTGCACTAATATTGTCACAATGCAGTAGAACAGGTTTTAAAGAAGTGAGTTGAAGTTCTTCTAAAAGTCTGACTAGCCAAGTAACTTCACTTGCTGCAGATGCCATGGCTCTGTATTCTGCTTCACTTGATGACCTTGAAACGGTGCCTTGCTTTTTGGATTTCCAACTTATGGGGGAGGAGCCTAATAGTAAGATGTATCCTGTGATAGATCTTCTGCTGATAGGACATGAAGCCCAGTCTGAATCAGAATATGCTTGCAGATGTAATTGATCAGATCCTTTAATGATGATGCCTTGGCTGGACGTAGTATGTACATAATTCAATGTATGCTGGAGAGCTAAAGCATGTGGAATGCGAGGATTCTGCATAAACTGACTAAGGAATTGAACTGTATAAGCTAGATCTGGTCTGGTGTTGGTTAAGAAATTTAGCTTACCAACCATGGTTCTATAATAACTGGGATCGTCATATAAATGGCCCTGATCAGTGGACAATTTCAGATTTTGTGGGAAAGGAGTAACAACAGATGTGAAATGTTGTTGTTTTGATTCTTTGAGAAGATCTTTTGTAAACTTTGCTTGAGAAAGAAAAATGCCTGCATCAATGTAATTAACTTCCAAACCAAGAAAATAATGCAGAATTACTAAGTCTTTAATACTAAAAGTATCATTGAGATAATGCTTGAGTTGAGAAATACAGGCAATGTCATTTCCAGTTAATATAATATCATCAACATACACAACAACTATTGTAATGTTATGGCCATCCTTCTTTATGAAGAGGCTGTAATCATTTTTAGATTGAACAAAGCCTTGAGTTTGTAAAGAAATCATTAATTTTTGGAACCATTGCCTGGATGCTTGCTTAAGACCATATAATGACTTTTTAAGTAAACAAACCTGATTTTGTGGATTGGGAAAGCCATGTGGAGTTTTCATATATATTTCCTCATGAAGATCACCATGAAGGAAAGCGTTGTTAACATCAAGTTGAAATATATTCCAGTTATTATGGACAGCAATGGCAAGAAAATTCCTTATTGTGGCCATTTTTACAACAGGGGAGAAGGTTTCATTGTAATCAATACCATGTTTTTGATTATATCCTTTGGCTACTAACCTGGCTTTATATCGTTCAATTGAGCCATCAGCATGAAGTTTTATTTTGTAAACCCATTTACTTCCAATGGGTTTCTTACCTTTAGGAAGTTCAACAAGAGTCCAAGTGTTATTGGCAGACAATGCTTGTAATTCTTTCTGCATAGCATTGACCCACTTAGAATCCTGGGAAGCTTCCTTGTATGAAGTAGGTTCAGTAAAGGATGTAAAATGAGCCAAAAGGCATTGCTGTGAATTGCTGAGATCATTACAAGACATCATGGAGCACCATGTATTAGTGGTACATGAAACATTATTACAAACATAGTCTGAAAGATAAGTGGGGGGTTTAGAGTGTCTCAGAGATTGTCTGATGGGAAGAGGAGATGTAATGTGATCATGGTGTGCAATGCTTGTGGAAAGATCAAGTGTGTGAGATGGTGATGTGTCATAAGAAGTTTGAGATGGATTGTTCTGAACTGCTGTATTATGTTCTGGAAATATAGGTGTTTGAAAGGGATCATCCACAAATGTTTCAGTGGCTGTTGAAATAGGTAGGAAAAAGGGGTAATGTTGCTTAGTATGTGTGTGTGCTGATTGCTGGTGATAAGGAAAATGTTTTTCATAAAAACAGACATCCCTAGATATGATTATAGTGTGGGTAGTGAGGTCATATAACTTGTAGGCTTTTTGATGATTAGGGTAACCAAGAAATATACAAGGGGTTGCCCTTGTATCAAATTTAGTTTTATTAGGAGAATTATTTGAGGCATAACATAGACAACCAAAACATTTTAAGTGATCCATATTAGGAGGAGTGTTAAACAGCTTTTGGTAGGGAGAGATGTTGCCCAGGCTTTGTAATGGCATTCTATTGATGAGGTATGCAGCAGTGAGAACACAGTCTCCCCAAAATTTTATTGGAATGTTGGATTGAAAAAATAAAGCTCTTGCAGTTTCAAGTAAATGCTTGTGTTTTCTCTCCACAACACCATTTTGTTGTGGAGTATTAGAACAAGACTTATAGTTAATAATACCTTTTATTTGATAAAATTCTTGTAGAGTACCTGCACATAGCTTAGGAGCATTGTCAGTCCTTACACTTTGAATGTTGCTGTGAAACTGATTGAAAACATATGAATAAAAATACTTAAAGATAAGAGGAACTTGAGATCTGCTTTTCAACAGAAAAATCCAGGTAGTTCTGGTAAAATCATCAACAATAGTGAGAAATGAATTACAGTTATTGTATGTGAGGTGTTTATAAGGTCCCCATACATCCATGTGTAGTAATTGAAAAGCTTGATGTGTTTTAATAGAACTAGTTGAAAAAGGAAATCTACTTTGTCGTGCTGATGGACAAATTTTACATATACAAGTATTTATGCATCCAGAAACATTTAGGGAAGGAAAAATATGTTTGATAACAGGAAAAGGAGCATGACCAAGTCTAAGATGCCATAGCTTTGTTTGTTCAATGTCTGAAGCAGCACAGCATATTGAAGTAGAAGATTCATTAAGAGTCTGTTGATTGGAGTCAGGAAATGTGTCAAGAATATGGTAGAGGCCTTGAACAATTTTACCAAGCAAGATTGGCCTTTTCAGAGAAGGGCCCTGAACATAACAACAATTATTGGAAAAAATGAGGTTGCAAGACATATCAGTACAAAGCTTGGTAACAGAAATAAGATTGAAGTGGAATTCAGGAACATGGAGAACATCATTAAGAGTGAGATTAGGTCCTAAAACAACAGTTCCTTTGTGAGCTATTTTTATAAGATTGCCATTTGGGATGGTAATGGTATTATCAGTGTTATTAGAAACAGTTATATAGGATTTAAACAAAGATAGATCACAGCACATATGGTTTGTAGCACCACTATCAATTATCCAGGTAGAGTTAGTCATAGATAGAAAACAAGATTTACCAGTTAGAAGACAGTTGTTATCATTATATTCAGCCTCAGGTGTTGAATCACTGTGAGTATTATGTTGAGCAAGAAGAGAAATAAGTTGGTTGTATTGATCAACTGTAAGGGTTGGAGATGGAGTGCTATTGTTGTGGGAATGATCAGGTTGAACCGTGGCAACAATCTTCTTGTTGTTCCAATTATCCCTTGTAGAATTAGTTGGAAAGCCATGTAATTTGTAACAATTGTCTTTTGTATGACCCTGCTTCTTGCAGTAATTGCAGAATAGATTGTGTTTTCTAGGGTTGATGTTAGTAGTGCCAGAATAAGAAGGTTTATATGTGTTAGTGAGAGATGGAGAGGTAGTATGGGTATTAGAGTTGTAGAACGTTGGTTTATTAACAACAGCAAGACCAATAACTTCCTCAGTGGTAGGATTGAGATGTGAGGCTAAATCAGTATGTTTCTCTTCTTGCATGATTAGTCTATAAGCATAAGGGATGCTAGGGAGGGGTTGTTGCATGAGTATATTACCTCGGATAGTTTTATAAGCAGGATTGAGTTTCATAAGGAAGAGGATTAACCGTTGTTCTTCCCTCATTTGTAGTAATTTGCCGTTGATATCACAAGTACAATTGGTACAAGTACAAGTAGGTAGAGGATTGGAAGCGTCGAATTCGTCCCATAACATCTTGATCTTGGTGAAATAGGTAGAGAGACAATCAGAACCTTGGCGAATATCAAAGATTTGCTGAGTGAGAGAGTAAATCTGTGGTCCAGAAGTTATCCCAAATCTTTCTTCAAGATTTTGCCAAATTTCTTGTGCAGTTGGGAAATACAAAACACTTCTAGCAATCTGAGGATCTAACACTTTCATTAACCAAGAAATTATGGTATTGTTGATTCTTTCCCAGGATTTGAAATTAGGGTCAGTAGAATTAGGTTGTGGAATTTGACCATTAATGAAGGCGAGTTTATTCTTGGATGAAAGAGTAATTGTAACGGATCTTTTCCAATCGTTGAATCCAGTGCCATTAAAGGGTATCGGAACCAATAAAAGTTGAGAATCACTCGGATGAAGATAATAGGGTGAAGTCGGATCTTGAATAGGGTCAAGGGTTTTGGTGCAGGAGTTGTTTGAAATGGCCGCCATGAGAAGAAATGAAGAAACGAAAAAGATGAACGGGAGAAACCAGGGAAAGCAAAGAAAAAAAAAAATAGAAATCAATGAATAGTGATAACCAACGGGATAGATGAAGATTCGAAGGCATCTGATACCATGTTGATTGTTGAAAAACTATACAATTGCAGAAGAATGAACAACAGGGAAAACAGAGAAATCAAACAAAAAGGAAGAAGAAGACTAATTTTATTAAGATTGAAAAAGCAATTAATTAAGAGTACAAGAGGGGAGAGGTCTATATATATCCCTTTTATTTTATATTTATATTAGAGCTAATAGGGGTATTTCTAGTATTATTAACACAAACAATAAGAGAAATGTATACAAGTGTTTTCCTTACACGGTTATACCATACAACAAATAACTACAATCCTTATTCTTACCCTTATACCCCTCTATATCAATTTTCTTTCCATTACATTTTATATTCCTATACTAAATACCCCGTAAGTGTGTAGTATAATTTATGGGTTTTAACGAGCATACCCATTTCTTATTTTTAAGCATTTCCTTCAAAGTGTTTGTTAAAATGTTTTAATCAATCATGCAATTGAGTTTGGGGCTGAAAATAAGATAGCATTAGACCTTAATGTCAAAAATCATAACCATCCTATCATCCAAGGGGTTGAGAATAGAGATCACCATTGTTCGAATTAGGCTGTTTTGGTTTGGATTCCACCAAAGGGGAACCTAGATCGCAGGGGGTATGATCTTGGTTCTTGTTCCTATTCTAGGCGGATTCTTCGTGATTCCACCAAACCATTTAAATTGTGGATTGGGTGAGTTGGACCATTAGTTATGCTCTTATTTTTTTTCCTTTAAATATAAGTGTAAGAAAATATTATATAATGTGTTAGTATTGTCAAAATTCTTTCCATCTTTACTGTCATTAAAATATTTACCAATAAAAGAAAATAAATACTTGTTAATAAACAATTGACAAAGTAGTAGTAATAATAATAATAATAATAATAATAATAATAATAATTATTATTATTATTATTATTATTATTATTATTATTATTATTATTATTATTATTATTATCAAAAAAGGGGTAGGTGGGAGTAGAGGTGTTTAATATGGGTTGGATATGTGCTGTGCTGGGCTCAAATAAAAATGGGTTGGGCTAGATTTGGCCTTTTAAAATAAAAAACAAGATGAAAATGGTCTTAACTTTAAAACTTGGGCCAATTCGGCCCGAAGCATTTTAGAGATGATATAAGTAACCTTTAAATGAACATAAAATTTTGTGAGAGATGGTCTCATTAATAGACTATTTTCAATTGGGCCGACCATTATATAATTTTTTAAAATATTGTAAGCGGGCATTAAGAATAATTTAAGTAGAAATTTAAGATATTGAAAGTAGGTATTAAATATACGGTAAATAAGCATTAAGGATTAGGGCTTAACAGAGTTTGGTCTAAACCGTAAACCAAACCGGACCAAATCGTGATTTAAGTATTTGGTCTGGTCTACAGTCTAAATGTTCTGGTCTGGTTATTTTTTTCAAAAAAAAAAACGATTTCCGGTCTAGTCTAGGTTTTAAAATTTTCAGACCAGACCGGATCGGAAAACCGTGATAATTTCCGGTCTGGTGAAAACCGTAAACCGTAGATCGGAACCTACATTAATATATGAGAAGGCCCAAGTTTAATATTGTGTTTGGGCCATTTGGCAGCCCAAGTTCCATTTTATTTAAATGTTACTAACATTATGTTAGGGTTTAAAAGTTAAACGGCACTCAATAGCTCCTTCTCCTCGTCTCCTTCGACACTTCTGTGCTCCACTCTCCAGGTCTACACTTCGAAACCAGCAGCTAATTTTCCAATCTTCATTCAGCTGTGCTTTTGTGCTCCTTCGATGCTCCTCCTTCGACACTCGCCTCCTTCTGTGCTCCTTCGACGCTCCTCACCTCCTCCCTCCTTCGACAACTGTGCTTCAAGTCTCCATTGTCCAATCTTCATTCTCTAATCTCAACTTCTGAAGTGCTAATTTTCATGACGGAATCAAGTGTAGAATCTCGTAATGTAAGTATGTTAGTTGATTTTTTGATTTTTTAGGGTTTTATTGTTCATTTTTGTATAAATTCGAAGAGTTAGAAAATAGGCGGGATCGTTGTATGTTAATTTTCAGTTTTCGTAGAATCTCAACTTCTCAAGTGCTAATTTTCAATTTTTTAGGGATCGTTGTATGTTAATGATTGTGTGAAGAGTTACAATATATAATAGAGTTAATGATTTGGTTGATACTTGATATTATGTTGAATGTTGATATTTTTGGGTAGAAATAGTCTTTGAAATGCAAGAAAGTGCTCCTTTAATATGTAGATTGTTGATATTGTTTGGTTGGTATTATGTAGACTAAATAGTTAGTTAGTTACTAACTTACTGGCTGATATGTTGATATGTTGATATGTTGGTATTACTGACTTACTGTTTAATTATGTTAGTATTATGCAAGAAACTACCCTTACTAATTAAGGTTGATATGTTGTTGATATTGTTGATATTGGTTGATATTGTAGACTAAATAGATTGTTGATATTGATTGAAAACAGAATATTTGGAATATATGTGAAATAGTCTTTGAAATGAAAAGTTGTAACTTGTAAGTATTGGTGGTTCAATTGTAGATTTCGATGGATGAACCTTTTATAATTTGCGATGAAAATAAAGTGGATGATCAGGATGGTAATGAAATCAAAAAGGAGGAAGCTATGAGCAAACAAAGGAGGAAGCTTGTGAAACCAAGATCCGACATATGGGATCACTTCACCAAATTTACAAACAAAAATATGGAAAAGAAATGTAAGTGCAACTATTGTAAATGAGACTAATACTTATAGAGCACATTTAAGTAAGTGTCCTAGATTTTCACTCAATAACAAATCAAATGCTACTCAAAAACAATTGAGTTTTTAATCAAGTGTTAATGAACAAGGGGAACAAGAAGCTCATATAAAGAGTTGGATGTTTAACTATAAGGCTTGTAGGAAAGGCTTAGTGTTCATGATAATTGTTGATGAACTTCCCTTTAGATTTGTTGAAGCCCAGGGGTTTAGGTACTTTTGTCACAGATGCAAAATAAGTTTGTGGTTCCTTCTAGAATGACTGTTGCTAGAGATTGTTACGAGATATTTTTGGATGAAAGGTTGAAACTAATATCTTTTTTAAAAACTAATTGTAGGAGAGTATCTCTTAGTACTGACACATGGACTTCAATCCAAAAAATTAATTATATGTGTTTAACTGCTCATTTTATTGATAATGATTGGAAACTAAATAAAAGAATCTTAAACTTTTGTCTGATATCAAGTCATAAAAGTTAGGCCATTGGAAAGGCAATTGAGAAATGTTTGCTTGCTTGGGGTCTTGAAAATATAATGACCATTACTGTTGACAATGCTAGTTCTAATGACACTGCAATTGCTTATTTAAAAACAAGAGTCAAAACGTGGGGAGCTAGTGTGTTGAATAATGGAGAATATTTGCATGTAAGATGTATTGCTCATATGATGAACTTAGTGGTTAATGATGGTCTTAAATTAGTTACTGATGCTGTTTGTCGAGTTCTAGGTGCTGTAAATTTATTTTATCTTCTCCATCTAGAATTGAAAAGTTTTATAAGTGTGTTTCGGATGAGAAGATTCCATCAAAAAATATGTTGTCTCTTTATGTGGTCACACGGTGGAACTCAACTTATTTGATGTTAAGCATTGCTTTGAAGTTTATATTGGCATTTGAGAGGTATGATGGGGAAAATCCAAATTTTCATGAGCATCTTCTAGATCCCCATGGTTATGGAAATGGTTTAGGAAAGCCTACTACTTATGATTGGGACCAAGTGAAGAACTTAGTTCAATTATTTGAAGTGTTTTATAATTTAACTTTGCGTGTGTCTAGTTCACAATGTGTTACTTGTATGTTGTTTTGATGATATAATTGATGTTGATTGTTTGCTAGAAGAATGGTGTGAAATCCCTGATTATGAGTTTAAGGAAATGGCAAAGAGAATGAAAGAGAAGTGTGATAAGTATTGGGGGGATCCTAAAAAACTAAATGTTATGGTATATGTTGCTGCTGTACTTGATCCTAGATATAAATGGGAAACTGTAGAATTTTGGATAAGACAAATGTACACAAAAGATAATGATGCTTCTGTTATTTGTATGCGGGTAAAGAATGCCCTTTATGATTTATATGATGAATACAAAGGTTTTCATTCCACACCCGCAACAATGAACCAAAGCGATGGTGCTTCAAGTTCTAGCAAAGATGTAGAACCTGGTCTTCCGAAAAAAGGACTTATCAGATCTAAGTTTAAAAAACTCAAAGAGTCTCGTGAGGATGGTGAATTGACTAAAACAAAGGTGGACAAGTATTTAGATGAGGTTACAGAAAAAGATGGAGATGGCTTTGATATTTTGACCTGGTGGAAAAACAATAGTTCAAGGTTTCCCATTCTTTCTCTTGTAATTCGTAATGTGCTAGCCATTCCTGTATCCACAGTTGTATCGAAAAGTGCCTTTAGCACTAGAGGTCGAGTTCTAGATTCATTTTGAAGTTCATTAAGTCTAAAGATGGCAGAAGCTCTTATTTCTTGTTAAGATTGGCTTCGTGCTTCTTCTCCAAAAGTTGAGGAGTGCTTGGAGGATATAGCACAACTAGAGAACGGTATGTGATCTTTCATATCATGATTAGTATTATGTTTATTTTATAAAATCATATTTTTTGATGTTTGTTTTTATTGTATGGAGTTGTCGAAGATAAATTTGGCTCCTTCAGTTATCGACGTTCCTTAATGCAATGATGCTTATTCATGGATGAAGTCGCTGTTGCTGAGTGCAGACTAGTGACTAGTATGAATTTACTTTGTGTTCTATATTATAAAATTGGTGATGTACTTAACTATTGAAAATTTGTAATGTTTCAGATTTGGTGATGTATTTTGTTTACAGATTATCGTTTATCTTAGATTCTTAATTAAAAAAATACATAAAAAGAAAACAATCGTAGACCAGACTAGACCAGACCGTTCTAGAACGGTCTGGTCTGGTGTCTTGACTGGTCTGGTCTAGTGTCTTGATTGTTCTGGTCTGGTCTGAAAATTTTCCATACAGGAATTTTTGGTCTGGTCTGATTTTTCTGTCAAACCAGACCAGACCGAACCGTGTGCAGCCCTATTAAGGATAATGTAAGTAGGCATTAAGAATACGATAAGTAGACATTAATTTTTAATGGGTTGGGCTTGAGGTACGTCTTTGAAAGAGACGGTCTCTCAAGAGACTAGCTGTTAAATGAATTGAGATGCTAATAGTTGGACCTTATCCCGAGAAAACTAAGTTTGTCAATGAGTATGGGAATGTTAAAGACCAATTGTTGTTATAGAACTGGTAACTGCTATAATGCTCTAAATATAGGGTATATGGTTGCCTTAAAGATCAATGTATGAACAGTATTTTGTAAATTTACAAGGACAAAGATGGACTTCAGATGGTTAATTGTAAGAAGGCTTCATCCCAGACATCTCATGTTGTAGCTGGTAATCCTTTGATTCGTAAGAAATATAACAAAGTCCTTATTTCAAAATGTAACAAAGCCCTTTTTGAGCCTTTTTAAAATTCCTTTTAAATCCAAGCTCTTTGAAAATACAAAGCCCATTTTTGCCTAACCCATTTTCAGCACAACCTTTACTAAACCTTTTTAAAATTCGTCGGGTCATGACTAAAAATGGGCCCATAGCCCGTTGAACACCTCTGGGTGGGAGAAAAGATGACTTGGACCTAGTATTGCAAAGGAATACTAAGGTGTTGAATTTTAGTTGTTGGTTGTTGTCTAACTTTAATTTCCTAATTTTACTCGTTATCTTCATGGTCATCTTCTTATTGTTTCAATGTCCCCACTACCTCTCTTCTTGATGATTGTAATATATCCATCATTATCACCTTGATCATCATCGTTCTTTACTCCTTGTGCTCCTCTATCAACTTGATCTCAATGTTTCCTATAAACACGTATTTAAATAGTATGTGAAGCAAGATGAGCTCTCTTTTCATCAAGCACTCTCCTACCTTCCCTAAAAGCATATTTTAACGAAAAAATAGAAATCGAAATTGTAAGGTATCCTTTGTAATTTTCAATATAATTGGAAACTTTATGGATTTTCCTTTACACCATTCTAAAATATTTAATCCTGTGAAATTTATAATGATATTAATGATAATTATTTATTTTTTCATATGAAGAGAATGAGGATATCCTTTTTAATTCTTGACTACTATAGATTATGTTGGCTATGACTTCATGAAATCTAGTGGGATGTAGTGAGATGCTAGCACATACACCTATTCATATTATATAGTTATATATAGTTGCATAGAAATCATAAAAGTCTCCTAAAAGCTTCCTACAAGTCCCAACATAATTATCCACATTACATTATGGATGATCAATGCAATGATCATAGTAATAGCTAATCAATTTGGTTAGATTTTCAATCTTACGACTTAGGTCATAATTTGCTGCAATTCCGTATATATAAGGAAAATACGTTAATATCTCATCCATTTATCCATCATCTTCTTGAGTATCGACCTCAAAATGCATTAGTATTGTCATTGTTGTGGTTAAGAAGCTAGTGAAAAAATAGTATTGCATGCACTTACTACTAAGTGAATATTAGGTTCGTACACATGAAGAATTCTTAGTTGCATGAGCATAACCTTCAAATATCTTTTATATATCAATTGCAAGTTCCCATTCACCATCTTCTTGAGCATCAACCTCAAAAATGCATTAGTATTGTTACACATTCAAAATAAATTTATGTTATGACGAAACGATATTTAATTTATCTTTTAATCAAAATCATGAGCTAAGTTGCAACAAGTCGAATGTTCAAACTTTTGACATACCACCTTTAATTTATATTGGTTATATACTTGTTTATACCTCTTCTTTACTTATCCTAATCTTAGCCACTTAAATATTCTTCTAATGGGATTCAATAAATCATATTATTCTTGAATAGCTTATTGACATATTAAAGAATCAAAAAGGGTTGTGGAATACTCTAGACGAGGAAGGGGGGTGTTTGAATAGAGTATGACAGCTTTTCGCGGATAACAAGTCAGAGACTTGACTTAGGCAGTCTGGACCTAGAAACTAAAAACATATATTTGTTTTGCTGAATAAGTTCGGGACTTGTTTGAGTAAATATAAAAAGCAAGTAAAGATGCAAGAATAAAGAACACAATGATGTATAAAGTTTAGTCCTCTAATAGGACCTAATCTCTACTTTTGAGCTTTTTCCTAGCTCGCAGATTTTGGTAAATAGTATTTATTGACTTTCACCTAGAGTTCTAGATACAAGCCTTAGAAGAAGGTCAGACTTATCTTTTAACAACTCCCCCTAGCCACAATACTACCAAAATAGAACCTCTAATCTTAGTGTACTAAAGATATTTCTTTTCCTCTTTTTCTTTCTTACAATGAATAAGGAGATTACAACTTAAGAACATAAATTACACTTAATATTACAAGGTAACCTAAAAGAAGGTAACGAGAGAGAGACGAATAATTAGAATTCTTCCTTAAATAATCAGTTGCTTTGAATATGTAAATTGATTTTGACAAGAATTATATTACAAGATCTAATATCTCCTTCGTATGGCAATTATGACGATGAAATTGGTTTTAATATATTTTCTTAAATTTAGATATCATTCTAAAGATAAACATAGAAACTTTCATACCTTGATTGATCTTGTAGAGAGCCATTGGAACATGATGAGTAAGGCAAAAATATATTTACCAAGATAAAGGAAATGACTATATCATAAGTTCTAATGAACTTATGCTTCATGTTACGTAAACATGTAAACCTTAATGAATAATAGCATATACTTGATCAATAATAAATATATGTTTTTGTCTTTCATCATATAATGTTATAACTATAAACTGACCAGAGGGTCAAGTCAACGTGTATGTAACAATTTAACACTAGGATCCAACTGAAAGCATGTTTGTCATATACAAATTTCATACATTTAATGTTTGCCGACGTATTATCCATGGACAAGAGAAAATCTTATCAATATGTTAAATTCTCTATATATTTCTATTAATTTGTATTATCCCTAAAAATAGATAATTATAACAATCACGGACGAAGCTACAAGCCAAAATCTCAATTCTTTGTAATTTTAGCTTTGATCCCCTTACTAATACATGATACATGTTTTGAAGAGTGATTGAATATTAGAAAAACTACTATAGCATAATGGTCAGACTAATACATTTAAAGCCTAAAGTCAGGGTTGAGGATCAAATTCTCATTTATACTTGTATCGTTTTGATACTAAAAAAATATAATAATTTTATATTCATTTTTTGTGTTTATAGTTTGAAAATCTTAATTTTAACGGCATTTATTTTTAGACGTACTATGTGAATATATGAAGTCAAAAACATTTATTTTTTTTGAAAAAGGGACAATATTAGAGAAACTTTACGTGTTGAAAATGACTTTTTTGGTATCATTTAATTAAGTTAAACTGTTTCATTAATTTTTAAATCAATAATTTTATTGTCTATTGACTATTCGGCCCACTTAGTTTAAAATCTTGGATTTGCCCATGGCAAAAATAGTTACACTTTATAATATTTATGACATTATTACTAGTAGGCCCGATGTATCTTTAATAACCGTTCTGACATTAATTATTGATAAGTGTAATTATTTGCACTTATTTATACTCCTTAATGATGATAGTTGTTAGTAATTTCGTGCTTATTTTGAAGATTTATGCTACATTACTCATTTTGGTTATTCATGTTGATTTTGAGTGGTTTTGATTGTTTTAAGCATAATTCTTATGGTTTTAATGATGACGGAGTTTACTAAGGAGATTTTAGCTTGGGTGAAGATGTTGTACAAAGAAAATGAGCAAAAGAGTAAAAAAGTGTTTGTATTGCAAAAGTTTTAAGGTGAAATCTGATACATGTTTATTATTTTAGTCATAACTTTTGATAGCAAGATCGTATTAATGCAAGATTTACGGCATTGAAAACCGGACTTTAAGAGCTTTCCAACGATATATTATATGTCTAATTCCGACAATCGAGTAAGAAATGGAAACCGTTTGAAGTTTGCTGAAATTGTCAGCAAACGCCGACTCGGCTTTTTGGTCCTGGATGTGAACACCGACTAGGCTTTTTCTTTTGGATTCCTTACAGCCTTTTTTATCATTTAATTTTTTAATATTTAATTTTATCTTTATTTTTAATTAAGTTCTTAGGGTTTATTTAGTGGTGAATAAGGAACATTTAGAGAAAGCCTCCTTTGGAGAGGAGCACAAGGAGGGAGACTAAAAACCTCTTCTCCTTCTTCCTCCTTCAGCTTCCTCTCCATTTGAACACCATTTTAATTCTGGTATGCTTTTAATTTCTTTTATTTGATTTACTTTCTCATCATTAGTTTAGTCTTTCTTTATCAAATTTGTATTAGTTTAATTGTCATACTTTAATTGTTTTCTTAGAAATTGTCATTTAATAAAAGTAGCATTATTCTTCCTATTTTTGTTTCCTGGATCTTTAATTGTGTGTCTCATAGTTTAATTATTGTTTTTCCTTGCAAATTTCATTATTATCATCTTTTATCAGGCTTAATTTCATTCTAGGGTTTGTGTTTATTGTTTCCACCATTAATAGTGAATAGATTTATTTTCTAGGGTTAGTGTTTGAACCTGTAATTCAAGTATGATTTGATTATTGAATGTGTCAATAAAATTAGGATTAAAGTGATTGTATTGTGCCAATAACCCTAAACTAAATATGCTTTGTTGGACTAGTCAATAGAACTAGCGTGTGAGATTAAGATCAACTTTGATTTAGGGTAAAGTTTTAGTTACATTCTTATTAATTCGTTCAATAAAACTAGCATGTAATAATTGAATTAATAGGGCCCAAATCTATTAGTTAATCAACAGAGCGAGAGTTTGAGATTAACAAGATTATATTTAATTACATAATTGATCCGACATTTCATATACACTAATAAAAGTTTGATCATACAAGAATTTAGGGGATTCCCGACACTCTAGATTTTTTATCATATAGTTTCAATCCATATTTTCATTATGTTTTTAGTTTATTAGTTAAACAACCAATCAAACTATTTTTTTCTCCTTAAGCAATATAATTAGTAGAGATTTGCAAGTTTATTGTCCTAACTTCCTTGTGTTCTACCCGCGACTACACATACACTATGCACTTGCCGTTAAATAAAATTTGCACATCAATTATACAATCGATGATTAACTTATTTTATTTATCACATATATGACCCAAATAAATTATACTAATGTAAAAAATTTTTAGACATTTAATAGGAAACATTTTTGAGCAAAATTGAGATCTCTTAAGGGCCGTCCATTTCAAGGAAGGGCATAAACATAAGAATATGACATCGATGATCTTTCCTTGATAGCTAACGACTAGTTCAGTGAAATCATTATTCTTGCAAATCTTTGTATTAATAACAATAAATCAAAAAAAAAAAAAAAACTAATAAACAAGCTGAGAGCGTTTGTTAAGAAAAATAATAATCTAAGTTAACAGAATTAATTAGAAGACAAAGTAAAAAATAAAAACAATATAATATACTTTGACGTTATATTAGGTAATATAATCAATGCTTATTGAATGCTTATATACCTTTAATTTTAAGATATAATCTAATTTATTATTTAAATTGATTTATATCCTTATTAGCAAACTTTTCAAAGGCGATTGTTAGCAAGATTCTAAATTAAATCATATTTATTATTACCCTACATAATAAGTCTTATTTAGGCTAACAAACAACTTTTTAAGCATACAATCTAATAAAAGACTGTAAAATTCCACATGACATTCTGATTTGTCATATGGAATAATTCTTACTAATATTAACATCAAATTATTCCTTTAATAATATATGAGTAGTACATCATCTTATTCCTTTATTATGACTTTCTCATAGTAATTTTCCATCTTGGAATATTATATTTTTTGAATATTTACTTTAAATTAGTTTTATGTGATATAAAAATTTTGTGTTATATATATGGAGAACTTAAATTTAATTTGGGAGCAAAGTTAGAAAACAATAAAGACAACAATATTAATTCAAAAAAAAAATTATTTTACTTACAAGACAATTTTATCCCTTATTGTAAGGTCATCTACAAACTATTTAAATTTATTACACATATAAAGATGTCATATCAATATATTTTAACTATTATTATTACATCTTTAGTTTATAGTAAATTCATTATAACAAATCTTTAAAAATTATATTTATATAAGTCTTCACACTAAAAATTTCCCTTATATCTTCATACTAAAAATTCACTGCATTACACTAGATTTTATACTTGTAAATCAACGATACATTTCAATTAATGGATTTTTTTAAAAAAAACCTACAATTAATGGATTTATAGCTATGATAGATCACTCTCTTTACTTTTTAATTTGTTTGATGAGAATTGCTCCACTATATAAACTTTTAAATTTGGGACAATAATTTGAACAATGAAGAAGTATAATATGGCAATCTTAGAGCGCAAAAAGTAAAGTACATAGACTTGAATTAGCCACATTTATCGACAGCAGTGAATTTCTTCCATGTAATTCAGTCAAAAAGATCACAAATTCCAAGTTACGGAGAGCAGTCTCACTTACGATTGTTCCCAATTCGACTTTTAAGGCAAAACCTTTTATTTTTAATGAAGATTAAGAAATAACAATGCTGTTTAACGACAGTCGTGAGCTGGGTCTTTGGACTGCTTAAAAATAGTAAAAGTTTTATATAAATTTGATTTATATTATTTTCGTATAAATTAACTTAGTAATATCAAGTATGTTTTAATGATTTAATTTAATTGTATTGTTAAAATAAAAATACTTATTATTTTAATACTTTAAAGATTTTTTATGAAATAAATATTTTTTAATATTGGTCATCATCATCATCATCATTATACCCACTATATCCCGCTCATAGAAAACTATAATCAGGGTCTGAGGAGGGAAGAAACACGGCAGCTCATACCCACAGAGGAGAGTGCGGTCAAAGAGTTTCATGGCTAGAGAAAGGTCTTCAAAGAGAGAGAAACTTGCAACTTACAAATAGAATAAATAAAATACGTACAAATAACTAAAAACAAAGATAAAAGTAAAGAAGAAGGTATAGAGCGATAATTAAAGGCAATGAACAATAACAAACGATGGATAAAAGGGACGGGTTTAATAATCTAAGACGTTGATAAGGCGCCGCCAACTGCCCCTATTCCAAGTCAGGTCCTTGGAGAAGTGAAGTTCATGTATGTTACTTTTAATCTGTTCTTCCCACGTTCTCCTAGGTCTTCCTTTACTTCTCAATGGGGCATCATGTGTCTTTCTCTACACATGCTCAAACTATCTCAATCTGTTCTCCCACATCTTTGCGGAGAGCGGTGCAACCCCTAACTTCTCCCTGAACTCCTGGTTTCTTATCCTATCCATCATAGTATTACCAGTCATCTACCTCAACATACGCATTTCTATTATTTCCATCCTCTGTTAAAAAAACCTTCTTTATGGGCAACATTATGTCCCATACAACAACGCCGGCCTAATTGCAACGTGATAAAATTTACCTTTTAATCTCCTCGGGAACATTTTATCACAAAGCACCCCGGTTGCTGCTCGCCACTTAAGCCAAGCCGCTTGTATACGATTAGTATCGTCTCCATCAATCTCCCCATTACTCTGAATTACCGATTCCAAATACTTGAACTTGGACGTACATGCAACAACTTTTCTCCCAATTATCACCTCTAACTCCCCTATCGATTATGTCCCACTGAAATTGCATCGCAAGTATTCTGTTTTCGTACGGCTTATGCGTAACCCCTTACCCTCCAAAGCTTAAACCAAATTAATAATTTAAACTGATACACCCTAAAATAATTTAAACTAAGTTAATAAAATATTTTCTCCTAAAATTAGTCTATGATCACAAGTCACAATTCACGAAATATTGAGCTGCATACTGATGACTATGGTCCAATTTCCTTATGTTCTTGAAAAAATTTTAAAATTTTTATTTTAGTCAGTTTCTTTTATTTAACTACTATAATTTTAGTTTAGTAGAAATGTCATTATTGTTTTCTTTAATTTATATACTCATATGTACTACATCCTCGTTTCATTATAATTATACTTGCTTGTGACATTCTTTCACACAACATGTCCAAATTAAGTGCGAGTATTTCAGAATGGAAAAAAAATATAACCACACAATTTCAAGAACTGTACTTCCTACTTCCTCGGTATTATATATTTGCTATATTTTCTTATTTAACCGTTTCAAATTACTCATACCTCGGTATTATGGAAAAAAAAAATACCGTTTCAAAAGAATGTAACTATATAAATGTCTATTTTGCCTCTGTTTTTTTCCTTACTCATACCTTATTAACTTTTATACATATCTTTTTAGACGTTATAATAATCTTTTTAATTTAAAAATATCAGTTGTTTGTTCTTGTGCCAGATTCTAATGTAGAAAGTAAAACATAACAAGAATAGTTAGTCTCTTGAGAGATCGTCTCCTTGAGAGACTGTCTCCTCGAGAGACGTATCTCAAGTCCAGGCCATTATAAAATTAATGCCTATTTATGTATTCTTATTGCCTATTTACATTATCTTTAATGCTTACTTACCGTATTTTTAATATCTACTTTTAATATCTTAAATGTTTACTTATAATATTTTAAAAAATATATAATAAAATGTTCTAGATGATTTCTCATAAGAATTTGTCTAGAAAGAAAGTCCGTGTAATCTCATGGAAATAGAAGCACTTAAAGTGACGAGACAGTGAAAGCATATTGGTTTTCTAGTTTTCTTGATATGACTAATTACAGTGTATAGCTTTTTGGGTTGTATTATTGAATCATTAGCATGTTAAGAAAAATCTCCTACATTTGTGTTTCCAACGTTTATTTGTTATTTTATTTTACATTTCTATTTAAGGGTATAGCCAGCAAATCACTTAGTTGAACTTTTTTTTGCCCTCCTTAATATATATATATATATATATATATATATATATATATATATATATATATATATATATATATATATATATATATATATATATATATATATATATATATATATATTTGAAAATTGGGAAATATATATAGAAATCAAAAAAGAGAAAATACACTGTACCCAGATCGCATCTCTCCCGCCGGCATAAAAAACCCCATTAGGAAAAAAGCCATTGGAAGGAGGGGACCATGATACAGGCCACCCAGGAAAACATAGGAGTGGGCTATGCCTGATCCAATACATATCGCAACACTACAGCACCAGAGAAAAAATCTCTATGCTCTAGTATTGCTACACCTTACACACCATAGCTATATCCTTGTCGCCAGATATTCCTATTCCATCTCCTAGTACATTTATCTTATTATGTTTGCCTCAAAATTGAGTCTATATTATATGTCACGTCATTGGGTGACAATCTAGAAAAACCCATCATTTCCTTTGCCCATATTCCTATTCTGATCTTGAGCGAGCAGACAAAGTTGTGAAGATTTGGAGATCCCCTGTCGAATTTTATTTTATTCCTTTCATACCACAGTGACCATATTACGCATCCTAAGATCATGCCCCATAGTTTTTGAAGCTTTCGGTTTTTTACCAGTCCAAACCACTGAATGGTGAAAGTACTACACTGATTATGTAGGGCGCCAGAGATATTCCACCATTCTAGCATTTTCATCCAAGAACACAATGAGAATCTGCATGTAAATAGAGTGTGATTGTTAGATTCTGTTTCTAGGATACAGAATGGGCAAACGGCTTGTTGTGGGTCAATAATCCCCAATCTCAGTAGATAGTCCCCAGTTTTTAGTTTATCCAGATTTGCCATCCATACTGTCATTTGTGCTCTTGGGGGCAAGAAATTCTGCCATACAAGGTTGATGATGGGATTGGGGAGAATAGGAGCATAAGATTCATTCATTTTTTCAACGACGCTCTTTACAGGGTATCCCACATTACTAGAATTTTTCCAGTACACACCATCCACCATTTCTCTATTTGGGCATTTCTGTTCGATATGATGTTTGAGTGTGGAGACTTCGTCATTTTCCCATTCGTACAGGGTTCTGCGCCATTCGAGATTCCACGTCCAAGCTTCCTCGATCCAATAACCCATCTGGCTTATGAAGGAGTTTTTTTGTAGTGATATTGCATATAGTCTTGGGAAGATCCTCTTAAGTATCCCGGTTTCACACCAACTATCATGCCAAAAGCGAACTGAAGTTTCGTTCCCTACTTTTATGATCATGCCCTCTTCAATAATCGATCTAATTTTGGATGTGTTTGCTTCATTACTCAGTAGCTGTGACCACGTACCTTCTTTCACCTTTCTGAACATTTCCGACGAGGCTTTTCCGTTGATTTCGTGTACGGACATGAGGATTTTTTTCCACAGACTATCATCAGACTCGGAGAATCGCCACCATCATTTGAATAATAATATCAAATTTCTGTGCATAATATTTCCTACCCCGAGACCTCCCAATTCTTTTGGAAGTTCAATATTTGCCCATTTGATCGTAGGGCATCCCATTTTTCCACCACTGGATTCATTTGCACCTCCCCAGAAGAACCTTCTTTGTATGTTAACTATTTTCTGAGCGATGGTTTTCGGCATTTTGAACATACTCATGTAATACACGGGTAGGCTATTGAGGACACTTTTGATGAGCCTCAGTCTCCCAGCTCTAGATAGGATTTTTGTTTTCCATGATGTTAATCGATTTTGTATTTTTTCAACCACCGGCTTCCAAGCTGAGCATTTATTCATATGGTCTCCAAGGGGGAAACCCAGATATTTAAACGGGCAGGTTGAGTGGAGGCACCCCGTGTTCTTCGCAGTTTCCTCGGCCCAAATATGATCTGACGAATTCCAAGAAATGAAGCAAGACTTGCTATAGTTTAGGCTCAAACCAGACATCATGGCAAACACGTCGAGGATTCTAAAATAAATCGTTATGCACGTGGAGTTTCTAGGCGCAAAGATAAGTATATCATCAGCAAATTGTAGGTGTTTCAGATTTACCTTTGCCTTTCCTATATGAACTGCCTCGAACAGGTTCCTTTCCTGATGAACTTGAAATTATACCCATCAAACCCCGGGGCCTTGTCAATTCCACATGCCCATACCGCCTGCTTTACTTCCTCTCTGGATGGGGTTTTTTCCTGAAAGAGAGATTGTGCTTCCGTGATTTTCAGATGATTGTCCATAGAAAAATCGAACACTAGGACCTGTTCTTGAGAAAAGCTCTGTGCAAAGAATTTCTGATTTCAATTTTGAGGTTTGAGACTCCCTGTATGCTTCTTCCATTGATGTTTGTCTGGATGATCTCATTTATCTTTCTTTTGAAGAGTGTCGAAGTATGGAAAAATTTTGTATTATGATCTTTCATTTTGAAGCCGTATGATCTAGCTCTTTGTCTCCAAATTCGCTCTCTCCTTATGAGCCATTGATGAAGGAGGCTATTTGCCGCATTCAACTTGGCCATCTCCATGTCATTGAGATCCTTGTCGTCGCTCATTCTATCGAGAGCGTGTATAACTGCTTCGAGCTCGGAGATTTTGTCATCCATGAGGTCAAAATTTTCCTTTTTCCATGTTTTCAGGGGGGCCTTTAGGATTTTCAACTTGTTTTGTAAGGATTCATTCGGGATGTTTCGCCATTCATGGATGAGGAAATGTTTAAAATTAGGATTCAGGAACCAAGCGTCATAGCATCTAAAGGGTTTAGGACCCCAGTTATTTTTGGCTTCTAGCTGTCAGGAGTAGGGGGTTGTGATCAGAGGAACTTCTTTTCAGCCCGACCATATTCAAATTGGGGAATTTCCTAAGCCATGTATTACAGCACATTCCTCTATCAATCCTACTTCTCGATTCATTTCTCCTCCATATGAATTTTATGCCATGTAAGGGTATGTCAATCAAACCCAGATCTGTTATCCATTCCGAGAATTCTCTTCTGCTTCTGTCGCATCGAAACGTTCCGATTCTTTCCCCCGGGTGTAATATGACATTAAAATCTCCCATCAGGAGTATTGGTTTGTTGATAGCCAATACTCTATGCTTGATCTCCTCAAATAATTCTAGTCTTCCCGCTCTATCATTATACCCATAGACCACGCCCACAAAGCACTCAAAATTGTGACTTGTGATACTCCCTTCTAATAGGATCCATCTACTCCCCGAATGTTTATGAGCTACATTGAAAGTTTTTTTGTCCCTTGTTGCAATCAGTCCACCTCCATTCATTTCATTTGCAAAGACTTCACATATTTCATACTCATTATTACCCCACATTCTCTTCATCCTACTTTTTATTGTTTTTTTGTTTTTTGTTTCCACTAGTCCCATAAAAGTGACTTTGTTCTTTTCCACTAGTTTCCTAATGGATATGTTCTTTTCGCCTTTCCCAAGGCCACGAATATTCCAACAAAGGCAGTTCATCTATTTAATATTGTACAAACACCCCATGTCCCATATTCCATTTGTCATTCCGGTTTTCCATCCATAAACAGTAGTCTCTTGGATTTTCTAAGACCACTAAGGACTACTTTTTCATCTATTGCTGAAATACCTAGGATTTTTGCTGTATTCTATGTATTTTGGGCTTCCTTACAGCTCTGTGTTGATGACGGAGAAGTTAAAAGATAGTCACACTGTTGTTTGTTCCTTTTTCTTGGTCTACCTCTTGGATTTTTCCTCTGGCAGCTCAAATTAGAGGCTATCTGGGTTGGTTGCACTACCTCTAGCACTACCTCTTCGACAAGAAGGGGATAGGATTTGGGCTCACTATCATACAAAGCCATAATCCATCCTGAGGTTTCATTCACAATAACAGGATCATACCACACACAATCATCAAATACTACAGGTCTATTGAGCATATCAGACAGTAAGGGTTCGAGATCCTCCATGCTATCTGATTTATAACTGTTCTTATCATATTCCTCAACCCCCACAGCCCCAGAATCGCTCTTCATATCCTTATGTTCATGTATATCATCAACATCCACAACACCCAGAAGGGCTTCATCTGCATCCAAGGTCTCTTGCATTCTGTTTTGCTGACCATTCTGCATCCTGTTCTGTTCCATGTTCATAAGTCCATTGCATTCCAGCAGTTTGTTTAACATTTCATTGAGCATATCCGTCATTAAGGGTTGTAGATCATTCATGCTATCAGATTTTTTTATTTTAGTGAAATTAAGAGTGTAGAGTTCTTCTTACTCTTCTCATTTTCAACCCCTTCTCAATGTATCCTTCACACTCACACACACACACACACCCACACACAGATATATATATATATATATATATATATATATATATATATATATATAAATATAAATATATATATATATATATATATATATATATATATATATATATATATATATATATATATATATATATATATATATATATATAGAATCAAATAAGAAGGATTTTAAAATAAGAAGAGTGAAAAGAATTTTTTTTTGATTTTGTTTGATTACTATATATACAAAAAAGGATACTATGTTATAAATTAAGAACATTTTAAAAATTATTTCATAGTTACCTTTCTGTGTAACATAGTTACTTTTACAATTATGACTTTTTGGCTCAATTGTTACCATATATTTTTTTATTTTAGTGAAATCAAGAGTATAGAGTTCTTTTTACCCTTCTCATTTTCAACCTCTTATCAATGGATCCTTCTCATATATATATATATATATATATATATATATATATATATATATATATATATATATATATATATATATATATATATATATATATATATATAGATTTTGGATCAAATGAGAAGGGGTATGAAAATGAGAAGGGTGAGAAGTAATCTAAACCATTCATTTTTTTGATCAACGGACAGATTTAATTAGCATTTTTTCATAGTTGCACGCGGTTCAATTTGGATTTTTCATGTAATTTGAACCGGTTTTTTATTGATTAACCGGTTCAATATATAAAGAATTTTTTTTTTCTCTCTCCTACTTTACTTTCTCGACATTTTCTTTGCGTTCCATCCTCAAGAATTTTCTTCTTCCTCCCGTTCATTTTTCTTGGATTTTATTTGTTCTTCAATCGTTTGAATCTCAACCGTTCCATCCTGCTTTACTTTCGTTTGAATCTCGACATTTTCATTGTTATTCAATCGTTCTTGGATTTTATTTCAGGTATTTCAGTTCTTGATTTAAGGGTTTATTTTCTTCGATTTTTGGTGTTTATTTGAATATTACTCTGGTATTTGATATTTAGGGTTAATTTCTGTTGATATTATTTGATATTACTCTGCTTTACTTCGATTTTCATCTTGTTCTGCGACTTTTCATTTTCATTCGATTTTTAGGGTTAATTTCTTCATCTTGTTCTGCGACTTTACTTCGATGTTTTGATTTTTTTAGTCTCGACATTTTGATATTATTTTTGGTTTAATTCTGGTATTTTAAATCTTCGATTATCACTTTTTTTTTTAGTTGTCATGGCAAAAACAAGAGGTTCGTCAACTTCGAAGTCAGGTCATCAACGAGGTCGCAGTATTCCAGTTGATATTCCCTCCACTTCTAATTTACATTTGAATTCCAACACAAGAAAGAGAAGAGCTGAGGAAACTGACAATGTACAACAAAGGTCTGTAAGGTATGTTGAATTCCAAAATTGTAATTCCAACAAAGTATTCCAGGTCATCAACATTGTAATTATTCATAGTCATAGTATCCTTTATTGATAACATAGTATCTTTTTCTAAGAACATTGTATATTTTTTTTGTTGTTGCAGGTTGAGATCTACATTCCAGACAAAAAGTAGACCTTCTCAATTGATCAAATTGATGAAGGGATTCACTGAGAAACAAAAAATCTCAGTGAGAGAGATTGGTTTTGGTGGCCTTCTTGATTTAAAGTTATGTAGAAATCCATCTGCAATGCTTGGTTGGCTTGTAGATTGTTTTGATCCCGGTAGTTGTATGTTTTCAATAGACTCTTTCAAGTGCTTTCCCATTTCTGAATATGATGTATATGATGTTTTTTGTCTACCTCTGAACCCAAACAATGATGTAGATATAGTTTCAAGGTGTGCGAACAAGTATAATCCTGATTTTCCCTTGAAACAAGAATTTAGATCCTTTTTTGGTTATGAAGATACAAATGCAGCAATTCCTTTAGAATTGCTTGAACGAATGATCCCTAGGATGATTGATGGTGGGGATGAGTTCAAGCAACTTTTTGTGTTGCATGCTATTTCTTCTTTCTTAGCCCCAACCCAAAACAGAACAATAGACCTTAAGATTGTAAAGTCCATAATAGATTCGAATAAGATTAGTTCTTTTAATTGGTGTAAGTATGTGCTTGATCAGTTTTGTGACTCTGTTGTTAGATATCGTAAAGGAAAGGTGCAATTTTTTTCTGGATGCATTGTTTTGTTGGAAATAATTTATTTTCATCGTTTGAAATTCAAGAATATCTCTTTGCCATCCTCTTTACCCCTTATCTCTCATTGGACTGATAAGGATGTGTCAAAAAGAATTAAGGAGGAAACATCTGCTAATCATTTTGGCAGTGGTTTAATTTTGAGTACATATCCCGTGAGTCAGACGATGGTTTTTGAGTATGGTCAAGCTGTTGGGTTAAAGGTGAACAACGTTGATATTGGTCAACCAAGTGTAAATGCAGAACCCTTCAGAGATCAAACAGTGCAAGACGAAGATAAAATTGAGTTTCACTTGCCGTTAAATGCAATGCGTAATTCTGAAATACGCCAAGTAGCTGAGGATGTAAGTATGATCTTACTTATTTATGTATAACAAACATTTTAATGATAACACAGTAGCATTCTCCTGTATCTTTAAGTATGATCAAACACAGTAGCATTTTAATCACAAACATTTTAAGTATGATAACAAAGTAGCATTCTCCTGTATCTTTAAGTATGATCAAACACAGTAGCATTTTAATGATAACATTTTAATGATATGCACAGTAGCATTTTAAGTATGTAAGTGTAAGTATGATCAAACAGTAGCATTCTCCTGTATAACAAACATTTTTCAAATTTTCAAAATAGAACACAGTAGCTATACATTGTCATAGTAACTTTTAATCACAACATAGTATCTTTTTCTAAGAACATAGTAGCATTCACCTTGGCAACAAATATTTTTCAAAATTTCAAAACAGAACACAGTAGCTATACACAGTCATAGTAACTTTTAATGATAACATAGTATCTTTTTCTAAGAACATAGTAGCATTCACTTTTGGAAAATAATCATAACATAGTATTTTAAGAACATAGTTACTTTTAATTTGAACAACATTTAACTTTATCTTTACTTATTTTTGTAGGAAATATGTGAGTTGCTGATGCTGATGAGGAGAGACACTCAAGTTGTCTCCGAGTTTTACATGCAGAAAATTAAGTTGTTTTTAGAACAAAAACGTTCATTTTCTTCTCCTCCTGTCCCTTTTCCTGATGTTCCTTCTACCTCATCCACACCTTTTTCTGAAACCCAAAGTTTTTTCATGAATCCTACCGTGCTCAATACAATCGATGAGATAGTTGACACGGTTAAATGGGTTACCTCTATTCCCAGGATGGTGAATGAGGTTTTTGTTGCTGATGAGGGTGATGTAGATGTAGATGTAGTGGATGAGGTTGAATTGGATCAAGTTGTAAATAATGTTGTAAATAATGTTGCTGATGAGGGTGATGATGATGTTGTAAATAATATCACTGTTTTTGAAAGCCATGGTTATGAGAATGTATTGATACATGGCAGGGCTAAGTGTTCCATTCCTTTCAGAGGTGTGAATGATAAATTTACATATGTTTCACATTTGCTGAAGTCAAACAAAAAATATATGAGACAACTTGGTTCGTTACTTCAAGAAACAGTTGACTATTGTTTTGTTTCTGATCAATGTTTTGACAATAGGTGAGTCTTTTTTTTTGGTTTTTCTTTTTATGTGATTTTTGTTTTTTATTATACTTATTTAATTCCTTTTTATTTGACAGTGAATTGCTCATTAATTATGAGGACAATTTGAGGATTCAAAGGGAAGAGTTTTATACTCTTGGGGATCCCTCAAAGTGTACTCATGTTTCTGTTGTGGATTGTTGGTGTTTATTGCTCAATGAAAATGAAAAGAACAAGCAATCTTCAAAAAAGTTCTTCTTTAGTGCTAGTTCTAGTGTACGTTTTTTGTCATTTTTATTCTAAATTACTTTTATTTTATTTTGAATTATTTTTAGTTATTTCATTGTTTTTTTTTTACAGCTTGCTTTGTTGGATTTTAATAATAATGGTGGTTCTGAACAAATTGATTTAATTTGTGATTCTTGGGTCAAATGGGTGGATTTCAACCAAGTTGATTTGACTAAGTTTGATCTGGTAAGATATTTTTTTAATGATTGATTGGCTTATATAGTCACTATTTTAGTTGTTATAGCTACTAATAGGTAGTTAGTACTTGTGCAGTCACTTTTTTTTAGATATATTTATTGATTCAGTGATATATAATATACAGATTGTTGTCCCGATATTGAAAGGCAGTCAGTACTTCTTACTTCTTCTGAATATGAAGTTAAGAATGGTTCAATGGATAGACAATGTGAACCATACTGCTGTTTCAGAAGAAGAAATTAGAAAGCTCGGTGACACTATGGTATGTGTAGCATTTTATTATCCTGAAAAACCTTTTGCCTATGTTGCTAAGATTATGAAATATTTATTAATAAATATTTAAATGAAACTTTTGTAGAAAGATTTGTTGTCAACAATTTTTGATGATAAGATGCAAGCTACTCATGTTATTCCATTATGGAAAATGGAACGAGTTCCCACCGATTGGAAAATGACTGCTAGGACAAACATTGAAAGTGATGTATTTATGATGATGAGCATGCTGTTTTTCGAGGGAACAGTTGATTTCCAGTGTCCAATATTGAATGCAGTTACGATTTTTCTTCTTAATATTATTTTTAAATGTATTTTTTTTGAATGACATTCTAATTAAAAGATTCAAACTAAATGTATTTTCTTTTTATGTAGGCTCCATTGAGACATGTGGCAAGAGTTAAGATTGCCGGATCTTTATTGTTATCTGATTTGAACAAACAAAGATCCAAAGTTTTAGAAGAGCTGTCCAATTTTAAAGATAAAAGACGCTCCATTGCCAAACAAGTTTCTATCAGAAGATTAAAGATTCGTTAATGTGAAGTACAAGATGAAGTTGTGAATTTTTAAGTTGTACAAACATTTGATGGAACATAGTAGATAATCAGGCACTTAGGCTTAGGCTTTAGGTTGTACAAGATGAAGTACAAGGCTGATATTTTTGCAACAAAGTTTTTTCAAAATTACAAAACAGAAGACAGTAGCTATACATTGTCATAGTAACTTTTAATCACAACATAGTATCTTTTCTTAAGAACATAGTATCATTCACTTTTGCAACAAAAGTTTTTTCAAAATTACAAAGGAGTTGTAATTACAAAGTGGTATGCTATGTTGTTGGTGCTAACCGCCCCCCTGTATGGTAAACTAAGGAGTTTTCTTGGTTAGACTCAATTCATAAGAGGAACAAGAGAGAGCATGTAGTATGACCGGAATTCTATTTGATAAAGAAGCATTCGTTATCAAACCGTTGGATGCAAAGATGTCATATAAAAAAAATAGATGAACCACAATGCCTATTTGGTAACTCAGCATGTCAAGTATGATTGGCTCCCGTTATGGTGCTCCAAATGTAAACAATTTGGGCACATGAATTGGAGTGTCGGGTTGGCATCAAGCAAACCAATCACCGGCCTAATCTGTTGGTAAATGAGGATGGTTTCAGGCCGGTAAAGTCGAAGTGGGTGAGAAAAAATAAAGGTTTATCAATTGACCAGAAAACCGCCATGTTTAATGGGCAAATTTAGCAGCATGTAGGAATCCTAAAATTGCAGTAACAGCTGATGTTCCTAAACCTTTGTGCATCCACTAGTAAGGAGGATGCTATGAATCCAGCAGAACATCCGTGTGCATAACCAGTCAAATGTACAGAAGACAGTAGCTATACATTGTCATAGTAACTTTTAATCACAACATAGTATCTTTTCTTAAGAACATAGTATCATTCACTTTTGCAACAAAAGTTTTTTCAAAATTACAAAACAGAAGACAGTAGCTATACATTGTCATAGTAACTTTTAATAACAACATAGTATCTTTTCCTAAGAACATAGTAGCATTCATTTTTGCAACAAAAGATTTTTCAAAATTACAAAACAAAAGACAGTAGCTATCCATAGTCATCTTAATATAATCTCTTTATCTATCTGTTCTTCAGCATCAATTTTCCTGCATAACAAAAATTTTGCACTTTCATTTACATAATCAAACTATTTAATAAGCATACAATATAATATAAGCAAATTATATATATTTTATACCTTAAGTGGGGTATCTTTTGTTGATGGGCAATTTCGACTATCATGATAATCAAATTTACCACAAGTTTTGCACTTTCTTTTGGGCTTCTTGCTTTGCTCAATAGTTTGTTCCTTTTCCCCAATTATTCTTTGCCTTTTTCCTTTGTTCTTTGATTGGATTGGGTTTTGTATTTCCATTGTCGAAGATGAACTTGTGCCTACTAACAATTCGATTTGTTGCTCTTTAGTAATGTCCACCCTCACATCATCACTTTCCTCCAATTTTCTACTAATATCTTTTAGGTTTTGTAAAAGTGATTGTAAATCACTCTCACTCCGTTGAGCTAAACCTACACAATTGAATATTTCACACCAAACTTCCCCCAACAACTTCCCCACGTTGTTACACTTTTTGCTCTCTTCAATCAGATTCCCATGCAAATCAAAAATAGGCTTCTTTAATGCTAGCTTCGTCCAACGATCTAAAACATATTGCTTTGGTATTTGTGTTATTTGTCTTGCACTCATAACACAAATCGCATGGGAACATAATATTCCTATCCGTTTAAATAACTTGCAATCACAATCTACCTTCAACTCGTCAATCGAACTTCCCAGTATAAAATTCACCTTGTACATCTTACTTACCGTTGAGTCCAAAACAGTTATACTTTCCACACTTTCATTCTTTTCAATACTTTGAATATAAGTTTTGAAACAAGACTTATAAACTTCATTTTGAAAAAGAAAAAAAATTTTTCTAGTATAGACTTCACCGGCATGTTTTTCAATCGGCAATGGTGTTTTATATTGTGGGTTTGTGTGAAGTGATTCAGCATTGAGCTTATCTTGTTTGTACCTCTGTGCATCCATTGCACTTTCATAACTCATAAAATTCAACAAGTGTCATGTGAGGGTTTGAAAAGTGGTTGAAGAAACTATTAACACTTTCCGATCGGGATGTAGTTCTCAAAATCCCCCCCAATGGGATATCCCTAAAATATGCGGGTATCCATTGATCTCGTATACTAAATATACTAGTAAACCATTTATCTGTTTGAAGATTGTATTTGGTCATAATTCCCTCCCATTTTTCTTCAAATTCATCTTCTTCTTGATCAATATTCCACACACACCCATTTAATTCTTTCAAAAAATCTTCATTTTTGTTCAATTCCGGTCCAACTTTATCAGTCACTTTACTCATGATGTGCCACATGCAAAGTTTGTGTATTGTGTGTGGAAATACATTTTTAATCGCAATTTTCATTGCAGGGTCTTGATCAGTTATCAAATATGTTGGCATACACTCCCCCATACAATGTAAAAAAGTTCTAAATAACCACTCAAAAGATTCACTATCTTCCTTAGCTAATAAACCTATACCAAATGTAATACAAGACTTATGATGATCTACTCCGGTAAAAGGGGCTAAAACCATGCTATACTTATTGGTGTTATAAGTACAATCAAAAGTAACCATTTCTCCAAATAAACAATAATTCTTTCTACTTATCGCATCGGCCCAAAATAAACGTGATATGTGGTCCTCCTCATCTAAAGCATAATCAAAATAAAACCCCGTGTAAATATCTCTTTTTCTGATAAAATTCTCGATCAACATCTTCCCATCATCTCCTTTGATATATGCTTTCAAATCCCTATGGAAATTCTTAAAATCTTGCATTGTCACTCCCACATTCTCATAACTCCCGACATTTTCCTTAAACAATCTAAAGGATTTGACCGGTCCTATATTAACCCGTGCATTCTTAGATATGAAATTTTTGTGCAACAAAGTCATTTTCCTATTACCCAATAAAAATTGACGCGATGTAGGGCTAACTAGACAATGATTGTGCGCCTCTTCGAATTTTAAAACATGGTATGTTCTCTTCGCTATGTCATATTTCAAAATCAATCTAGCTTTACAACCAATTCTTTTGGTTGATCTCTTATAACGTGCAACAACATCTGCACTTTTCTTAGGGTTAGGTTTTATGATACCCTCCCTACTACAAACAAAATATTTTAAAAAAACAATACCCTTTTTTTTGTAGGTAGTAGATGAACGTATATCAAAACCGCAAATTTCAGCATATTTACCATAAAAATCTAAGGCTTTCTCTAAGTTTTCAAAAGCCATACCAACAAATGGCTTTTTATCAAACTCACAATGAGGAATCCACAGGGTTGAACCATTTGGGGTAACTTGTGTAATAGTTCTTGGAGTTTGAGTCCCTGTATAACAATCCAAAGTTTTTCCAAAATTAAAAAAGAAGGCAGTAGCTATACATCGTCATAGTAACTTTTAATCACAACATAGTATCTTTTTTTAAGAACATAGTAGCATTCACCTTGGCAACAAATATTTTTCAAAATTTCAAAACAGAACACAGTAGCTATACACAGTCATAGTAACTTTTAATGATAACATAGTATCTTTTTCTAAGAACATAGTAGCATTCACCTTGGCAACAAAGATTTTCAAAACTTTCAAAAGAGAAGACAGTAGCTATACATTGTCATAGTAACTTTTAATCACAACATAGTATCTTTTTCTAAGAACACAGTAGCATTCACCTTGGCAACAAATATTTTTCAAAATTTCAAAACAGAACACAGTAGCTATACACAGTCATAGTAACTTTTAATCACAACATAGTATCTTTTTCTAAGAACATAGTAGCATTCACCTTGGCAACAAAGATTTTCAATATTACAAAAAAACGAAATCAAAATATGCACAATCATAACTTAGTATTTTTTTTTTGAAGAACATAATAACATTACCTTCTGACAATTCTTTTTCATTGTTGGAAGTTTTTGGTGAATCTTCCACATTTAGCACTTTTTGTAAATCTTCCATAGTATCTCAATCTGAGTCTGTTAATCAAAATCAACAAGAAGATTCACATCAAGATCTGAGTCTGTAAATCAAAATCAACAAAGAAAAACGAAAATGAAAATCTGACTCTCAGTTTTGAAGATACTAAATCGAAAACGAAAATGAAAAACTAAGAAATCAATCAAAACAAATCTGAATTTGTAAAAGGTACACATAAGAAAACGAAAACAAGTAAAGATTTTTGACAGACTAAGTAATCAAGAGAAGAGGAAATTTTCGCAGAAGAAAACGAAAACTAAAAAATGAATCAAAACAAATCGAAAAATAAAAACTATAAAATGGTAAATTTCTAATTTGCATACCTTAATTCAATAGAAGAGGAAGATTTCGCAGAAGAAATCAAAGGTTTTTCGAAGGTTTTTCGAAGGTTTTGAAGGTTTTTCGAAGAGTATAGCTTGGAAGAGAGAAGGCGCTTGTGTTCTTCCGGCTTTTTTTTTTTGCCCTATTTTTTCCGGCTTGATATCTAGACCATTAGATCTTTGAGAAATCGACGGCTCAAAATCCTTCTCACCCTTCTCATTTTCATACCCCTTCTCATTGGATCCCTCCCCTATATATATATATATATATATATATATATATATATATATATATATATATGTATACATATATATATATATATATATATATATATATATATATATATACATATATATATATATATATATATATATATATATATATATATATATATATATATGTATATATGTATGTATATATATATATGTATGTATATATATATATGTATGTATATATATATATGTATGTATATATATATATATATATATATATATATATATGTATATATATATATATATATATATATGTATATATATATATATATATATATATGTATATATATATATATATATATATATATATATATATATATATATATATATATATATATATATATATATATATATATATATATATATATTAAAACTAACAAATTTGATTTTAAAAAATATTGAGAGAATAAACGGTAAAAGAAAGAAATGGGTAGAAATAATGCATTTGTGAATGAAATAATTAGAAATCTAGGACGTGGTTTAGGGTATGTGTAAGGTACTCTAATGTATATGACCTCCTAAATTCAAGGGTCTTAAATGTCCTCTTACATTAATTTTACTTTAGTTTAATTACTATTTACATTCAGACTTCAAAATTGCAAAAAGACTAAAAATAAATATTGTTTAAAAATTATTGTGTATTTTTATTCTGCTCATAATTGAAAAAAAAATGGTGTTATTTTCGAAACTAAAAATGTATCAAAATGAGTGAGGTAATTCAAAATGAGTGAGTATACATCAAATATTAATTAATGTCGAAAAATATTAAGTATCATCCTAAGTGCAAGAAGACTGGTATTATGGAGTTGATGTTTGCAGATGATTTATTTATTTTTACTAAGCCTGATATTCAATCATTGAGCATGCTCAATGTTGTGATTGATGATTTTGCTAAGACCTCTACGTTGCATATTAATTGTAGTAAAACTGCTATCTATTAAGCTGGGGTTCAGAAGAATGAAGATATGAAGATTCTTCATGCTATTGGTGCTCCTAAAGGGGATCTGCCCTTTAAATATCTTGATTTCCCTTTGTTTTCTAAAAGGCTTGCCTTTGCTGATTGTAAGTGTCTTGTTGATAAGATCACTAATAGGGTCAATCATTGGACTTGCAGGAAGCTTTCAATGGCTGGTCGTGGTCAGTTGGTTGATAGCACTATTCAGGGCATGCACTCTTATTAGGCCAAGGTTTTTGTGCTATCCAAAAGGATTATCCGAATTCTTGGTGGAATCTTCACACGCCATGAGTAAAAGATCATCACTATCATTATCCGAATCACTAGAGGAATTTAAATCACTTCAAATAGCAAGCATGACTTTCTGTTTGTCATTTCTTTTATTATCCTTTCTTTGTAGTTGTTTTGTTTATCTTTCATTTTCTTCTCATCTTCAAGATACGAGAAAGTCCACGTGCAAGTAGGGCAAAAGATTCATCATCTTCATCATCACTATCATTGTAACACCCCCATAATTAGGTCCAATTTTAATAAGCATTTTTAAGGAAAAACACAAACCAAATCCTAATCATGGGAACGTTATCGCCACATCTATTCCTTATAAGGAATAAATGTAAGGCTAAACAAATATATAATAATTTTATACAATTTGACTACTAAACAATTCTTACAAGGAAATTGAAATTTTAACTGAGAAATGAGACAACATGAGATATGACTACTAATAGAACTATGTTTCTAGGTGATTCTCACTCCACGATCCTCACATGGTCAATAACTTGTAACATAAAAACACAAGGAAAAAACTCCCAAAATCAGAAAATTGAGTAATTCCAACTCCATCCCATAAAGCAGTTTATTTTGAAAATAGTTTAAGAAAAAAAAATATAATCGAATTGAAAATAATTTTAGAAAATAATATATAGTTGAGTTTAAAAAAAAATTGTGAAAACAATATATCTAATATCACATAAACCAATTTATTAATTTGATATTTAATAATTACAAACACATAATCAAGTTTTAATTTAAGGGAACGAGAACGCCAGTAAGCCGAGGCTTTACGCCTATACCTACTTCATCAAGAGGTCGTCACCCCAAATAGTTCATCAAGGCCAATAGAGTAGTCTTAGGTAACCCTAGTGTGCGCACCCCTCCTACTTGGATCACAACAACTAGAATGAAGACTAAACATCATATCAAGTAGTAGAAATAATAACCTATTTGCAGTTATACTAACCAAATAGGGCAACCTGTTCATCACTCTTATACTTGGATTACAACAAATATAAGAGCTTCATTTTCCTCATGTTACACTTTACGTGATTGAATAGATTTTAATAATTAGTCGCGAGCACACAAACATATAATCAAACGTACATTATTTATTTTTTATTTTAGGATCATAAATTTCCCCAATAAATATATATCTCAGAAATATCCAACTGAAATCTCTTTTTCCAAATCACCATTCTAATATCAATTGGTGGCAATAGGAATTAATATCATAAATATTTCTTTTTCAAATTCAATCACATTTTAAGTCATTACTAAAATAATAATATAACTTTCATCATAATAATAATATTATGAATTAAATATGTAACAAAATAGTAGTAAATATAATTTGAAAATAAAATATAAAAAGGTATAATATCATATAAAATCACACTTCCCATTTAACCACATTAATTATCATTCAACACATAACACTAACAGGATAGCCCTAATTCGATGGACATTGAGAATTACCTTGTGAAACGAGCCTAGAATATAAATGTACGCTCCTATCAAACTTCCTTTGCGAACTTAACGTTCGAAGTATAATTCTTGATGTAATTTGTAGATAGAAAATGTCTAAAGATTGAAAAGTACTATCAAGGTGAAAAAGAAATTGATAATAATAAATGCAAAGAAAGACAAATGCTTGATGAGAGAAAAAGAATAAAAATGAGAAGAAAGAAAATTAATACGGTGTAATAATTTAAAGAGTAAATTGCTTAATTTGTAATAGAAAAATAATGTTGGTTAGAATTAGAATGAAGAGTGGAAAGAATAATGGAGTTAAATGAGGAGTTATTTTAGGAAGTGGGGGCAGGAAGTTTAATTTAGAATTTTTTTTTAAGTAATCTTGTAAATGAGTTTTTCAAATTGAATTATCTTTTCTTAAATTAAAACTACTCCTAAATTTTTGGGTTTTATTTTCTTATTTTTTTTATTTAAAATTTATTTTATTTTATTTTATTTTTTAAATTAAACGAATAACTTGTTATTTTTTTAATAATTAAAAAAAAATTGATTAAATGTGAAACTTAGTTTTTCTTTTAACAATGTTTCTTTAATTTAATTTTCTGTATTTTAAATTATTAATTATTCTTTTTTCTATTTTTATTTTTATTTCATTTTTTTTAATTTTTTTAAAATATTACGGACATTACATAAATGCTTATTAAAATTGGACCTAATTATGACGGTGTTACAAGTGGTAAACAAGATAAAATAGGTAAAATTAAAATGAACCTAGGGTAAATAAATTAAGTAATTTAAGTTTTGAGTGTGAGATACTATGGGATACGTATTTCAAGTGCTAATTCAATATGTTATTATTTGATTGCTTATAATTATTATTATTTTATCTTGGAACATCTTAAAATATATTTTATTTATTCGCATGCTAATGTGAGAAGCAACCCACCCAACCCAAACCTTTTCATAAATTCTGTTATGTAGTGTTTGGAAACAAATATTTTATTTCAAATTATGGATTTCAATTATGAAATCATAAATGAGGAATTTGAGAATGACAAGGTTTGGGTAGTCATTCTCAAATTCTCAACTTTTACCACTTTAAAAACAATTATGGAATATAATCCAAATCCAAATTTGAAAATTTTGATTTGCCAAACAATAAATTTAAGCCAATTTCGAATTTTCAAATAAAATCATCGTTCTCTAACATAGCATTAGTGAGTTATCTTTTCCTTGTTTTTATTTTTGATTCGTAAGTTATTAGTTAAGTTTCGAGGACGAAATTTTCTTAAAAGATGGTAGAATATGAGTATATAACTATAAAACCGTCTAATTAAAGTATTTTAGTGTTTATGAGTTTTAACTTTAACTTCGAGGACGAACTTTTGTTTTAAGGGGGAGTGTATGTAATATCCGTAATATTTTAAAACAATTTAAAAAAATAAAATAAAAATAAAAATAGAAAAAAATAAATAATTCAAAATTCAAAATACCGAAAATTAATTTAAAGAAACATTATTAAAAAAAAACTAAGTTTCACGTTTAATAAAAATAAATTAAAAAAATTGTTAAAAAAATATCGAGTTATTTGTTTAATTTAAAATAAAACGAAACAAAAAAAAATTAATTTTAAATAAAATAAAATAAGAAAAAAACCCAAAAATTTAGCAGTAGTTTTAATTTAAAAAAAGATAATTCAATTTAAAAAACTCATTTACATGATTACTTAAAAAAAATTCAAAACAAAACTTCATTACCCCACTTCCTAAAATCACTCCTCATTTAATTCCATTATTCTTTCCACTCTTCTCTCTAATTCTAACCAACATTATTCATCTACTAGTATAGAAAGTCGTGTAATACACAAATTTGTAAGTACAAAAATATATATAGAAACAGTTTTAAATAATAATAAAAGTATATACTATTGTTATTAAATTTACCAAACATATGACTTTTTAAAACAAAATATAATTACTGACACTTTTTAAAATTATTTACCCAATAGATTACTTTTTTTCGTTCAATTGAACATATTAAATTTTATGTTAACTAAATAGAATTATTATAGTAAATCATGAAAATACTTTACCTAATTTAGCTCTAATTTTATATAATAAAATATTATATTCTATATTAGATAAATATTGTCATGTATTTAACTATTATCTACTTTACATAATCTTTTGATCTTATTTTTCATCCTAAGACAAAACATGCATTAAATCAAAAATTTACTAAATTTATTTTCTTAAATATTGTTATATGTTTCAATTTATTTATATACTATTTTTAGCCATATTATTTCTTAATAAAAATTAATCAATATGACATGTAATCATTTCACATTCAATGATATTTTTCCATTTGTCATACTGACACTTGGAATTTTCCAACACTTTTATAGTATTGTATGATTTTTAGTCATAATTATTACTTAATAAAAATTAATTAATATGACATGTAATCATTTCACATTCAATGATATTTTTCCATTTGTTATACCTTTTTAAAAGATGACACTTGAAATTTTTCAACACTTTTATAGTATTGTATGATTTCCATCCTAAGACAAAACATGCATTAAATAAAAAAATTTACTAAATTTATTTTCTTAATTATTGTTATATGTTTCAATTTATTTATATACCATTTTTAGCCATATTATTACTTAATAAAAATTAATCAATATGTCATGTAATGATTTCACATTCAATGATATTTTTACATTTGTCATACCTTTTTAAAAGATGACACTTAGAATTTTCCAATACTTTTATAGTATTGTATGATTATAAATTAAGCAATTTACTCTTTAAATTATTTCACCGTATTAATTTTTTTTCTTCTCCTTCTTTATTTTTTTTTTCTCTCATCAACCATTTGTTTTTCTTTACATCTATTATTTTCAATATCTTTTGCACGTTGATAGTATTTTTTCAAGTTTTAGACATTTTCTATCTATAAATTACAAACAACAATTATACTTCGAACGTTAAGTTTGTAAAGGAAGTTTGATAGGAGCATACATTTATATTCTAGGCTTGTTTCACAAGGTAGTTCTCAATGTCCATTAAATTAGGGCTATGCTGTTAGTGTTATGTGTTGAATGATAATTAATGTGGTTAAATGGGAAGTGTGATTTTATATGATATTATACCTTTTTATATTTTATTTTCAAATTATAATTACTACTATTTTGTTACATATTTAATTCATAATATTATTATTTTGATGAAAGTTATATTATTATTTTAGTAATGACTTAAAATGTGATTGAATTTGAAAGAGAAATATTTATGATATTAATTCCTATTGCCACCAATTGATATTAGAATAGTGATTTGGAAAAAGAGATTTCAGTTGGATATTTCTAAGATATATATTTATTGGGAAAATTTATGATCCTAAAATAAAAAATAAATAATGTATGTTTGATTATATGTTTGTGTGCTCGCGACTAATTATTAAAATCTATACAATCACGTAAAGTGTAACACGAGGGAAATGAAGCTCTTATATTTGCTGTAATCCAAGTATAAGAGTGATGAACAGGTTGCCTTATTTGGTTAGTATAACTGCAGACAGGTTATTATTTCTACTGCTTGATATGATGTTTGGTCTTCATTCTAGTTGTTGTGATCCAAGTAGGAGGGGTGCGCACACTAGGGTTACCTAAGACTACTCTATTGGCCTTGATGAACTATTTGGGGTGACGACCTCTTGATGAAGTAGGTATAGGCGTAAAGCCTCGGCTTACTGGCGTTCTCGTTCCCTTAAATTAAAACTTGATTATGTGTTTGTAATTATTAAATATCAAATTAATAAATTGGTTTATGTGATATTAGATATATTGTTTTCACAATTTTTTTTAAACTCAACTATATATTATTTTCTAAAATTATTTTCAATTCGATTATATTTTTTTTTCTTAAACTATTTTCAAAATAAACTGCTTTATGGGATGGAGTTGGAATTACTCAATTTTCTGATTTTGGGAGTTTTTTCCCTTGTGTTTTCTTGCATTCTTATGTTGCAGGTTATTGACCACGTGGGGATCGGGGAGTGAGGATCACCTAGAAACATAGTTCTATTAGTAGTTGAAACAGCCCAAACCAACGTAAACAGTATAATAATACTGTCCACAACACAACGGAAGACTTATACTGGTCTGGACTGCATCTGACCTGTGATTCGATGATCACAGCAACTAATATCAGAGTTATTTAAAACTTTTTACATAAATAAGTAAATACTATTTACAAAATATTATGAAATTATTACAATTTAATTTACGAATAAGTAATTTACAAAATGTATTTCCAAAAGAAGCCCTAGCCTTGCCTGTAACACATAATACATGTACGCATCCTCTCCACCGCAGACACTAGTGGAAAAAAACGTATTTGCTGCTAATCATTTGCTGCGGCTATTGTATATACGCAGCAATAAGTAGGAAAAAGAATTAGAAAAAAAAAACCATTAATTGCTGCGGTTTTGGGCCTTGACCGCAGCAAATACATATGAGCAGCTTCAATTGCTGCGGTTTGTTTCATGCCCACAGCAAAAAACTACCTTGCAATTGCTCCGGTTCTTCACTACCCGCAGTAAATAACTCACTTCTTCACTTAATTGCTGCGGTTTGTGCCTTGCCCGCAGCAATTGTGTAACACCCCGACATTTTAATGACGTAATCACTTAATATTTTAATAGTTTTTAAAGATTTTACAATTATTATTTAATTATTTCCGAATTAGTTTTAATAAATTTCTTTCACATATGGATTTAAATGTCGACTTATATATATACTAAAAATATAGTTACGACTTCTCAAATAAAGAGGTTCGAATCAAAATGATTATTTTATTAAAATGTATGAGGCCGCGAAGGTGAGTCTCTTAGTTGGATCTTGCAACAAAATGAACCGAGATAAAAAAAAAAAAAAAAAAAAAAAAAAAAAAAAAAAAAAAAACGGTTAAAGACCCACGAAACCCTAAACATTGAAGACAAGCCGTCTTCTCCTTCTCCTCCCTCTCCTTCTTCCTCTCTCTTCCCGTGCGCCTCTTTCCCATTTCCCTCAACCGACAGCTCCACTCGCAAGCAGCAGCAAGGGCTGCGCTCTTCTTCCTCCAAACCAGCAGTAGCAGCCGGCTTCTCCTTCCCCACGCAAGCAGCAGCCACCGCAGCACACCCCTCTTCTCTCGCTGTGTCTAGCCGGCAGCCAAACCAGCAGCAGCCGCCAGCTGCTATCGATTTAAGGTCTTCTCCAGCCATCTTGGCTTTCGTGCACCACCACCACGACCTTCATCCTCCTCTTTACCATTCTTGCTAGTTTTGATCTTTGTAAGCATCTCACTTTTCAATTGATTGATTTGCTAATTTTAATTAGAATCTACCATGTTCATGAGTTGTGTGTTGATTGTATATTGTATTAGTCTCATTGAATTATAGTGTGGGTAGTAGTTAAAAGAATTATCATTGAAATAAAATGATTAGGGTTTATATTATGATGAATTTAAAGGTAGTAATTTGGGTAAATTCATGAATCTTAGCTTGGATTAAGTTATATCTTAATAGGATTTAAAGTGGGTAAGCATTTGAAAGTGTGAATTGAACTTGAATAAGTTAGGGGTGGATGAATTAAAAGTAGTATATACTATTTTTGTGGTTTGGATGAATGGTGACTAGTATTGTTAATATCCATTGTTGTAGAGTAAACGATAATAATAATTACTGAGACGGATTAAGGTAGCGATTGTCATTAATGAAAGTATTATCGTGGTTATAGTCGTTGATGAGGTGGTTAGTTTTGAGCTCGGTTGCTAAGTTGGGTGACTTTGACCCAAATTATACGAATCGTTATTGATTCGCCAAGCTACAAATCTAATTCATTCTTAATCGTTTCACTCTAAAAACCTTGGAAAAATAATAAACCACTACTATCATAGGTGATATGATTGTTATTAAGTGTAACGTCATGTATTACGTGTTCTTGAACATATCTTGATATAAACCTGACTAGAATCTAATGTTATGGTTTGATTGGAATTGATGGCGTAGTTCATGTATGAACATGGGTTGAATTTATTACATGAGTATGCGTAGAATGCGTATTAGCTTGAATCGAAACTTAATTGGCTAATAGCGTAGCTTGTATGGAGTCGGTGCTTCGTAAATGATGTGAAGTAGGCTTATTAGTCTTACTTTAAACGTGTATAGGTGCCCGGTTCATAAGAGGGGCGTAAGAACCCCTTCGAAGCGATTTTTGTGGCTGTCGTCTTGCAGTGCAGGTAAGTACACGCAGTAACTGATTCTTGCATGCATCTTCAATCTATTTTCCTTGCGTGATAATATTATACGAACTAGGTTGAATATGATTTGCTATTTAAATACGGTTAAGTTTGTGTTACAAGTGAAAATCAGTTGTAAAGATAGTAGAGATTGAGTTCTGATATCGCGAGAGTAGAATGTTGGATTATATGAGATGGAATGGGAATGAGTCCCTTATTGATGAGATATTAAGTTGGATGTTACTGTGACTCCACTGGATTGGTACCCCAGTTGGTTTAGTTCCCGGAGGCATGGATCATCTATATATGGTCGCTGTACGGGGGTATGATCATACTTGCCATTGGGCGCCGGCATGGCCGTCACCGCCCTTGGCTGAGGTGTTGCCATGTGGGTCTTGCAAACCCCAATATGGTGGCCTCTAGTCACAAAAGATAATACGTGGAATTAAAGAAGGAATAGAAAATGGTGAAGGCATTGAGAAGTGCACAGAAATGAGGAATGGTTGGAGTAGATTTTTATACATTGGAGTGTCTATCTTCTCTCATCTCGTTGAATTGATTGTTGGTTGCACATATAACTTGTTGCTAGATACTGACGTGTACTGCTTGTTTCCTTGTTGACGGCTTGTCTCTGATGGCCCTGCTATGACACGTTTGGTCCACGACTTTACGTTGAGCAGCAGGGACGTCGTAGATAGGTCTTGCAGGTTTTGGAGTTTCCTTGCATTGCATATGGGGGGGGGGATCGAGTGAGAACCTTGACGCGTGCCCTGTTCGAACCATTTTTGACGCTGCATGTGATTTCGAATTGAAAGTGTATATGTTTTGGTTGAGGCATGAGTCCTCCTTTTGATGTAATTCGTTCCGCTGCAAAGATTTATATCGTTTTATATTTTGTTATAGTATCTTGAATGACTTGTACAGTGGATTACCTTTTTGCTTGGAAAACCCAAGCGTTTACATGGGAACCACGATCCATGCTTAGCATGTCGACAGAGGTTTTGGCGATGACCTTTCCGCCGTGATTTTGTTACGAGGCCATTGATGCCTCTTCATTATGATGATTTATCGTTTGTCTAAATCTTCGGCGCGTCAAATTTCAAGGCAGATGCTGCCGAAATTTCCGTAGGACTTTGTTTGGAAGTTTTCAAACGTCATCTTTCTTTTTTCCTATCTAAATAATTATTTATTTCCACAAGTGACACCCCTGAAGGGTCTGAAATTCAGGGGTGTTACAGGTGGTTACCAGAGCCAGTGGTTCCTATCTTTCCCAAACGCTTTGTGTTTTCTCTAGTACTTATTCCTGTTTTGTTTTCGAAGTTAAATTGCTTTGAGAGTATGGGTAGACATGGGTTAGGTGCATTTATATATGCATGCATTTTGAGTATTATTGCACATGAATTTGCACGCTTAGGCTTACGATCCTTGCAATGATTGGAATGAATCTTTGTAATGAATTTGTGGTAACTTAACAGATGACGTTTTATTAATTGAAATTTTAAGCATGAATTATGTTTGTAGGAGCAAATGTTGCAAGTTATAGGTTGCGTAAGAGGCTACATTTTTTTTTATGTGCCTGTCCTAGTTAAGCTACGAGTTGCCGTACTTACCTGCAACCTTATATTAGTTGATTATGTGTTTATGTTTCATTGGTTAGTAGTTTATGTCAAAATTATTTAGATAAGCTTACTAGTTCATTTTCCTTAGTAAAGTTGTTATATTTCAAAATAAGGACGAATTCCACGCAAAATAAGAATGTATGCCTGGTTGGAATTTGCATGCAAAATGTGTATTTGGCGATGAAGCATGTTATCTTATCGAATGGTGAACATCTCTCGTTTGTGAAACTCTTGTTTGCAGGGAAATGCCTCCGTTGTCTAGTCAACGTTTGAAGAGACGCTCGAACAAGGCCTTACGAGAACTGGTCATGGAGCTAGTCGAGGAAAGGAGATCTAGGTCTGCGCCCGAAGTTGAGACGGCAGCCTCCGTGAGCAAGAGCATCTCACAGAACAAACCCCCTGTGTTTACAGGAACTGGAGAACCCGCAATCTTAGAGAACTGGTTACGGGAATTTGACAAGATTTTCAACGTGGTGCAATGCCCTGAGCACCTGAGAGTGGACCAAGCCGCTTTCTACCTACAAGAAGAAGCTGATTACTGGTGGTCCAATGCTAGAGACAACTTGATGAGTGATCCTCAGGAGCCGTTGCAATGGAAGGAGTTCAAAAGGGTGATTCGGGAAAAATACTACCCACCTCATATCAGGAAGCAAAAGTCCAATGAATTTTCGAAGCTCGAGATGGGGGATTTAACGGTTGACGAATACTATAAGAAGTTCATGGAGTATGTGAAATATTGCCCTGATGACGTCCCTACCGAGGAGCAGAAGATGCAGCGTTTTGAATTGGGGCTGAGCAATGAAATTCAAGTGCACGTTGATAGTGACCGGTACACCACTCTGGATGCGATGTACCAAAGAGCCGCTCAAGTGGGAAGTCTACTATACAAAGATAAGGGAAAGAAGCTTGAAACTAGCAGTGCAGGTGTCAACAGTGGGGATAAGAGAAAGGAGAGCTTCCAGCAGCAACACCATTCCCAGCAGAATAAGAAACACATGGGCTTTTCAAGTCTCGAAAGAAATGGGAAGTCGCACCATAGGGGGTTCAGCAATCAAAAGAAGAGTGGAGACAGTAATAGTAAGGAAAGAGTTTATTTCTGCCGCAGGTGTCCAAACAACCACCCAGGGAAGGATTGTAATGGGAATTTAGTAGAATGTAATGTTTGTGGCAAGTTGGGTCATCGTGGCTTCGAATGTTATGCCAAGCATGGGCGTCCGAATCAACAGAATGGGGGACAGCAGCATTTTTATCAGAGGAATTTTGGGAATCAGAGGAATGGGAGTGACTACCGTGGTCAAAACTTACATCAGTCGAAGAACGGGAACGGATATCGGCCTAGTCCAAGCAACTATAAACCCGGAGAGTCAAATGGTCGAAGTAATGGAAGTGCGGGAACCAGCGCGCTAACTACTCAATCAACACCTGGAAAATTAACCGCCATCAGCACAAGGGAAGCAGAGGATGCAAAGGATGTGGTGACAGGTACGTTTCTTGTGAACTCCGTGCCTGTCAATGCGTTATTTGATACTGGAGCATCAAATTCTTTTGTATCTGCATCAATAATTGAAAGGTTAGGATTAAAGGATCCCGAACCTTCTTCGTACGCCGTAGCAGTTCCTTCAGGAGAGTTGTATAAATGCACTAGAGTTTATAAGAGTGTTCCTTTGACCATTGGGGGAACCATTTTTCCTAGTGACCTATATGAGTTAAAGATGTGCGACTTAGACATTATTCTTGGGATGGACTGGTTGGGTCGGTTTAAAGCTATTGTTGAATGTGAGAGGCAAGAAGTCAGGCTTGTGGGGCCCAAGGGAAAGAAAGTTAAGTATTGCAAAGCTACTTCAGGTATGCAAACGAAGATAGTATCGTCCCTGAAGATGAAAACATTATTGAGGAAGGGACTGCCAAGCTACCTATGTCATGTACGTAAGATAGAAGACGAGGAGTTGACTCCTGAATCAGTGCCAATCGTAAATGAGTTCCTAGACGTCTTCCCAGAGGAGATACCGGGGATGCCACCTGTTAGGGCTGTTGAGTTCACCATAGACCTGGTACCAGGGGTGGGACCTATATCAAAAGCACCATATAGGTTGGCACCAGCTGAAATGGAGGAACTTAAAAAGCAAGTCGAGGAGTTATTAGAGAAGGGATACATTCGACCGAGTGTTTCGCCTTGGGGAGCACCTGTCTTGTTTGTTCGTAAGAAGGATGGGACTATGAGGTTATGTATTGATTATCGAGAACTGAACAAGATAACTGTGAAGAACAAATACCCTCTTCCGAGAATCGATGATTTGTTTGACCAACTTAAGGGAGCAGGGTTATTTTCCAAAATTGACTTGAGGTCTGGCTATCATCAGCTGAGGATTGCGGAGCGCGATATTCCGAAAACAGCCTTTAGGACTCGATATGGGCACTTCGAGTTCACAGTGATGCCTTTTGGGTTGACTAATGCACCTGCAGCTTTTATGTGCATGATGAACCAGGTGTTTAGTTCGTGCCTCGACAATTTCGTGCTGGTCTTTATTGATGACATCTTGGTGTATTCGAGAGATAGAGTGGAACACGAACAACACTTGAGGAAGGTGTTGCAATTACTCCGGGACAATAAGCTGTACGCGAAGTTTTCAAAGTGTGAATTTTGGCTCGAGAAGGTTTCGTTCCTTGGGCATTTTGTGTCCAAAGAAGGAGTTGCCGTTGATCCTGCAAAAATTGAGGCGGTGAGAGATTGGCCTGCACCGAAGAATGTGACTGAAGTAAGGAGCTTTTTGGGTTTAGCTGGTTACTATAGGAGATTTGTGAAGGATTTCTCAAAGATCGCCCGCCCTATGACCAACTTGATGAAGAAAGACAAGAAATTCGAATGGTCTAAAGAGTGCGAGTTGGCCTTCCAAACCTTAAAGGAGAGGTTGACTACCGCACCCGTGCTTACTCTTCCAGATAGCACCCTTGAGTACCTTGTGTATAGTGATGCATCGAAGTATGGGTTGGGATGTGTATTGATGCAAAATCGGAAAGTGGTCGCGTATGCATCCAGACAACTAAAACCACATGAAGTCAATTACCCAACTCACGACCTGGAGCTAGCAGCCATTGTCTTTGCTTTGAAAATTTGGAGACATTACTTGTATGGAGTGAAGTGCAAGATCTACACTGATCATCAGAGTTTGCGATACTTGTATACGCAACAAAATTTGAACATGAGGCAGCGAAGATGGCTAGAGTTGATTAACGACTATGACGTAGAGTTTAATTACCATGAGGGTAGGGCGAACATGGTAGCCGATGCTCTAAGTAGAAAGACCAATCATTCCGTAGCTACCTTGACTATTCCTAGAGAGTTGCAAAGAGACATGGAAAAGTTGAACCTCGAGATTGTGCAGCACGGGGAGCTGAGGTCCAGATTAACAGCCTTATCAATTCGACCCTCAATTTTTGAAGAAATTTTAACACATCAAGTGAGTGACTCCTTATTGGAAAAAACGAGGGAGCAGGTTAGAGAAGGAAAAGCTGAAGGATTCACAATATTCGAGGATGGTAGCATTCGATACAAGGGTAGATGGTGTGTACCCTCTTCTTGTGCAGAGCTCAAGGATAAAATCTTATCAGAGGCTCATAGTTCGATGTATTCCGTCCACCCGGGGGGAGATAAAATGTATCGAGATCTGAAGCAAACATTCTGGTGGTCTGGGATGAAAAGAGATATTGCTGAGTTTGTTTCCAGGTGTCTGACATGTCAAAAGGTCAAAAGTGAACATAAGAGACCTGCAGGTTTACTTCAACCCTTGGATATTCCTGTATGGAAATGGGATGACATATCAATGGACTTTGTTTTGGGTTTACCGAGAACTAGGTCAGGAAATGACACGTTATGGGTGATCGTTGATAGACTCACCAAGAGTGCAAGATTCATTCCGATGAATAATCAATGGAGTATGGATCAGTTGGCTCGAGCTTACCTTAAAAATGTTGTGCGATACCATGGTGTCCCTAGATCTATAGTTTCTGACCGTGATACTAGGTATGTGTCAAAATTTTGGGAGGCTTTTCAAGCAGCTCTGGGAACAGAACTTCTAAGAAGCACATCTTTTCACCCTGCCACTGATGGACAGACCGAGCGCACTAATCGGACTCTTGAAGATATGTTGAGAGCCGTAGCCTTGGATAGGCAAGGATCTTGGGATGAGTGCCTAGATATGGTGGAGTTTTCATACAATAATAGTTACCAGGCAAGCATCCAGATGGCACCTTTTGAGGCTCTGTATGGTCGTCGTTGTCGTAATCCTGTATGTTGGGACGATTTCAGTGAATCTGTTACTCTAGGACCGGCTATGTTAGAGGAGATGACTGATCAGGTAAAAATGATTCGAGAAAGACTTAAGGCGGCACAGGATCGACAAAAGTCCTACGCAGATCTTAAGAGGAGACCTGATGAGTTCGCCGTAGGGGATTATGTGCTATTGAGAGTTTCACCCATGAAGGGAGTCATGAGGTTTGGCAAGAGGGGGAAGTTGAGCCCAAAGTTTATAGGACCTTATGAGATCACAGAGAAGGTAGGAAAGGTCGCTTACAAACTAGCATTACCCAATGAGTTGGGTAAGGTCCATGATGTGTTTCACATTTCGCAGTTGAAGAGATATGTTCCCGATAAATCTCATGTGCTAGATCCCGAACCCTTAGATCTGGATGAGAATCTATCTTATGAAGAGAAGCCTATCAAGATCTTAGATTCTAAGGTGCGTAGTACGAGGAGAAAAGATATAAAAATGGTGAAAGTTCTATGGGCTAACCAGCGCACGCAGGAGGCAACGTGGGAAACTGAGGATTCCATGCGTGAGAAATACCCGCACCTTTTTCTTGAGGTTAGTAAGTTACGGGGTCGTAACTAAGTCTTTAAGGGGGGTAGAATGTGATAGAACTTCGCGCGTTTGCATGCATTTCCTCCTCTATGATACCGACCTATTAGAAAATTGCATGCTTTTGTTTGATCGTGTCGAGTCAATTGTACGATTTTTACATGCTTTTGATTGATTATGTTAAGTTAATTGTGTGACATTTACATGCTTTGTTTGGGTGTCGAGTTAATTTAGAGGACTATGAATGCTCGGAACAAAATATGCATGAATATTTGGATAAGAGTGAGTATAATAGTGTCAATAAGGTCACGATCCTTGAGATAATTCCTTAGGCTTAAAATCGTTAAGACACCTTCTGGAGTTATTAGAAATATAAATTTTCTCAATTAGTACCTTGGTTGCGCTAGTTTCGGGGACGAAACTCATTTTAAGGGGGGTAGCCTGTAACACCCCGACATTTTAATGACGTAATCACTTAATATTTTAATAGTTTTTAAAGATTTTACAATTATTATTTAATTATTTCCGAATTAGTTTTAATAAATTTCTTTCACATATGGATTTAAATGTCGACTTATATATATACTAAAAATATAGTTACGACTTCTCAAATAAAGAGGTTCGAATCAAAATGATTATTTTATTAAAATGTATGAGGCCGCGAAGGTGAGTCTCTTAGTTGGATCTTGCAACAAAATGAACCGAGATAAAAAAAAAAAAAAAAAAAAAAAAAAAAAAAAAAAAAACGGTTAAAGACCCACGAAACCCTAAACATTGAAGACAAGCCGTCTTCTCCTTCTCCTCCCTCTCCTTCTTCCTCTCTCTTCCCGTGCGCCTCTTTCCCATTTCCCTCAACCGACAGCTCCACTCGCAAGCAGCAGCAAGGGCTGCGCTCTTCTTCCTCCAAACCAGCAGTAGCAGCCGGCTTCTCCTTCCCCACGCAAGCAGCAGCCACCGCAGCACACCCCTCTTCTCTCGCTGTGTCTAGCCGGCAGCCAAACCAGCAGCAGCCGCCAGCTGCTATCGATTTAAGGTCTTCTCCAGCCATCTTGGCTTTCGTGCACCACCACCACGACCTTCATCCTCCTCTTTACCATTCTTGCTAGTTTTGATCTTTGTAAGCATCTCACTTTTCAATTGATTGATTTGCTAATTTTAATTAGAATCTACCATGTTCATGAGTTGTGTGTTGATTGTATATTGTATTAGTCTCATTGAATTATAGTGTGGGTAGTAGTTAAAAGAATTATCATTGAAATAAAATGATTAGGGTTTATATTATGATGAATTTAAAGGTAGTAATTTGGGTAAATTCATGAATCTTAGCTTGGATTAAGTTATATCTTAATAGGATTTAAAGTGGGTAAGCATTTGAAAGTGTGAATTGAACTTGAATAAGTTAGGGGTGGATGAATTAAAAGTAGTATATACTATTTTTGTGGTTTGGATGAATGGTGACTAGTATTGTTAATATCCATTGTTGTAGAGTAAACGATAATAATAATTACTGAGACGGATTAAGGTAGCGATTGTCATTAATGAAAGTATTATCGTGGTTATAGTCGTTGATGAGGTGGTTAGTTTTGAGCTCGGTTGCTAAGTTGGGTGACTTTGACCCAAATTATACGAATCGTTATTGATTCGCCAAGCTACAAATCTAATTCATTCTTAATCGTTTCACTCTAAAAACCTTGGAAAAATAATAAACCACTACTATCATAGGTGATATGATTGTTATTAAGTGTAACGTCATGTATTACGTGTTCTTGAACATATCTTGATATAAACCTGACTAGAATCTAATGTTATGGTTTGATTGGAATTGATGGCGTAGTTCATGTATGAACATGGGTTGAATTTATTACATGAGTATGCGTAGAATGCGTATTAGCTTGAATCGAAACTTAATTGGCTAATAGCGTAGCTTGTATGGAGTCGGTGCTTCGTAAATGATGTGAAGTAGGCTTATTAGTCTTACTTTAAACGTGTATAGGTGCCCGGTTCATAAGAGGGGCGTAAGAACCCCTTCGAAGCGATTTTTGTGGCTGTCGTCTTGCAGTGCAGGTAAGTACACGCAGTAACTGATTCTTGCATGCATCTTCAATCTATTTTCCTTGCGTGATAATATTATACGAACTAGGTTGAATATGATTTGCTATTTAAATACGGTTAAGTTTGTGTTACAAGTGAAAATCAGTTGTAAAGATAGTAGAGATTGAGTTCTGATATCGCGAGAGTAGAATGTTGGATTATATGAGATGGAATGGGAATGAGTCCCTTATTGATGAGATATTAAGTTGGATGTTACTGTGACTCCACTGGATTGGTACCCCAGTTGGTTTAGTTCCCGGAGGCATGGATCATCTATATATGGTCGCTGTACGGGGGTATGATCATACTTGCCATTGGGCGCCGGCATGGCCGTCACCGCCCTTGGCTGAGGTGTTGCCATGTGGGTCTTGCAAACCCCAATATGGTGGCCTCTAGTCACAAAAGATAATACGTGGAATTAAAGAAGGAATAGAAAATGGTGAAGGCATTGAGAAGTGCACAGAAATGAGGAATGGTTGGAGTAGATTTTTATACATTGGAGTGTCTATCTTCTCTCATCTCGTTGAATTGATTGTTGGTTGCACATATAACTTGTTGCTAGATACTGACGTGTACTGCTTGTTTCCTTGTTGACGGCTTGTCTCTGATGGCCCTGCTATGACACGTTTGGTCCACGACTTTACGTTGAGCAGCAGGGACGTCGTAGATAGGTCTTGCAGGTTTTGGAGTTTCCTTGCATTGCATATGGGGGGGGGGGGGATCGAGTGAGAACCTTGACGCGTGCCCTGTTCGAACCATTTTTGACGCTGCATGTGATTTCGAATTGAAAGTGTATATGTTTTGGTTGAGGCATGAGTCCTCCTTTTGATGTAATTCGTTCCGCTGCAAAGATTTATATCGTTTTATATTTTGTTATAGTATCTTGAATGACTTGTACAGTGGATTACCTTTTTGCTTGGAAAACCCAAGCGTTTACATGGGAACCACGATCCATGCTTAGCATGTCGACAGAGGTTTTGGCGATGACCTTTCCGCCATGATTCTGTTACGAGGCCATTGATGCCTCTTCATTATGATGATTTATCGTTTGTCTAAATCTTCGGCGCGTCAAATTTCAAGGCAGATGCTGCCGAAATTTCCGTAGGACTTTGTTTGGAAGTTTTCAAACGTCATCTTTCTTTTTTCCTATCTAAATAATTATTTATTTCCACAAGTGACACCCCTGAAGGGTCTGAAATTCAGGGGTGTTACAAATTGTATTTTCAAAAACCCGCCATATGTTAACGTTAAAACATAAACCCACGAAACTGCTTTCATTGTTTACATATACGAATGTTGCACTTCTTCATTCACTCACTACTGAAACTGCTGGTTTTCTTGTTCATCATAATTTGTTCGATTACTGTCTTCAATCTTTCTTCTTCATCATCTTTTTGTTCTTGTTCTTCTTTGATCATCATTCTTGCTCTTCTTATTTCTTTTCTTCATCATCAACTTCTTGAAACTGCGTTGTACACATTGTTGTTGCTCTTCTTAAACCCACGAAAACCCACTAAATTTGGACTTAGTTCTTGCTCTTCTTCAAGGTATAATTTTTTAAAGCTTATTAGTTCTCAAACCCATTATTGTTCAAGCTTCATTAATTGTGTACGTTTAGGGCGCTTAGTTTTTTTTATACTAATTTTTTTTTCATTGTATAGGTTATACACTAACCCACCAAAACCCACGACAATTCAAGGTATTTTTTTCATTTTGATTTGTAAATTAGGTTTAAATTTGTCATACTTTATGAATCTGTATGTTGTTATTGTTTTTAAGTTTTAAATTTATCATATATATCATGTTTTGTTATATTTTTAAGTAATTTCTTCATTTTATTTATGATTGTGTATGTAGTTGTGGTTTTTAAGTTTTAAATTTATCATAATTTTTTTTAATAGTTTGTAAGTTAGGTTTAATTAGGTTTATTTATGGTTAAATGAATGAGTTTTTGATATGAATATTAATTAGTTGTCCAAGTTTATGAATGTGATTTGATTTTTATTGTTTTTATATGAATATTAATTATGGTTACTACAATAAACATCATTTGGACAGTTTAAAAAATATTGTGTTATTATTTGGGTTAATTAGTGTTAAATGAATGATTATTACTTAATTTTGTGGTTAGTTAGAGTTCGTTAAGTATATATGTTTAAAAGTTGTGTATTAATTTTGTTTTGAATCAATTAATCACACTAATTAGGATGACAAAAGATCGTTCTTGGATGTATGGAAGCATTGAATCGTCGGAATTTATTGATGGCGTATTAGAATTTTGTAGTATTGCGGTTGAACATCAAGTTAGGACGGGGGAGTTGGTTTTTATTGCCCATGTGTCAGTTATGGCAATGTATCAAAGGTAGATAGTGTTGATATCCTTAGGGAGCACATACTTCGACGTGGGTTTAGGCCTCAATATCATGTTTGGGTTTGGCATGGTGAGGAGGGAGTTTACAAAGAGAAAAGTGTTGTTGAGGACGTCAATAATGTGGACGATGTCAATGAGGATGTAGTAGATCATGTTGATGGGTATGAGACAAATGAAGAGAATGTCGATGAGGATGGAGGGAGTCGAGGATGAGTTAGGAAAACGTCCTCGTGTTTTTGACTTGTTGACAGAGGCTTCTCAAAAGCCTTTGTACCCTGGATGTACAAAGTTCACCAAACTAACAGCAGTGTTGACAATTTTCAACATTAAGTCAAAGTTCAATTGGAGTGACGCTAGTTTCACAATGTTATTAGAGGCGTTAGGTGAGATGCTTCCTGAGGGAAATGAACTTCCAAAGTCGACATATTATGCCAAAAAGCTCATGTGTCCTTTCGGCTTAGAGTACCGGAAGATTCATGCGTTTCCGAATGATTGTGTGTTGTATCGGAATGAAAACGAGAACTTAGAAGAGTGTCCTAGGTGTGGGTTATCGTGCTACAAGCGTAAAGGGGCTCGGGATGCTAAAGGGCCCCCGGCTAAGGTATTGTGGTATCTTCCAATAATACCTAGATTTAAGCGCTTTTTTTCTATAAAGAAAGATGCGTTAAATTTGAGGTGGCATGCAGATAGGGTGAAGAAAGGTTACTTGCTCACACATCCATCTGATTCTCCGGAATGGAAGAGTATTGATAGGTTGCATAAGACTTTTGGGGATGAGGTTCGTAATTTAAGGCTCGGACTGTGTACGGATGGAATGAACCCATTCGGCAATCTTAGTTCTCAACATAGTACTTGGGCGGTACTTTTAGTGATCTATAATTTGCCACCTTGGTTGTGTATGAAGCATAAGTACATAATGCTTTCGCTTCTTATCTCGGGTGCTAAACAACCTGGCAATGACATAGATGTGTATCTTGCACCTCTCGTTGACGATTTGAGAAAGATGTGGGATGAAAGATGTGGGATGAAGGCGTTTCAGTGTTTGATGCATATGCTAATGAGGAGTTCACCTTGCGTGCAATGCTTTTATGCACCGTTAATGATTTTCCGGCATATGGCAACTTATCGGGGTATAAGAACAAAGGGAAGAAAGCATGCCCAATATGTATCGATGACATGGAATCCACATGGATTCCTAAGTGCAAACATGTATTCATGCACCATCGAAAGTTCCTCCCACGAGACCACCAATATCGTAAGAAGAAGAAGTTGTTCAACGGGGAGGTTGAGGACTGTGTAGCTCGTCGACCGTTGACCGGTTATGAGGTTTATGAACAGGTTAAGGGAGTTGAGATTGTATTTGGTAAAACGGGGCAAGTGCAAGGAGGTGAAGACCGATTATGGAAAAAAGAATCAATCTTTTGGAAGCTTCCATATTGGAGAGATCTACAGGTTAGGCATTGTCATGACGTTATGCATATATAGAAAAAATGTATGCGATGCCATACACGGGACTCTAATGAACATTCCGGGTAAGACAAAGGATGTTAGGGCCGTGCGAGATTGGTTTGAATGTAAGGGTCTTCGTCCGGAGTTGTGGGCACATGTTAAGGTGAGTAAGAAAAGAAATAGAGCTGATGAAGTTGGTGGCAGTAAGAAGAAGATGAGTAATATGACAAAGTTTATTTGCCTCCAGCTTGCTACACATTGTCCAAAGCAGAGAAGCAGACATTTTGTGAGTGTTTGTATGTCATTAAGGTTCCGTTTGGGTACTCATCCAACATGAAGAGATTTGTGAGCCTAAATGGTGAGCTGAAGTTGGGAAGCATGAAATCTCACGATTGCATGTAATGATGCAAGTGTTCTTACCAATTGCAATTCGTGGAATATTGCCAAAACATGTGAGATATGCTATTACCGAGCTATGTTTGTTCTTCAACACAATTTGTAGTAAAGTTCTTTATCCCTTTAAACTTGATGCACTTCAACTCGACGTGATTGTAACTTTGTGCAAGTTTGAGATGTATTTTCCACCTTCTTTCTTTGACATTATGATTCATCTTATTGTCCATCTCGTTCGTGAGATCAAGCTTTTGGGTCCAGTTTTTTTAAGGTGGTTTTATCCTTTTGAAAGACACATGGGTGTTTTACAAAACAAGGTGAGGAATCCAGCACAACCCGAGGGGAGTACGATTCAAGGCACTGTGAGCGATGAGATTAGTAACTTTATAGCCGAGTATTTGGCCATGGCAAAGCCTATTGGACTTCCCACCTCTAGACATGAAGGAAGGCTTGAGGGAAAAGAAACAATTGGCTCCAAATCGGTCACACCTCCTCGAGAAAGCCTTCTACAAGCATACTTGTATGTGTTGCATCATATTCCAGAAGTTCATCCTTTTTTGAGTGAGCATTTTGATATATTGCACGCAAAACATTCTTCTAAAGGAGATAGGGCATTGATGCAGTTGCATAACAAGACGTTTATTAATTGGTTTCATAATCGAGTAATATGCGAAGAACTCAAGGGTGTATCCGAAATTGTTAAGTGGTTAGCTTTTGGTCCTCCTGATGATGTCAACAAATATGAGGGTTACGATGTCAATGGCTTCACATTTTGGACTGAGGGTCAAGACAAGAAGTCATCGTATCTACAGAATAGTGGGGTTTCTATTTTGGCGTCATCTACATTTTACGCGAGTGCGAAGGATCAAGCGCCGGTTGATGCTAAATTGGTATACTACGGGCGGGTACATGAAATATGGGAGCTTGACTACTCTACTTTCAATATTGGTCTTTTCAAATGTAAGTGGGTAGATAATAATCGACGATGCATAAAAAATGACGACCCTTGTGGATTTACTCTTGTAGACTTAGCTCGTTTGCGTGATAGTGAGAAGCCATTCATACTAGCCACACAAGCCAAGCAAGTATTCTACATTGTAGATCCTTCTGATAAAAAATGGTCTATTGTTGTACCGGAAAAAAGAAGTATCCTTGGTATAGGTGATGTTGAGGATGAGGAAGAATATGATGCTTTTGAAGACTCCCCTCCCTTTATCAATCCAAAATCAATGGATCAAGATGATGTAGATGATGTAGATGTTGGTTATATGCGTGTAGATCACATGGAAGGAATACATTTGAATTAAGTGATTCACAAGGTATGAATTTAAAGCTTTTTAAAGTTTTTTTGGCACTTGGTTTGTTTTGCATGAAACTTTGCACATAACACTATTTGTTATATATTATTGTGTTGAACGAATTAGAATTGTAAATCATAGTCATATTCTTAATATTACTTAGCTTATGTTCTAATATAAATCTATTCATACTCTTTCATACTCTTTCAGGTACTGATATACAATGCATCTATTCAGAGACGAAATTGTCCCCGAGATTGAGACCTCGGATAATGAGCATCGTAGTTATGACAACGAAGAGGACCAAATTGTGAGATACGAGCGTATGGCTGAAGACGCTCAACTGATTGACAATGATTTTGAGACTGAAGACGCCCCACCAATGGATGCTCCCACTACCAGTAAGAAAAGAAAAGGGCGAGGTCCTACGAAAAACCTCAAAGTCACAAAACCCATGCATTTGGAATACAATGCATTTGGTCAACCCTGCGGAAAATGGCGTAGGCAATATGAAAAACAAGTGGATCTATACATCCGCAAGCTTTCCATATTGCACGCATGGAACGAGGTTCCAGAGGGTTTGAAGAACTCTCTATGGAATGATATTGTGGTAAGCAACTTTACTATTTTTACTCATTTAGTTTCATTTTAAAATTAATTTGATTGACAGTAATAAATATAAATTTTTTTTGTAGAATCTTTTCCACATCGAGAGCGATGAGGACAAGAAGAATGTGTTTCTTTCAGCTATTGTTGAAAGATTCAGAGATTTCAAATCCAAGCTAGTAACAGGCGTGATTACGAAGAGGCGTGCCCGTACGACCAAAAAGGTCAAAACGGGAAACGAAGGTGGAGAGCAATCACCTTCGAAGATGCCCTACGAAATATGGGGTCACATATCGAAGAGGGATTGGGAGGCCTTTGTTGCCAAAAGAACAACTCTCATAGAAGTTGTAAGTATTTCATATTATATTATAGTTTACCAATTTGAATTTACTTCTTTAATTCAGTCATTAAGCTAATACATGACATTCGATTTCTATTGATTAATTAGGAAAAGCGTGGTAAAGCTTCTGATTCTACAAGCAAAAGGAAGTTTTACCATCGCTTGGGCCAGAAAATGTACGATGAGGTCCGAAAGAGTGGGTGGATGCGGGTTTATACCCCAATCAAAGTTCATCCACGCCCTCATCTACGACTACCTCCGCATCCGTGAATACTCCTGCTGGAGATCGGGTGCGTGATTGGTATTGCGGGCTTCATTCCGAGATGCAAGTGGTAAATTTACCATTAATGATCCGGGAACGAAGAAGGTTGCTAATGCTGTGGTGAGTTTTGAAATGCTGTGTGTGATTTGTTTTGTATTCTTTGGCTTTGATGTACTTATACTAATTGCTATATATGTCACTTTTTATTTGAACAGATGGGCTGGAAGGAAAAAGAAGCTACGGGGGAGTTCACCCCAAGAAGCAATGTTGACGCATTGCATATGGTCTTAGGGAAAGACCACAGTGGGCGGGTAGTCGGAAAAGGAGGCGTCCGCGTGGGGTTACAGAAGGCATTCGGCAAAGAGTGTGTTGCTACTCAATCCCGAACGGCGCTGCGGGATGAAGTACCAACCCTCCGAGCGGAGATTACGAAGGACGTTCTCGCCAAGCTGGCCGCCTTGTTGCAGAAGATGGGAGCACCCATTGTTGACTTGGCAAACCTGATTGTCGAGGATCAAGAAAGTCAACATGGGGATCCTAACGCTTTAGTCGAGCCAACACCCGAGCCCATTACCCCCGTAGCACCCCAGCTCATTACTAATACCCCTGAAGGGGAAAACCCTACACCGGAGAACATAAACTTCGTTACTTAAAATCCGGAGCCAACTCCAGAGCCAGTGCTACAGGTACATAGTTTTTAAATATATGAGCACTTATTAATTTAAATTGCAACGCGTTTTAATATTTTATTATGATGCTTATTATACTAAACGACACAATTTTCAGGAGGCGACTCCTTGTTCTCTTTTGCTGCCTCAGTTAGGTGTTGCTAGTGATGGCGACTTAACTGTGGTTGCATATGGTGTGGCCCAGCCAAACAAAGAGGGCCAAACAGTGCATTCAATGCCTGTTACAAGTGGCCACATCAGTGTGGCCGTGGAAACTATTGTAAAGGGGTTTGAAGATTTCTCACTCTCGGTTCCAATGCCAGCATGGAGCTTTGAGAAACTCTCACACGCTCTAGGTAGTTTCATCACATGGCCATATGCTTGGGTCCGATTCACTAACATGGTAAGAATCAATTGTACCTTATTTTTTTATTTTTTTAATTGCATGCTCACACTAATTTAATTGTATAAATTGAAATAGCAAAAGAGTCCAAAGGGATCTTGGAGAGAGGTCGGTTCCTCAGCAAAGGTGTCGACTGGGTTAAAGTCGATGCCAAGCACTCCAATTTTGACTGATGAGGAGCTAAAAGATCTCTCTCAAGATTGCCAATGGCTGCATTATTGTGCATCTCGCATAAGTGAGGAGGACCCACTCATTCTGAACCTGTTGAAAGAGCAATACTGCTTTTTAGAGAGCCCGTTTGTAATTATTGGTCCTAGTGACATCGGGCAATTTTTAAGAGGAGAGATGCTGAACATAGCTCTTTTCCATGTCTACATGAGGTGATGTTCATTATCTTAGAAGTTAGGCATTGTTGTTTAATTGTTTTAATGACCGAATTACTAACAAAATTTTCTTATTTTTGAGTTTAGTGCGGCTTACGAGGAGCTAAATTCTTGCTAACCTCCAATAAAAATTGGATGGTTTTTTCCAGAGTCGATTTCGGGTAGTAAATGTGTAAATGATCCAGATGACGTCAGAGCATACATTGAGACTGCTTTGACTAATTCCCTTGCTTCTAAACACACATTCATTCTGGCTCCATATGTGGAAGAGTAAGTTTTATTTTTGAAATTGAACTTATCTTTTGATTTTTAAAATCACCTAATAAAATAGACTACATTTAATAAAGCTTAATTATAAGTGCTTAAGCTGATCGGGGTTATCAAGTATGTTAATTCGAGTAATAATATTATTATTTTGATAATCTTGACTCAAGTATTTCATTTGTTAATATTTTCAAGAAAAAGGTATATTTTATTTAATGTATAAAATTCGTATAAAGAGTACTTCGATAAAAGTGTATTTTAATTGTATTTTATTAATTGATTACTATCTTATCTTTATAAAAATAAATTTAAATAAAGTATTGAAAAATAAATTCGTAAATGCAATTCTTATTCATACTACTAATTACTTATTTTATAAATCGTCTATTGTACCCTTACAACACGTCTTATATAAGACTTTCTTACGATGAGACGGCTTTAATAGAATTTTATGGGTCAAAGCTAAAAATAAAAACCCATTTTACCACAAATAAACCGACACACCCCTTCTCCATATCTTTCTTTATCCTCATCCATTACCCTTACTCCTTCATTTTCAAACACAAAAACAAAATCAGCTACCTTACTCCTTTCTCCCTCACTCACGGCTGACCCACGAACACCACCATCAACCGGCAGCCCAGCCACGAGCTCCACCACCAACAGCAACCACTTCTCCTCCTTCCTTTATTGTTGGTAACCACTTTTCCTTCTTTTGTTGTTTTATTTTCAAATTTAAATGTTAGGATTTTGTAAATTGATTTGGGAATTTTGTGACTCAAATTGAAGTTCATCAAGATTGAAAGTTGAAGGGTCCTTCAATGGTGATTGAGGTAATCCACAAACTATTCCTTTTAAGTATTAATTGAATGTTTTAAAGTAGTTTGGTATGTGGATTCAATTTGGGTCGTGGATTCAATTTGGGTATCAACTTGAATTTAATTAGAGTATATGAGTTTAATTAGTAATTGGGTTCTTGCTAGTGTTGATTAGTATTGGTTATTTGGGTTATTTGGTTTAGTATGAAATTTAATATTTGGATATTGAGATTTCAGCTCAAAAACTGAGCATTCTGTTTTGGCCATTTTCGGTCAGTTGTGATTGTTTCTAGGTTCTGGTGTCTGCTTAGAATTTGTAGAGCTTTGAGTCGCGGTCGTGTGGGCACTTGAATCGCCTCTATACGAGTTCATATGAGGGAGTTATGTTCAAAACAGTGGCATGCCCGCAGGCTGTCATGAAAATCAATACTGAACCTTTTGTTTTGGCTATTTTGGGATAGTTTTGATTGTTTTTGGGTTCTGGTGTCTTCATGATATTTGTAGAGCTTTGAGTCGCGATCACGTAGGCACTTGAATCGCCCCAAGATGAGTTCGTATGAGAGAGTTATGTTCAAAACAGTGGCATACCCGCAGGCTGTCATGAAAATCAATACTGAACCTTCTGTTTTGGCTATTTTGGGATAGTTTTGATTGTTTTTGGGTTCTAGTGTCTTCATGATATTTGTAGAGCTTTGAGTCGCGATCACGTAGGCACTTGAATCGCCCCAAGATGAGTTCGTATGAGAGAATTATGACCAAATTACTAACAAGTGTCCTGTTATGGTACTAAAATGGAATTTATTATGTGGGATTAGGAAGTATAAAATAAATTGGAGGTTTAAGGTTATTTATTGAGTAATTGAGATTAACTTAGGTTTATTGTTTTCCCTTTATGGATTGGTATTGTTGGGTTATGGATCTTAATTGAATAATATGAGTGTTTGGTTCAAGTATAAATTTGGGAACATATGAATTGATTGGTATTTTAATTAGTGATTGTTATTCATGGTGTAGGAAGGTAATCCACAAGCAAACTACTATCCTATCTTTTAAATTAAATTCAAGTATTTCAAAGTTCAAGTTATGTTTTGAATGTTCATACGTTTTTATATATGAGCTTTTAAATATTGTATTTATTTAATGAGATTACAAAAGCATGTTTTGTATGTTACTAATTTATAAAATACGAGTCTTGAAATATTGTATTATGAAAAGGAGGTATGATTGTTGATTTCAAAGAAAATCAATTGAATTATTGTTTTGTTTTATATTGAAATGTTCGACATTGAAAAATGTCCGTTTTTGGGAATTGGCAACGGATATGTATATCCGGATTATTATGAAATCCTATAGCTTGATAATAGGTAATGGTTATTCGGATCGGTCTCGAGCCCCCGATCCCGTTTCGTTCTTGCAAGAACCGTATTTTCGGTGATGACGATCACCCGTGTTCTCAGGATTTAGATCAAGCCTACTTCCTGACGGTCCATATATTCCCACGTTTTAAAGTGCTGTGAAATTTATTGATTTAATATGAGTTTTGAATAAATACGTTTGGTACATAAAGTTTGTTTGTTTCGCAAATGATATTGTATTTGTCATTTGCCGTATTGTTTCGCTATTGACTTGTAAAGTAGTAGTCGCATTTTGATTTACGCTATTGTAAAGTTATAGCCGCATTTTAATTTGTTATGAACTAAAGGTTCATAACCGTAATTATGTCGATACCAAACGGACTTTTGAAAGAGTTTTCATTTGGATAAACTAATGTTTATAAATGATTACCAAGTGAACAAGGAATTTGATTTGGAAATGTTTGTTAATGACTTGTATACAAATGTAGTAGTTTGTTGGATTACTCAACAATGCAATTGTTGACCGTTTTTTTTTGTAGGGCCTATCTCTTACAGGGGATAGATCCACTTTCAGGTTGCCATCTTTAGTGCGGATGGATATGCTGCTCATTTATGTGTCATGTGTTGCGATTGCGAGGACATCGTTTTCGAAAGGTTAACTTATAATGATATTTTGACAAATCACGTCATTGTATTAAAAAATAGATATTTTATAATGTATTAATTTAGTTTATAACTGGGTTGTAAGTAATTGTATTACAGTTATATAAAGTTTTTAAATACTCTGATATTGGTTGCTGTGGTTGTCGAACCACAGGTCGGATTCAGCCCAGACTTCTATAAGTCTTCCGCTGTGCATTGTAGACAATAATAATATATTATTTACGCTAGTTTGGGCTGTTTCATCTAATCTCTAATTTGTTGATTTTAAATTTGCGTTTGTAGTTTGCATTGGATACTTTTGGTCATATGTCCTTTGACGAACAATGTGCACGTCTTCGACTCATTACAAAAACCTCAAAGCCCGCCTCGCAACACAAAATTCAAAGCGTTGTTGAATGCGTACGTAATATTAATTATTTTACCAATTTTATTTAATTAATTGTTACATATATATATATATATATATATATATATATATATATATATATATATATATATATATATATATATATATAGTATTACTTTTCCCATGCGTTTCAGCAAAATGAAAAAAGTGCGTGGACAAATGGGATCTACATCCAGAGCCACATTTCCAAAATGGACAGCAATAAAAGTACACAAATTCGATTTTATGCGTTTTTAAGCGTTTTTGTCAATTTCGCGCGTAAAGTAGCTCAAACTTGGTTTGTTATGCATGAAACTTGGCACACAACACTATTTGGTATATATTATTGTGTTGAAGTGGTTAGAATTGAAAATCATAGTCATATGCTATAAATTACGTGTTAAGTTCCGATTTTATGCGTTTTTAACCGTTTTTGGCACTTTTGCGCATAAAGTAGCTCAAACATGGTTTGTTTTTTGGCACACAACACTATTAGGTATATGTTATTGTGTTGAAGTGGTTGGAATTGAAAATCATAGTCATATGCTAGAAATTACGTGTTAAGTTGCGATTTTAAGTGTTTTTGTTAATTTCGCGCGTAAAGTAGCTCAAACTTGGTTTGTTATGCACGAAACTTGGCACACAACACTATTTGGTATATATTATTGTGTTGAAGTGGTTAGAATTGAAAATCATAGTCATATGCTAGAAATTACGTGTTAAGTTGCGATTTTATGCGTTTTTAACCGTTTTTGACACTTTTGCGCATAAAGTAAACTTGGTTTTGATGCGAAACCGGGGTTGATTAAGGCCTTGGTTATGCAAGGATTAATGTTGTGCGGAAGCTTTGATTAATGACACAGACAAAAACTACAAATGATAATGAAAAGAACACGAAACAACCACAAACACTTAGACAATTCTGATCTAGCAAACTGTCGAGCATCCCTCCTTCACCTCAGTTTCTAGGAGTCCACGGGGATTGTTAGAATGGTTTTAGGACCTTGATAGCTAGATCCAAGTACCAAGATTTCATTTTCACTTTAGCCTAGGTCCTGGATGCATAGGTTTGGTCTCCACGTGTCGTGCAATGTGGTCTGGTCACTAGTTTGCTGTTGTGTCGTGAGGTCTGTATGCAGCCTTGTGTGCGCTCCTTTGTTATCTTCATTTCATACAACCACATTTGTATCAGATTTGCACGAAACTTGGCACACGACACTATTAGTTATATATTATTGTGTTGAAGTGGATAGAATCGAAAATCATAGTTATATGCTAGAAATTACGTTTAAGTTGCGATTTTAAGCGTTTTTAACCGTTTTTGTCAATTTCACGCGTAAAGTAGCTCAAACTTGATTTGTTATGCACGAAACTTGGCACACAACACTATTTGGTATATATTATTGTGTTGAAGTGGTTAGAATAGAAAATCATAGTCATATGCTAGAAATTACGTGTTAAGTTACGATTTTATGCGTTTTTAACCGTTTTTGGCACTTTTGCGCATAGAGTAGCTCAAACATGGTTTGTTTTGCACGAAACTTGGCACACAACACTATTAGGTATATGTTATTCTGTTGAAGTGGTTAGAATTGAAAATCATAGTCATATGCTAGAAATTACGTGTTAAGTTGCGATTTTAAGCGTTTTTGTCAATTTCGCGCGTAAAGTAGCTCAAACTTGGTTTGTTATGTACAAAACTTGGCACACAATACTATTTGGTATATATTATTGTGTTGAAGTGGTTAGAATTGAAAATCATAGTCATATGCTAGAAATTACGTATTAAGTTGCGATTTTATGCGTTTTTAAGCGTTTTTGGCACTAACATCTATTTTCTCTTAGTGCTTTCAACAACCTTCTACTTCCGTTGATTGCGGCTACTACACGCTGAAGTACATGGACGATATTATAAAATCCGTGAAGGATTTCGGAGTCGAAAATATAGATGCCGTAAGTATTTATTTGTTACATTCTTAAATAATTGTTATTGGTAAAATCTAATGTTTATATAAATCTTTTAATTTTATATTATATTATAGGTTTTAAACGACATTCCGAGGGAAACACGCCCTTTGAGAAGTGGAGAGATGCGCGAATTAAAAGACAAGATTGCCGCGTATCTTGCTAATTTTTGTCCTTGATAAATTGTAATTACTATAGATTTTTTAGGACATTAATGTATATTATATATATATTATATGTACGTACATAATATTATATTATATATACGATCGAGAGTTTATTATTACAAAGAGGTTATTGGTGATTATTTGTGATTATCATTGGATTATTATTGGATTAATCATTGTTATTACATTGTATTATTATTGGATTATTATTAAAAAAAAAACGAAAAAAGAAAAAAAAATAGCAAGTATTTGTTGCGGTCAGAGGGAAAACCGCAGCAAATAATGCCCACTTATTTGCTGCGGTTTTGCCTCAGACCGTAGCAAATAATGCCCACTTATTTGCTGCGGTTTTGCCTCTGACCGCAGCAAATAATGCCCCTTTTTTGCTGCGGTTAAAACCGCAGCATTTAAAGTAGGACATTTGCTGCTATCACTATTGCTGGGGGCCAAAACCGCAGCAAATAATGGCCAAAAAACCGCAGCAAATGAGGTTTTTTTCACTAGTGAGAGCTAACCTGAAAATGGATCTATCCCCTGTAAGGGATAGGCCCCATCAAAGACTGTCAACAATTGAATTGTTGAGTAATCCAACAAACTATTATATTTTATATACAAGTCGTTAACAGACATCTTCAATTAAATTCTTTATTTGGTCAATTGGTAACTCTTTATAAAAGATTAATTTATCAAAACCCAAACTCCTTTAAAAGACTGTTTAGTATCGACATAAATATGACTAAGAACCTTTGGTTCATAGTGAATTAAAATACAGCTATAACTTTACAAGTTAATAGCGAAGATCAAAATGCGGCTATTACTTTACAAGTCAGTAGTGAAACAATAAGACAAATGAAACATATGATTTCATTTGCGAAAAAAACAAAACTTTATATACCAAACATGTTCATTCAAATCTCATATTAAAACAATGATATAACAACACTTGAAAAGGTGGGAATATATGGACCGAAGGAAGTAGGCTTGATCTAAATCCTGAGAACACGGGTGATCGTCATCACCGAAACTACAGTTCTTGCAAGAACGATACGGGATCGAAGGCTCGAGACCGATCCAAATAGCCATTACCTATTTTCAAGCTATAGGATCTCACAATAATCCGGATACAATATCCGTTGCCAATTCCCAAAAACGGACATTTTTCAATGTCGAATGTTTTATTATAAAACAAAACAAGAATTCACTTGATTTTCTTTGAAATCAACAATCATTACTTAAAATATAAATCAATTCATCATCAACCATCAACGTATAAGAACTTGAGTTACTATCAATGGAGTTTAACTAATTTTACACCAATCGTAAATCCCAATATCCAAATTATATCCTATCCAAATAATATCAACTAATCAAATACCCAATTGATACTTATGTTCCCAAATTTGATACTTGAACCAACACCCTTAATAATCAATTAAGAACCATAACGCAACAATACCAATCAATAAAGAAAGAATAATAACCCTAAATTGATCCCAAATACCCAATAAATAACTTTAAACATTTGATTAAAAGATTACCCAATTTATTTCATAGCTTCTAATCTCACTTTATAAAATCCGTATTAGTACCATTTCGGGACACTTATTAGTATTTTGGTCATAACTTTCTTATACGAACTTGTGTAGAGGCGATTCTAGTGGTTACGCGACCATGACTCAGAGCTCTATGATTCTTATGCAGACACTAAAACCCCAGAAACAATCAGAAAGGCCCCGAAAATGGCAAAACAGAAAGCTTATTGTCAATTTTCATGATAGCCTGTTAGTATTTTGGATATAACTCCCTCATAGAAACTCATTTTGGGGCGATTCAAGTGCCCTCGTGACTGCGACTCAGAGCTCTACAAATCTTATGAGACGCTAGAACTCAAAAACAATCAAAACTGACCCAAAAATGGCTAAAAAAGAACGCTCAGTTTCTAAGTAGAAATTTCAATATCCAAAATACTAAATTTTAGACTAGAAACCAAATAACCCAAACCACTAATACTAATCAACACTAAAAACAACCAATTACTAATTGAATTCATATATTCATCTTAAATTTAAGTTGATACTTAAATTTAAGTTGATACTTAAATTTGAATCAAAGAACCAAATTGAATCCACAAATACTAAACTACTTTAAAACATTCAATTAATACTTAAATAGAATAGTTTGTGGGTTACCTTTGAGCAAGATTAATTCCAAACAAAATTTCAGAAAATCAAAACCAAGATCCACTTTAGCTAGTAAGTTCTTCAATGGTTTGATGAACTTCAAACTAGCCTCCTCTTGATGCTACTTTAATTAACCATAAAAAGCCTAACATAAAACAAATTAAATATCAATTTAAGGCCCTATTAGCCATGAAATTAATATACAAGTATGAAATCAAGAACATATAAAGAAATTTTACTTCTAACCCAAAAGAGATGGAGATGGTGGTAGTACTAGATGTGTTCTCCTTCTTCTATAATAGTACCTAAATCATGGGGGTTTATGAACTTAGGATGGAAAAGTAAACTAAATTTTTCAAATTGATTTTATGCTATGGAAGATGATGAGATTTTTCAGAAATTTTACTCTAAGTTGATAATGAAGAAGAAAGGTGAATGGAGTTTATAGGCTTGTACAGGTTTATAAATAAGGAGTTAGCTTTGATGAATCATAAGTTAGGTGGCAAAATTATGGGTGACTCAACTTCAAACTCATACTCATTAAAGTATGAGGTGCATGATATACCCATATTTTTCGTCGTATAATTTATTTTGTCCCCAAAAATAATAAAATTGATATCTAAAATTCGTAGTAAAATTTTACTTTTAAAACGACAAACTCATTTTACTTATTAAAATAGTAATTTTTAACAAAGACGTTTTTATAACTGTTTCAGTACTCATGTCTCATGTTATCTCATCTCTCAGTTAAAATTTCACTTTCATTGTAAGAATTGTTTAGTAGTTAAATTGTATAAAATTATTATATATTTGTTTAGCCTTATATTTATTCCTTATCAGGAATAGACGTGGCAGTAATGTTCCTATGATTAAGATTTGGTTTATGTTTTTCCTTAAAAATGCTTATTAAAATTGGACCTAATTATAGGGATGTTACAATCATCATGCGATGAGGAGGGTTTTTCCACCTTTTGACCTTAAGACTCCGATTTTTAACTTTTGAAGGTAGGTCTCCATCATCTTCTTGCATGGTAAGTTCTTGAATAAGAAGTTTGCCAAGAGCATCGTTAAGAGGCAGCTTTTTCAAATCTCCAGTATACCCGTCATCTTTGGGCCCTATTTACTCTTTGAAAGATATCTAAGAATTTAAACTTTATCTTTGTATGTAAAGGATTTTGCCAAGGAATAAAGACTATTCACTATGAGTATAAATAGAGTGAATATCTACTTAATAGATTCATTTCAACCCATTGTGAAAAATTCATATTTAAGGATAAAGATACTAATTTTGGTTTCCTTAATTAACTTAACTTGTGCCCTCATAAGTAACAATTTTTAAGTTTTTCCCAATTTTCTTAGGTAGATTGCAAGCGAAAATACATTCAAATTCATTTACATTCAAACTACAATAAAGAAGGTTTATTGCTTTGTAATTTTTCACTATAAGTTCAAGGTCAGATTCGGAATAGGTTTTTTCTAGTTTTGAGACCCTAGACTGTCTTTTTTAGCCATAGGCAGTTTAGGACCATTTTTGATAATATCCTAGATTTCGAGGTCTTGATTAATAATCAACATTTGCATAAGGGAACGCCAATGAGAAAAGTTGTTTCCAAAGAATAGAGGAGGACGGTTAGAGACGTGTCCTTGAACAAAACCACCATCAGCTTGTGGATTCAATATAAAATGCCTCACTGATGGTTAAATCAAGTTTTTGTGAGCTAGACTCTAATACTAATTGAGGAATCAATAAGGTTGGTGGAATACTCTAGAAGGGGGGTTGAATAAAATATGACAACTTTTCGTTGATAACAAGTTAGGCTTTGAAAAGGCAGTCAGGACCTTAAAACTAACAACAGAAATGGTTTTTGATAAGTTTGTGTAAGACTCTAACTTATTTGTGCCCTCCAATACAATTTATGCTCTAGCTCTACAGGATAGGTAGCTAACCCCCTATCTTACACCGCATTTTACGTGCCGACCAACACGAGTGCCGGGAATTTACATGCCGGTCCATGGTTCGACATTATCTTACTATTAGGGTCATTCAATCAATATTCATTCACACAAGTACATCACATTTTTATTACTACAATTTGACATTGACTTTGACTTTGATCAACTTAGGTGATAACCTCTTTTATTTAATAAAATTCTAAACCATAACGTAAAATTAACCTTTATATCTTTATACATTCATGATTAAATTTTTACACATTATATTTTATTTATAACTTTATTTTTAATAGATCGCTAAATTCACACTAATAACTTAATATTCTATCAATAGTCTCCAAATTAATATTTTCCACAAGTAGCTACTAAAATTTATTTCTCTTTAAATAAGTTCCCAAAATCAACGTTTTAAACTTTACAATAAATAAAGTTTTATTCTCTTAAAAAAAAACTCAAATATTCTAATTAAAATTCAAGTTAAAATTGCATCATTTGGATAAGTTTCCAAAATTCTACAAGTTCACCAAAAATCAATATTTCAAGTTTAGAAAAATAAGTAAACTTATTAGGTTTGCAAAAATCAACATTCTAGTTGTAAAACAAATAAAACTTATAATTTCACAAAAATTAATATTTTTTGTTTAAAAAACAAGTCAAACTTATAATTTTCACAAAAGTCAATATTTCTAATTATAAAACAAGTAAAACTTGTAATTTCACAAAATCGATATATCACACATAGTTTGAGCGGCAAGTTTATTAAAAATACTTTTACATCATTTTACATAAATTTTGGTCAAATAGTTAGCAAATAAAATATTTTGTACTAAATAGTGATTAAAAGTTACTTATATTATGAAATCTCATGTATTCAAGAAAAACACTTCAATATTTAATAACTTATAAAAATTTCTCAAAAATATCTTTTTAAATTGTTATCTTATTATTGTCACAAAAATAGTTGTAATAATTTAAAATAGTAAATCAAACTCTTTTTTTTTATTATATGATAGTGGTCGAATGGCCTATGCGTGTTTTGGGCCCTTTTCACACAAAAAGTACGACTTAATTTCATTTATCATACTAAATCCTAGATTTAAATAATTAGCCACTTACAAAAATAAAAACTTTACGCAATAACATAGAAATTTACTATAACTTTAAGGATAAACTTAAATCTCAAAATAAAGTATAATAACAATATTCTTAATATAATCATACTTAGTAAAATACGTTTATAAAATAATTTAATACCTTATAAATTAGTTTGAAGGCTAACATAAACATGTTAATAAAAATTCTAACATAAAAAATAATAACATTTCTAATGTAACACTTAACTCTTAAACATACTAGCACTAGTTTATAACAAAAATCGTACTTAATATCACTAGAATATAATTTTGCACCCAACTTCCTAACCTTGTTCAAAGATTATTAAATTAACATACTAAAAATACTTTTAGCATACACATACTTAATATAATCTTGATCATAATTTCATTAAACTAACTTCCTACTAAAACATATCAATATATTTCATACTTTGCATATTATAAAGTAACTATAATGTAAAATTCCACAAAAAGAGTAGGGTAAGAAGTTATAACAACTAACACCAACGATTAGTATTAAGTACTAATTAGGAAAATAATAAGAAATAAGACCCTCCAAGACAGATAATAATGCTTCAAAGATAATTAATCTAAGCTCCCAAAATTATGATGATCTTCCAAGCTCCAAAAATAATTAAATCTAAATTCCAAAAATAATGATAAATTAAGTACCCAAAGTAATAACTCAATAATGCTCCATATGATGATGATTTAAGCTAAATAAAGAGTGTAATAAGCTCCATGTTCTTGAATTTCTTCAACTAATAATAAAGGTATTAATGTAGTAAGATTTTAATGAAATGAAAATATAAGAAAGAATGTTAGAAAGATTTGATGGTGGTGTCAGTGATCTCATGGCTAAGAGGGGTATTTATAATGGGTTTGGGCAACTTTGTAGTTCATTAGATTGTATGAAAAAGTATTTTAGGAGTATAGAAGAAGGTTAACTTGTGTAAGTGATTTAGAGTGTGTAAGTGAATGTTTAAGAGTTAGAGTGTGTAAGTGAATGTGTAAGAGTTTGGAGTGTCGAAGAAGGTTAGCTTGTGTAAGGAAATGGTGATAACTTGTGTAAGTGATGAACATCATGGGTTACTATAGAAAGGATTTTGGTTAATCAAATTTTTGTTTTAGCATGTACAAGTAAATATACTTTAAAATAATGGGTAAATTTGATAATGAAAATATGTAGTTAACTTAGAAAATTTTGCTTAAACTATACTTAAAGTTAATAATAAAAATACGACTCATTTTTATATATAAATAATTAAATCAAAGTTATAAGGTTAAAATAATAAGTAGCAATGTTAGTTTAAGGAAGAAAGTTAAAACGTAACGTTTTACAAAATCCTGAATATAATAATAAAATTTTACTTTTCGTACTATAAAATAATAAAATAATATTTTAGTGCTTATAAACAGATTTTAAACAAAATAATATTTTTTTTAAGTTTAATATTTGAAAGAAATTACAAAATCGGAAAAGGTTTAGGAATTAAAGATGGTTTGAAATGGATAACCAAATGATTAAAGATTTGAATTGAAAATTCGGAATAATTAATCGGAAGATATTAAGAATTTTGAGTCTGTTAAACCCTTGAGCTTTCATTCGCTCACAAGCTTTGGGCAAAATCTCTTTATTCACTTTCACTATTCACTTAAAGTTTTAGATTACAAGTCTTAAAAGAAGGTCGCACTTGTCTTCTAAAAACTCTTCAAGCCATAATGTTACCAAAAATAGACACTCAATTGAAGACACTTTCCTTTTCTTCAATCTTCAACTTTTCTTACAATTATAGTAATAGTTTTGATCGAGACTTTGTGTATAACTCAAACAAATAATCCCAATGAGACTTATATAACTTAAAATAAAATTACTAATAATTACAAGGAAACCTAATAAAATAAGGTATTCTTGAATTTAGAGCTCAGGAGTAATTTTGTGAGGGATTCGTGAAGGCTTTGAAAGACGTTTGTAATTGTAAGCTCTTTGTTACTGGTTGTGGTATTGTTGTATGTCTTTTGTTGAGCTTCATTTTTGAATTAAATAGTTGTTGAAGCTAGAATCCTCTATGGCTACTTGTTTAAACTAGAATAATTGTGGCCTTAAAACAGAATAGCCAAATCTTTGTATCAAAGGAAAGTTTTCTAAAAAATTTGTTAGTTTAAAACACAATATGGAGGTAGGAATAATGTGTAATCTTTCCTATAAATATAATCCTTGCTTTGAATAAAGCATTTAAAAGTTTTGGCAATGATTATATTAAAAAAGTAATATCTCTTATACATAGCAAGTGTATATGAATAAAATCGATTTTAAATCTTGCCTTATATTAGAAGATCACCTATAATTTTGGTAAAAGGATAATAATATCCTTGTACTCCAAGTAATGCACATATTATAATCAATAGCATTGGTTATCAATTACTCATTTTATATCAATAATATAACATAGCACAAATAAGACAAAGTATGTTTGCCATCAATTAATAAACGAATATAATGAGATAAATAATATAAGTTCTTTGAACTTATATTTCATGCCACAAAAAAAATATAATTAGTGCAATAAATAGTAGCATAGTTGACTTAATACTTTGATCAATAATAAACATTGACTTTTGTCTTCCATCATAAAATATAAAAACCAATTTAATCAAGGGGTTTAAGTCAAGAAACCTAAATGTTAAACATCCACTTAACCATGCTTATAAGAAGAACAATGAAACAACATTCATAAAATCATTCTTACAAGAAAGGCAATGAAGCTATGTTCATCAAAACATGCTTAGAAGAAGAATAATAAAGTAACATTCATCAAATCATACTTACAAGATAAATAAAAAAGCAATATTTATTAAATCATGCTTACAAGAAAAATAATAAAGCTAACATTCATCAAATCATTCACCAAATTCATTGCAACAACACGCTGCATAATCAGAACCAAAAGCTGCTTTTAATACTACTAAGAATGATAATCATAAACTATCATAAACAACAATAGCAGCAATAACTAACAAAGAATAAAATCAAATAATGAACCCACGTAATAGAGAATAAATCAACAAAAATAAGAACAATACCTTTGTAGAAATTGTTGTAATAAGAATGTCATTGTTAGGACACAAATTACTAATGGTGAAAACAATGTTGAGTTTAAAGTAATGCCACTTTCGTCAAAAGTTGGAGCCAAAATGATGAAGAATACAAATTCAGCAAGAAGTGGGAGATTGATTGGAGTAATGCAATTTCAGTGAAAGCTTGAGGTTTCGTAAAAATGGAGGGAGTTTGTTTGATGAAGAAAAGGGAGTTGAAGAATTAGTAAAAATATACCAAAACTATAACAATTTCTTTTGAAAGGGTTTTTGATGTCAGTCGTAAAAAACCTTCCAATTTTTTAAAAGGTAAACTAGTTTTATATATGCTGCAAGCAACGCCATAATTATGTGAACTATATGTGAAAAAACAGTCTTTTGACATGATGATTGTGCCAACCTGCAACACCGAGTCAAAGGAAATTGCATTTGCCACAACAATTATAAGATGATCAATTATAAGGATGATTGGATCATCAACTCTGGTTGCTCGAATCAAATGACTGGAGATAAAGAAAAGTTTGTGATCATGTCCGAGTATAAGCGTGGTCGAGTAGTTATTACAACAAACAACTCAAAATTGCCAATTACTCATATTGGCTAAACGGTTGTAACTCTGCGATTTAGCAACAAACAAGTTCAGGGATAATGTCTACCATGTTCCAGGTATGACAAAGAATTTATTGTCAGTATCACAACTGACTGCCTCAGGAAACTATGTGCTCTTTGGACCTCGAGATGGAAAGGTGTACCAAAATTTGGAAGATAATTCAATACCGATATTAGAGGGACAACATTTGGAATCTGTCTATGTAATGTCTGCTCAAATAGCATATGTAGACAAGACAAGGAAGAATGAGACAACTGACTTATGGCATGCACGCTTGGGTATACCAAGCTAAAAGTGATAATCAAGAAATCGATGCTCAAGGGTCTTCCTGAATAGGATGTTAAGGAAGATATAATCTGTGCCAGATGTCAATTCACACCAGCTGCCATATGAAGACTCAAAGTTTAAGTCTCAGGCACCTTTAGAACTTATTCACTCAGACGTATTTGGGCCGGTCAAGCGACATTCAGTAAGTGGCCTACGATATATGATCACCTTCATAGATGATTATTCTAGATATGTCTGGGTAGACTTTATGAAGGAGAAATCAGAAGCATTCAACAAGTTCCAGCGGTTCAAGGAGGCAGTGTAAAAAAAGTTGCTAGAAAAGTGCAACGTCTAGGAACAGATAATAGAGGAGAATATACATCAGCTGAATTCTCTCAGGATTTGTAAGATTGCAAAATACGACGCCAGCTCACTTGTCCAAACATTTCACAACAAAATAGAGTAGCAGAGAGAAAGAATCGAGACCTAGCAGAGACATGTAGAAGCATGCTACATGCGAAAAACGTGTCACCACGTTTTTGGGTCGAATGCATGAAAACAGCAACACATGTGACAAATAGGCTATCACAAGCGAGGCTAGAGTTTCTCTCTCCGTACGAGAAGTTGTGGAAGATTAAGCCATTAGTGAGCCATTTTTATGTTTTCGGATGTGTATGCTATGTGTTCGTTCCTAAGCACCTACGCAGCAAATTTGAAAAGAAGGCGATCAGATGTATCTTTGTGGGATATGATGATCAAAGGAAAGGTTGGAAATGTTGTGATCCAACTACAAATAAGTGTCATGTGTGAAGAAATGTGGTGTTTGATGAAGCATCATCTTGGTGGTCATCACAAGCTGTATTATTTCTAGACTCAAAGGAGATCAAGGAAAAGCTTCTAGAGAAAATAGAGGATTAGTCTACTCAAGATGGTGATCTAGAAGGTGAAAGTTCACAAACTTCACCAAAAGAAAAAGAGAAAAGTCCATGGAAGACGGAAGCACATCATAGACATCCTGAAGAAGAAAGGCCAAGTCAAGTAGAAGATCTTGAAGAAGAGGAACCTCGTCTAGTCCTACGTAGATCGATCAGATCTCAAAAGCCTAATCCAAAATATGTTAATTCTGCAATGGTTGAGGATGTCAAAGAGCCAACTAGCTATGATGAAGCAGCTCGAAACAAAGATTGCAGGAAAGCCATGGAGGGGGAAATTCAAGCTCTACGCCAGAATCAAACTTGGGAGTTAGTACCAACACCCAAGGAAGTTCAACCTATCTCTTGTAAATGGGTGTACAAGGTGAAGACTAAACCCGATGGCTCAAATGAAAGGTACAAGGCACGACTGGTAGCTTGAGGATTTTCTCAGCAATATGGGTTGGACTATGATGAAACATTTAGTCCATTGGCAAAGATTACTCCAGTGCGTGTTTTACTAGCACTTGCGGCTAGTCACTCTTAGAAGCTTTGACAGATGGATGTTAAGAACGCATTCTTACATGGTGAACAGGATAGAGATATCTACATGGATCAACCTAAAGGGTTCGAGAGTCAATCTCAACCAAAATATGTATGCAAGCCGAAAAAGGTGCTTTACGGTTTGAAGCAAGCACCACGAACATGGTATGGCAAAATAGCAGAATTCTTGCTACAAAGTGGTTACTCAGTTGCACCAACTGATTCAAGTTTGTTTGCGAAAGCTCGAGATGAAAAGTTGGCGATAGTTCTTGTCTATGTTGATTAGGAGATCCAACGGACAAAAGCAAATCTCTCAGTTCGATTTCAGATGAAAGAACTTGGAGAATTGAAGCATTTTCTTAGTCTATAAGTGGAGCGAACCAATGATGGGATATTTCTCTGCCAACAGAAATATTAACAAGATCTTTTGGATAAATATAGAATGCTTGACTGCAAGCCTATCTCAACTCCAATGGAGGTTAATGCAAAACTATGTTCGGCAATAGGCAAGGAGTTAGAAGATGTGACAATGTATAGACAATTGGTGGGAAGTCTAATCTATCTCACGCTAACCCGACTAGATATTACCTATGCAGTTAGTGTGATTAGTCGGTTCATGCAGAAACCGAAGAAACCTCACCTGGAAGTTATAAAGCGAATATTGAGGTATTTCAAAGGAAGTATTGATTATGGTATCCTTTACCATAATGATAGAAAATTTGAAGTTGTTGGATATTGTGATGCTGATTATGCTGGATATCTTGATACACGTCGATCTATTATTGGTTATGTATTCTGGGTTTTGGAGCAGTTTCATGATGTAGTAAGAGATAACCAACAATGTCATTGTCAAGTACGGAAGCAGAGTACCGAGCAACAGCGATGGCAACACATGAATGTGTGTGGCTCACCCAGCTACTGAAGGATTTGCATCAGCTTGTTGACTATGGTGTCAAGTTAAGTTGCGGTAATCAATTAGTTATACGACTAGCTGAAAATCCAATGTTTCATGCTAGGACTAAGCATGTGGAGGTACATTATCACTTTGTTCGAAAAAAGGTTCTTCGAGGTGAAATCCGACTTGAGCAAGTGAAGACAGATGACCAAGTTGCTGAAATTTTCACAAACGGTCTTGGAGGACCAAAGTTTGAGAAGTTTCGTAAACAACTTGGTATAACCTCAAGGCTTACTCTGAGGGAGAGTGGTTGTTGAGGGGGAGTGTTAAACAAAGTCACCAACCACATCTCTTTTATCAATGCATAAATTAGTCAAAAATTTACAACCAAGGGTGGTAAAATTCTACTCCTATCACCCCCTCCCTATTAAGCTAAGTGTAAAAGCTTTAATTACTTATCAACCGTTGTTGAATTTTGGAGCATTTCTAGTAGCATAAATAGGGTGCTCATCACTTGCATTTTCATCATCCCACCACAACATTCTTGAGTGGTAAAGCAAAAATGAGTGCAATATTTTAGAGTGAGTTATTGTAAGAATAAGAGTGAGCTACTACAATATAGTAGTAGTATATATATATTGTAATCTTATATGTTTCTAGTGACATTATTATTACTTTAAGCATTAGTTGTTCAATACCACTCTAAATTTTATTGTCCACATTATTATTTTGCTATTCCTTCCACATAAATATACCCCAAAATTCTCTACAATATTTTCCCACATAATATGTCACACTTAGTAGCAAGTATTATGGAACGGAGGAAGTATGTTGCAAGCAACACCAACGCAACAAGCCATTTTTGTACTAGTGAATATCATCAGTGACGCATTCTTGATGAGGTTGAACACTTGAAAACAAATTTGAGAATATATTACTAAAGGTAATCAATAGTATTAAAACAATAAAAAAATTGAAGTTTTGATGAGTTTCACCCAAAATTTTGGTTATGTCCTCATCAATGGCTTGTTACTTGTATTGATAAATTAAATATTGTATTCTTTACATAAGAGCTTGAAAGAGAAAATTTACAAGAGAAAGATACATCAAGTATTGATGTATGTAAGGTTTTTTTTTTGTGGCTTAAATTATTTGATGGCTAATGAAGACTTATTTAAAATAGAGCTAACCCAATTAGATAAGTATAAATAAATGGATAAATTACTGTAAATAATATAAAATTTCAATGATTTGCCTAAAATAATAATAACTTTAATTACTTAATTTTAATCAAAACACAATATAACTAAATTAAATCAAATTTTAGTAAAAAAAATTACGAATCATAAATAGTTGAAAATAAGATTATATATGAAGCATTGTTTTCATGAAATAGTTTAACATGTGAATATTGAAGATAGCATGCCCACATATTAATTTCTTTTAGGATAACCGATAGAGATAAGCTTAATCTTAGTTTTAAAATGTATAAAAGCATGAGGTTTAGGGTTGAATAGAGTTTGGTTTAAATCGTAAAATCAAATCTGATCAAATTATAAATTTAATATTTGATCTGGTTTACGGTCTAAATTGTCTGGTTCGGTTTTTTCCAAAAAAAATTATTGTTTATGGTTGTTTTTTTTTTCAGACCAGATCAGAGCGCAAACTGTAATATACCCAAAAATCATAATTTTTTTAAAAAAAATATGTTGCTACTTAGACATTTCGAGATGTAGTTATTTTTATATAGTAATGTATACTTGAACAATGTTAATGCAATCAACTAATTACAAATTAGTATATTTGGTGATTGTAAGTGTGAAATATTTGTATAAACACATATATTTATATGACAAAAATATATAAAAAAAATCGTAGACTAGACAAGACCAGGCTGTTGTAGAACGGTTTGGTCCGATCCGGTCTGGTCTGGTAATTTAAACAGTCCGATTCAATTTAAAATTATTTCAGACCGAAATTTTTAATTTGATCTAATTTTGGTGTCAAACTACACCAAACTAAACAGTATGTACCCTATTGAGGTTTTTCAAAGCCTAGGTTTAGGTGTTATGTGAAGACACTAATATTTGGGCATGAGGCGCCACAAAATATATATATAAAAAATAGATAAATTAAAACCCATAAAAACCAAATAAATGAGAAATAAAGAAGAAAGAGTAGAGAAGAAAAAAAGTAAGTGGGTGACAAATGACTAAATTAGATATTTTCTAAGGCTAAGCGAGATAAGACCATTTAGCCCTTAACTTAAAAAATTATTGTTTCTCGTGTCCAAGATGTTGAACTTAGATATATTCAATAAAATCGTTTTTTTTTTTTTGAAATTATAACCACTACGAATATTATATTTTGATAGCTTATTCTCAAAATGATTCCAACAAGTGAAATTAAAATCAATTTACAAATAGTTGATATTATATTTACTATTAGAATATGAATTTCACTTTATTTTTTTGTTTTCACACTCATAGCTAAAATTTGAAAATTAGCTATTTTAAATCTTCAAATCAATTTCCAATATTAAACTGAAGTCTTTTTTTTTTCTTCCAAGTGTCAGTATGGTTTAAATTACGACAATAAAAAATGATAATTAAATTTGAAATCTTGATTACCATTAAATCAAATCAAAAGATTTTCAAAGGTGTAATTTAGTAGTGGAGCTAGACAAACACTGTTAGAATTGACACAAGCCATGTGGTATGCCCTTTCCTAGTGGACCTCTATTTTACTAAACTACAAACTCTACTTCATACTTCTATGACCCCAAAAACAGATACTCCTACATGCTGAGGTAACGCAATTCAAACTGCACACATGTTTGAGATACTAATATCATTATTTTGACTTGTTTATTTTTAAATTATTTTTTGTTTTCTTAATTTGCAGTATTTTCTGTTTTAAAAGTTTTCTTCTTTTTAAATTATTATTATTTTTTTGTTTAAAATGAATTGGATCATACTTTTTTAATATTACCCATATATTTAAATGTTTTTTAATATTATCCATAAAATGAAATTTATCCTTTTATTCACATTTTCTTAAATATCATCCTATTTATAAATTGAGGGGACAAATAAGTAATATTATAATTTTGACTTGTGCATTTTTAAACCATTCTTTTTATTTGTCTTAATTTTCTTTTTTTTTTATGTCTCAATCATTTTGAATTATTTTGTTATTTGAAAATAAATTTTATTACTCTTTTCTAATCTCATTCATATATATTTAAACCCTTATTTTCATATCCATGCATACAATTGAAATTCTCTCTTTATTTCCATTTTCTTAAAAATCATCCCATTTGTGAATTGAAAAGGACAAATAAGTACACCTAAATTTTTTACTTTTACAATCTATATGTATCAATCTATAATTATAAAAAATTGTTATAAATAAAAAATCAAGACAAATATTATAAAACTGCACTTATTTTATTTTTTCAAAAAAACGAAATAAATTAAAAGTCAAATAATATTATACAAATGTAATATGTAAGATTTAATGTTTCGAAATTAATAATTTAAAAACGAAGCAATTACTAATTTCTCAGGCAAATATCCTTAGTTTGATTCTCACTTATTAACCAATCACTTCACTTGGCCAACACCATAATAAAAAAAATATAAAAATAAATTCCTCAAAACCCAAATCAATTATCCAAACAAACCAATTTACATTTCTTGTATCACTTTCTAATTGCTAGCTATCAATTACAATAATAATGATAATGTACCGAAATGGTACATGCTACATTTAACAGAATTTATAGATAATCTACCCTTACCAAACTACTTAATATTCTATTAGCCCCTTTTTTTAACATGATCAAGTGAACTTATCCTTTCGTAGATGATAAACCTCGGGCTCTAGTTCGGGCTCCCGGGTAAAGTCATAAGACCTACCAAGTTTACCCATTACAGCATTCTTGAAATTAATAGCCTCTTGAACTTGGGAGCATGACTTTTGCATTCTTGCACCACTTAGACTATTTCTAGACTCCATCATTTCATTTAAGGACAGTTTTTTCTTTGAGTACCCTGTTTCTGGCCTCTGTTTAGGGGCACTTTGGGACCTCACCTTTGCCCTAAAGGACTGTGTATTAGCCATGTAATTAGGGTGTTGATGGTAACTTCCATACTGCCTTAAGAAGTAACTATTATTATCCCCACATACACTCTTGGATGGGGTGACTGGGCCTGGATTTGGCCCGGTTGAATTCATGAACCGGGGCGTGCTCTGGGCCGTTGAAAACCGGCATTCGTCGCCTGTTAGGCCCCATTCGGTGTCGTGCCAGTGTTGGCAGTTTGGGATTGAAAGGGGGGTCGGGTACAATGGATCGGGCTCATATGGTTCGGGCCTTAGTCCTGGGCTGTTACTGGATCTCCACCCTCTGGATGATGATGATCTGGGTCGACCCGTATCCACCTCGACTATCTTGGGTATGTCTTCGGATATCGGGTTGAAGGCTCTGCTTTCAGAGGAGGATGAGAGCCTCCTGCTGTGTACTGATGCTCCATGCTCACTCTTGGTGTCATCAAGTAATTCCTTCACAGTTCAAAATACTAATATAAAAAGCTGTACAAAATATTAAATATTGATAATCAAACTTCTAAATGTAGAAGAACTGAAGAGTCATGCTCATGCATAAGCCAAGGCCAAATACTAGGCAATTATAAACCTTTAAATTAATGCTATTAAAATCGAAATTAAAATCATAACTAAATCATTTAAGATTAAACAAATTGTCTTCTATGGACCTCCCTAGCTAGACATATAGACAAGTACTACTTCCTTCGTTTCTTAAAGTTCATATTAATGGAGATAATATATATGTAAATAATTTGTCATTTTAATTCGTTATATTTGTTATTTTTCTAAAAACACTTTATATTTATATCATAAATTTTGTATATTTTAGATTAGTACATTTCATTTTAATATTTTATTAATGCTTATAGTTCTTATATATTTTCCATTAAATTTATTTAACCAATTTTAAATTGTTATGGTTTCCACATATTTTTCTCTAATTTTATTTTTAAAAAAATTTAAATAATTGTGATCCGCATAGTTACATGGAACGTAGCCACGTTCCACGATCCGAGAACGTCCGTCCCTAATCACCATGAAACGGGATTGAAATCGCTGAAGGTGACATTCCGCTTTAAAAGAGCTTTTTTAAAAGGTATTTTGGTCTTAATTTATAAATATCAGAAAAAAAAGTTAGAAAAAAAGAGATGGAGCTTAGAAATCTAAAAAAATTCCACTTAAAATAATTTCTTAAAGCAAAATAATCATTTTAATTTAATTTTGTTTTCAATTGTATATTTTATATATAATGTATCTAGTACCCAATCGTTCCCGAGTCAATCTATATTGCATTCCGTGTTCCTGTTCCAGACCGAATGTCGTTCCAGGTAACAATGATGATCCCCATGTTATCATACTACCTTTATTTTAATTTTTTTTTAATACCTATGATTCTTACTTTTTCTCCATTAAATTTATTATTCATTAAAATAATATATCTACAATCTTAGAGATTTTGTTTTCTTAATTTATGTGAATATAGTGTAAGGAAACTACTACTCTTATAGTGAATACCAATAAACCTTAAGAAATGAGTTTAGGCGACACAAGCAAAAAAGGAGAAAATGTAACCTACATACAATCTATGAAGATGTTAATTAAGCTTAAAAACATTTAATATACTTTACTCTCTTCTCTGAAGTGAGACAACTCATATATAACAACGACAATAAGTTTAAATTACAATGGATAATATATATATTTTTTTCTCATTATATAGTAGTTACCTCTTGTTATTCTCTATCCTTTTCTACTTTCAAAGTTACGCCTTTGTTGTATAACAATAGTCTAATTTGTTACTATTTGAGTATAATTTTTCTCATGATTAAAATGTACTAATTTTACTATCAATTAAAGAATCAATTCTTAATTTTTAAAAGCAGTCATTTTCGTTCAAAAGAAACTTATATTCATCATAGTTGGACTCATAAATTAGTACACAAATTGTCGACCCTAATGAATTTAATGTGATATTGATACATAAATGCTTAAAGAACGCATAATACTAAAAATGAAAAGTACATAATTTATAAATCATGTCAAAAATGGTCCACAAATTATATGGACAATAACTTTGAGTGGATTTAGCCAATGACAGAATATAATAAGGTGTATGTATGTATTAGTAGACAATTTTATCCTAACTAGTGAGGAATCAACAAGGACCATCTATTGTACATTTAGTATAATGGTCCTTAATCTATTGTCTAATTTTACTTAGCTTAAAGAGTAAATTAAATTAAACATCATCCCTAACTAGTCGTGTTGCAAACTATACTATTAAGGTGATTGTTATTTAAAAAAAAAATTATTTTTTTTATTACAGGATTTTGTGAGAATGAGTTTGAAACCTTACATAGAAATATAAGTGTTTAAAACAGACCAGATTATTTGAAATTTACCCGACCATATAACCGAACCCGATTTACCCCACTTCATAAATTATTTACAATTATGTACAAAAATATAGAAAAAACTCGATTCCTAACCCAATGACCTAATGAACACCTCCATATTAAAACGCAATACTCCTTTCAATTGAAACAATACTGGATTTTAAAAAAACAATAAAAATAAGAGTATTTGAATAGAATAATGTGAATTACCAAGGATCTCCGAGCTATGAATTCTTGTTGTGAAATACTAGAAAAACCATGATAGCTGACCCGGGCTTGGGCTTGGGCTTGGGCCCGTTTAGACTTGACGGTGGCTTGAGCTCGAATGAGTGCTTGCATACCATGAAGTGTTGCTGTGGCTTGTTTTCTTACCAAATATCCTCTTACTAATGCTTGAATTTTTACTAATCCTTTCAACGCTCTTAGTGCCTTCCTCGCCTTTCAAAACCCATTATAATAAAATCAGACACTTAATAAGTTACATGTAAACAACTTTGTTACATTATTCTATCTATTTTCAATTTACTATATATATTTTTTTCATTTGAAAACAAATAACAATTTCATTTTTCTTTAAAAATTTTACATTAATATATATTTAATTATGTTTAGCTTAAAGTTAATAAAATTTATATTATAATATTATACATTGAAATGAATGAAATATGAGTGTTTTTTTCATATAAGAAAAAGAAATAAATTAGTTTAATCAATAAATAGTGATTTATAATGAAAGTGTATCAGTTATTTTGAATAAGAGGTAAAACAAATAAATTAAAGAAATAGCTAGAACTGTTTCAAATTCATCATTCCCTAAATCATTTTATTGAATTCAATTCAAAATTAAATGATCTAATATATTAAAATTTTAAGCTTAATTTTTAGCACCGTTACCAAATAACGTCTAAAGGTAGTTTGAATTTTAACAGCAGCCCATTTATCAGCACCAGCACCAACACCAACACCACCACCGCTACCAGTAAACATCGTACCACGGCCTTGACTTGTAAGACGAACAACAGCAACAGCCGCCTGAGCAGCCGCAACCGCCGCATCAGCCGCCGCAGCAGTTGCTGCAGCCACCGCAATAGCATGCTTACTCTGCTCCTTTTCAGATTCTTCATAGTAGGACTTCAACCAAGCAGCTTCAGAATGCGATATATTCGGCGGTGCAGTAGTCGGATTATTCCCTAACCCGGATTTCTTTCGACCCGAATGCCCGAAACTCGCCCTTTTCCGGTCTCCGGACTCATAATTTGGGTATTTTTGAGCGTCTTTGTTTTGGTTTTTTATCCCAAAAATTCCTTTTAACCATTTTGTGGCTTTTCCCATGACGGTTTTTTAAGGGAGAGAGAATGAGAAAGCAAGAAGAAAATGTGGTGGTGATTGCTTATTACAGTTACAATGTGAATGATGTTGCCTTTTTTGCGTATTTGAAGTAGGGGAAAGGAAATTTAAAAAAAAAAAAAAACGAAAATAAATGGGATTTAATAAGGGAGAAAACTATAATAATTTGAAAATTATTGGATATTTAAAAGATAGGAAAAGATGAGGGAAATGTTAAGGAGTAAGGAGTGTGAAGAAGCTGGTCAGAAATTTGACTAGGAGACAAGAAGATACCGCTGGAATATGTAAAATAAGATGCTTACCATCAATTTTGAGACGTTATAAACCCCAAGGAACTAATTAATTAGTTTAATATTAATCATTAGATTTGGGTTTGGATTAGCTAGGTTACACAAACATTAGGAGTCAAAATATTTAACTTGGGTTACTACTAAGTAATTGTTACTTCTATCACAATGTTAAATTAATTAATGATTTATGGCATTTTAAATTATGGAACTCGATTGAAGATATTTCTTTACGTATTATCTCATGTTTGAGAATTATTATTTTATTTGAAAATTTGTAATTAGCTCAAATTTTTTGTTTGACAAATTAAAATTTTTCAAAATTGAATTTAGATCAAATTCTATCATTGTTTTTAAAGTAGATAAAGTTAATAATTTGAGAATGACTACCTAAATATTATCATTCTCAAATTTTAGTCATTCTCAAATTCTTCATTTATGATTGTTAAACGACATTTACATGTCATTTCACTTTTTGATTATTTGGTATTTTTATGCTATTTAATCTTTTTATGTCAAACAACTAACTTTAATAAATTTCAAATGATTTAACAAATAAAATGAATTCTTACAAATTAGAACTTTATCTTAAAAATCAATTCCTACCTCAAACGAACAACCTAGTGTAATTTTATTTTTTGGTGGTTATCTTGTTTAATCGATTCTAAATTCTTTTATTCATGTAGGTGGAATGTATTAGAATAAATTTTTTATTTATTTTAAGCAAGGGTTTATCTAGATTATTTTAAAGTTGACTCAAATTAGGTGTCATTTGATTACAATTAAAATTAAATTTCTTTAGTTATAATTGGACTATATTAGTCAGGTTGGCCATAATAACTTATGAAGGCTATGATAAACACATGAATTTGTATTGAGTAAGAGCAAAATAATTATTCAATTTTCAAATTACTATCATCATCATCATCCTATCCAGTGTATCTCACTCATAAATAAACTATGGATAGGGTCTGGGGAGGGAAGGACGGTGGCAACTCATACCCATAAAAGAGAGCGCGGCCAAAGGAGTCCTTGGCTCGAAAAAGATAAGAGATGCAACTATACGGAAAAGATAAAATAAAAGCCTATTAGTTAAATTAACTAAGAAGAACCAACTACAAAAAAGAGAAAACAAAAAAACTGATAATAAAAGAAACGAGAGAAGTAAGAGGGCAAGCACATCAAAAGGTAATTTAAGAGGACATCAGTAGTCTAAAACATGGATATGACGCCTCCAACTAACCCTATCCCTAGTCAAGCCCTCGGAGAGGTTTAACTCATGCAAGTCAACTTTTATTTGCTCATCCCAAGTTCTCCTAGGTCTTCCTGGACTCCTCTTACCCTCTACTATAATGCTTTCTACCCTCCTCACAGGGGCGTCGAAAGTCTTTCTCTGTACATGTCCAAACCACCTCAATCTATTTTCGCGCATTTTTTCAGAAATAGGGGGCTACCCGTAGTTTGTCCCTAAACTCTTGGTTCCTAATTCGATACATCAATGTGTGCCCACACATCCACCTCAGCATACGTATTTCTGTAACTTCCATCTTATGTTCAAAAATCTTCTTTACAGGCCAACATTCGCTCCCATATAGCAGAGCAGGTCTGATTGCCGCCCGGTAGAATTTTCCTTTTAACTTGCTTGGGAATTTCCTATCACATAGTACTGCGGTTACTGCTCGCCACTTGAGCCAACCCACTTGTATACGATGATTTGCATCTCCGTCAATCTCCCCATCCCTTTTGAATGATCGATCCCAAAAACTTGTACTTGGTCGTACTTTTAACAACTGCGTCATCAATAAACACCTCTGATTCACCTACCGGTGATGTCCCACTAAAGTCACAACGCAAATACTCGATCTTCGTACGACTAATGCGCAACTCTTTACCTTCTAAAGCTTCCCTCCACTCATCCAATTTTTTATTAACCTGCTCTCTAGTTTCTGCTACCAGCACTATGTCGTCAGCGAATAGCATGTTCCACGGTGCCGTCTCCCAAATAGATTTAGAAATCTCTTCCATAATAACTAGTAAAAATGAAAGGGCTTAGAGCCGATCCCTGATGTAGTCCAACTTTGACCGGAAAAGGCTCTGTTATCCCCACCAGTGTTTGAATGTTAGTCGAAACTCTGTCATACATATCCCGTATAGCCTCAATGTACACTGAGGAAATATCTCTAGCCTTGAGGCTATCCCAGATGACACGTCGTGGTATGCTATCATACGCTTTCTCCAAGTCAATGAAAACCATATGTAGATCCTTCTTTCGCTCTCTATATTTCTCCATCAGTCTCCTCAAAACATGAATTGCCTCCATAGTTAACCTTCCTGGCATAAAACCGAATTGGTTCTCTCTAATCGTCGTTTCCTGTCTAATTCTCCTCTCTATCACTCTTTCCAACAATTTCATTGTGTGGCTTAGAAGTTTGATACTAGTTCCCGCATACTTGCGCATCGCTTTTGTTTTTATATAAAAGTATTAGTTACCAACTTCAAAAATAAACTAAAATTCTTATAAAACTTATATGCAAATAATCGATTTCTTAAAATATACTCCCTCCTATTTATTGATTTAAGGACATTTTTCCTTTTGCACCAAAAACTAAGAGGAGTGGGGGACCACTTAAAAGTGAGTGAAAAACTCACTTTTTCCATAAAGGGTATTGGTAAGGGTAAAAGGGTAAAAAAGAATAACAAAAATAGAAATGGGACATAATCAATGAATTAACCAAATAAAAAAATGTCTCTAAATCAATAAATAGGAGGGAGTATTTAATTTAAATATGGTTCATTTCAAATAATTAATTGTAGGCTTGCTGTATGTATTAGATTAAATTAACAGATTTTCTTTTCATTATAAAAGGTTGAATTTGTTATGATATGTTCGCAAAACTTAAATCTTAATGCCATTTAATTATAAAATAAGTAGAGTGAAGACATGATAATAGGAACCCAACAATCATACATGATTACTTTCAAAATTATTAAATATTCGGAATTATGGGTTTTTCTAACCTTCACTTTTATGACATACATTTAATTTTCACTACATAGAAAAATTATTATTCTTCGTTATTTAAGGAATTTCGTAGCATATCCTTGAATCACAAAAAAAACATTTATGACATATTTGTACTCGTATGATTGTATATTCATATTGGTTATTAATAATTTACAATTTATACGTGGGTGTGTAATCCTTTTTTTCTCTACACAAATTTATTTAGCCTTCATACTGGATATGGTGATGATGAAATTTATTTAGTAATCTTTTATTTTTCTTCTAGTTTTCTTTTGCCAAATAAACTCTTCCTCTTTCGTTTCCTCTTCCATCTTGGCCATCTTTTGTACCTAACACTATCAATTAAAAGTTAATCCTTTCATACACATCACATTGCCACTTATTGAAGACCGTAACTTTCTTAACCCTCCAAAAAAGCACCAATCGAAATGGCTAGTTTTGAAGAAAGGAAATATCGTAAATATGCATTTGGGCCATAGACCATATTAATTACTAAACATTATCAATTTGCATTTTCCCATGGTTCAAAATAAAATTCATCGCATTCTGATCAATAGTACAATAATGTCAATATTTCATCAGCCATTGTCATTTGGGTGAATTATTTTATTGTTAATTCTTGAGAAGAATCAAAGGAAGGAAAGGTGTTATGAGAGTGCTTTGGGTCCATAAGACTCATGACATAACTTTAAAACGTCACTTGATTTTATATGAAAGATAATGGTTACAAAAACATTTGTTAAATGAAGCATCAAGAGTAACAAAATGGACTTTTTTTAGAAGAAAAAAAATGAGTTGACTTTTCCTACCGGAGATAAAACAATCGATTCGGCTTTACCTGATATATTGCAAACAATATGTTTTATCAAGATGGATTATTGATAGAATTTTCTTTTCTAACAATGAAAAAAGTGGACGCAGAAAATTTAATCTAGGGTAATAATGATATTCGCATGGTTGTTGGTGTTGGTAATGTTCTTATCAAGATGGATGATGGTATGATTAAGACTTTGTGTGATTTAAGATATGTTGCGATGTTGGAAAGGAACCTCATCTCTCTTAGTACATTGGATGCTAATGGGTGTTGATTGTGCAGGCAGTGTTATGAAGATCACAAAAGAGGCATTGATTTTAATGAGAGGTATAAAAAATGTCTTATGAGATTTGGTCATATAAGTGAGCATGGGATGGATGAATTGAGCAAACAAGGAGTGTTCGGTGGGAAGAGATGTGTTACATTCTCCTTTTGTGAAAGTTATGTTTTTAAACCCGTTCCGCTTAATAATACGGTTATCCTAGATTACATTCATTTGGATATTTAAGGTCCATCTAGGAAGACTCCTTTGGGTGGATGCAAGTACCTACTCAAATTCGTAGATGACTCTTCTAGGATGGTTTGGTGTTACTTAATCAAGACTAAGGATGATGTAATGGGTGTCTACGAGAATTAAAAGACCATGATAGAGAAGAAAATGAAAAGGAGCCTCAAGATATTGAGGACTGACAATAGGCTTGAACTTGTTGAAAAGGAGTTTCTGAAATTTTTTTTCCTGAAGATGGTATTGTTAGGTATTCTACATGTGTAGGTAGGCCTTAACAAAATGGTGTTGCTGAGAGATGAACAAAATATTGTTAGAAAGAGCTAAATGTATGTTGAATCAAGCAAAGCTAGGAAATGAGATTTTGGCTGAAGCTTTATCTACACCATAATATTTGATCAAGAGCTTTCCATACACTACATTTGACTTTAGGTGTCTCTAAGAGTTATGGTATTCTTCTCCGATTAATTATTTAAATCATAAGAGCTTTTTTCCGACATAAATACATGTTTATCAAGCAAAACTTAAACCTAGAGCTAGAAGTGCATATTTTTTGCCGATAGGTTGGGTGTCAAGGATGATAGGGTGTGGTGTAAACTTCATTATTGTCTTTGATAAATCATCTACGTTTACCTCTTCTTTTGATATTGTTCTTTTGATATTGTTGTTACTAACATTGTAGTTTTAACACGTGATGCTTATAAGGAGGGGGAACCTTCAAGAGTTTTGAAGCAACTAGTATTGAGAACGAAACATATCATATAAATGAAATCATTATCTTCTAATGTGCAGCAATATAAGAGGTAAATAAAGCCAACCAGGAGGTATGTTAAGGAGTGTGATTATATTCCGACTCATACAAGAAAGCAATGACTTTGATACGCAAATGATTCCTTTGTCGGCCATCAAATACCATAAAACTCACATGCTTGCTTCTTCTTTTTGTGAGTACTTATTCCTTAGGACTAGTAAGGTTTTATCTTATTTGTTTTGAGTTATACAAATGATGATATCATATGTCAATGTCATTTCTTATCATGATTCTTTATATATTTTGTATTGTATTTAATATAATAAAAATATATAATATTTTAAAACCAAATTATAATCTTTATTTGTTGGGTTTAATTTTGAGATATTTCTTCCTTAATTCTTTTTCTTGACTAGCGTGAAGAGCTTTTGGATTTTTTTTTTTTTTTTTTATTTATTTATTTTTTTTTTTGTATTCTTTATATATCTTTGTTGAAATTAGCATTTTAGAAGAAGTAAGTGAATTAGAACATCAAACTAAGCCGTAACATGTTGCATTACTCAAACATTCTAATGTCTAAAGCTGGCTGGATTATTTACAATTAGTGGAAGAAATGCAATAAGATAAATTTATATGAAACTAAAGTCACGGATTAAGTAGTACATGAAAAGAAAAAGAATTAGGGTTTAGTTTATGAATACTCTGTTTTTGTTATTTATTCATAAGAATTACATTATGTATATATACAAGTGTTGATAGAAAAAAAACTAAAATCTACCCTAATTACACTATAATCAAATAAGCCAATTGATACAATCATGCCTTAATCATAGATTATAATTTATCCCCAATTATCTCACAATAATGGGTGATCTTACTTTCTACACTCATACTCAAGTTAGGTCGTAGGATCCCCAACACCTAACCTGCATAGTGTGGTATGGAATGCTCCAGAAGTCACTGCTTTTGTGAGAAAATCTGCTAGTTGGTCTTTAGATCTTACAAATGGTAGATTAATGATTCCATTCTTAAGTTTCTCCTTTATGAAATGCCTATCAATCACAACACGTTTTATTTGGTCATGTTGAATTCAATTTTCGGAGATACTAATAGCTGTTATGTTATCACAATATAATTTTGCAAGCTTCTTTATGTGGAAAATTCAGCTCAGGAGTTCACGAAGCCACGAATTTTTGTTATTTCTTATGCAATACCTCTGAATTCAGCTTCGGCACTTGATAGGGCAACTTCTTTCTACTGCTTACTCTTGCATGTGACAACATTCTCACCTACTAGAGTGAATTACCCCTGAAGTGGATTTTCTATCGTCGTGATCCCCGGTCCAATCTGCATTAGTGTAGGCTATAAGATCTAGGTGATCATTTTTGCAAACAGAACTCCTCTACTACTAATGTCTTTTAGATATCTTAAAGTTCTCATTGCATTTGTCATATGTTGTACTTATGGAAGATGCATAAATCTACTCATTACCCCAACCGCATATGCAATGTTTAGTCTGTTGTGAGACAAGTAAATAAGTTTTCCTACCACCCTTTGATATTGATTTCTGACGGTTGGTGTGGTGCCTTTGATTATCTAAAGCCCATGATTTGCTATAATGGGCTTGTCTAGAGGTTTGAAGTCAAGCATCACCGTTTCTACTAGAAGATCTAGGATGTATTTCTTTGGTTAATGAAGATTCCTTTTTGTGATCTAAAAAGTTCAATACCAAGGAAATATTTCAGGGTTCCTAAGTCTTTCATTTCGAATTCACGGGCCAACTTCCTTTTAAGATCACAAATCTCACTTTGTGACATTCCCTGTCATGATCATGTCATCCACATAGATGATTAGGCATGTAATTATATCCTTTCCTTATTTTAGGAAAAAGGTGTGATCAAAGTCATTTTGTTCATAACCAACTTCCTTTATAATTGTGGTAAAATGTCCAAACCAAGCCCTTGGAGATTGTTTTACTTCTTTAGTTTGCAAGCTTCCCCTGTAATGTAGTTTTCATTGAAGCCTGGTAGTGCTTTCATATATACTTCCTCAATTTGCTCATGAAGAAATTCATTCTTGACGTCAAACTGATATTGCCAGCTATTGAAAAGAGGACTCTGATCGTGTCTATCTTGGCTACTGGGGAGAATAATCAAAATAATCAACTCTATAGGTCGGTGTATACCCCTTTGCAACAAGATGAGCTTTGTAGCGCTTAATACTTTTGTCTGCATGATATTTATTGAGAATACTCATTTGCAACCTACTGCCATATTTTCTTTGGGAAGGATGCATTTTTCCCATGTCTCATTCCTTTTAAGGGCACAAATCTCTTCCTCCATTGTTTCTTTCCATTTCGAATTTTGGAGTGTTTATTCTGTGTTGTTAGGCAAAGTATTGGAATATAGGGAAGCATTAAAAGCTATTTCGATTTGAGAGAGAGCTTCATTACTTCTTTAATTGATAGGATATCGAGATTTCTGTGCTTCAAACTCTAGATCATACCTCCTTGGAGGGATTCCATTGGCACTTCTTGGTGGTGACTCATATCTACAAGGTATCTCAGAGTTGCATGATTGGTTAGGCACATCATTACGGTTCAGGTAATATTAGTGTTAACTCTTATTCTGAAGCCAGCTCACATTCCTCTATCGGATGCTTATCAAACGAAGTGGGAGTGGATGAAGTAGGTTGTACCATATTTTCAGTGGTGACTCCAGTGGTATTTCCTACTTGCACTATAGGATCCGGATCCATCATCTTAGAATATGTTAGCCAGGTTAAGTCATCCTTCCATGTCTCTCCCCTGAGAACTAAGTTGGGTAAAATAGAATGAGTGTTCAAAGAACTTACTGTCCGTGGTAGTATATATATGATGGTGCATTGGATCAAGGCAATGATACCCTTTCTGAGTGGTCCCATCATAATTATTAGAATCTCAATTCTGATCTACGATTCTGAGATCCTATAATCCAAAAACAGGCGACCAATTCGGAATAGGTAGGATCTTAATGTGTTAGAACCGTGTAGTCCTACTTAGCTCAAGAATTTAGGTGGTAGTATTATAACTTTATATTAAAGTGGATAGTTAAAGAATAATCATCGTAAACAAATTTTCATGTTAAGGGCCTAAGGATTGATTCGAGGGAGCACTATTGAGTTAAGACATTTTGTCTCATTAAATGCTTATATAGAGTGATGAATGTTTTAATTGGATGATAATGCGAAGAAGAATCGTGACGGCTTTAAAGCGTTAGCTAGATAGAATGATATTTGAAATTAAAAAGGAATCAGTGATATTATAATTTGTTTTCTCATGGCTTTCTGGGCAGTTACAAGACATAAGGATAAAATAATCTGATGATGAGGTGGAATGAGCGTCTTTGTGCACATAAGATACACTTAAATATTTTAAGCATTTTAGAGTATCTCATTGATCACCAATTTAATAGTCTTGCCAGTGTATTGAAATGATAAGACTTAGATGAGATTCTAAATGAAGCTGACTTTACGCAAGTTATTGTTTTAATAATGATTGATGTGATACGTGGTAAATTAAGTTGGAGAGTTACTAAAGATAATGTGGTCCTAATAAAAGTCATGAGGTGTTTTAAACCTAAACATTGAAGAAACGACAATAAGTATGTGAATAATCATAATTTGAGAAATGAATCGAGATAATGGATTACGTCTTAAACGATTATTATACACAACTATTATTATGCGATAAATAGAGTTAAATAATATTAGCACTTGTGTTAAGAAGAGTTTTAATTTGATGTTACTAAATCATTGGAGCGTAATAAGCATTTGATGAAAAGAGTTTTGAAATTTTGACGTGTTTTAATACAAACGATTATGTTTTAGTTGTTAGTTCCAAGTTTCGCATTTTAAGTCGTACGGTGATTGACTCCCACTTGGTTGCAAAGGAATAATTGTAATGCATAATCTCAAGTGTTGCGTTATTTTGTTAGCTTTGTGTTGTTGTACTTTAGTATAGTGTTAGGATTGTTAATGTAGCAGTCATATGGTTGCGATAATGGTCTTATAGTTAGAGGTAGTATTGTGATGGAAATGTTATGATGTAGGTTGGATATTGTGAAATTAGTGTTGGTATCACAACTTTATCAAACTGTATGATACATGACTGCTTTGCTATTGATATTGGAAATTGCGGTGATGTAGGTGTGTTCATCAGTTATTTTTCATCGTGCATATTTTTATGTATACATAAAATGTCATCTTTATTGATCATTACTGTTATTATTACCCTATTAGTACCATTAGTACCGTCATTATATATGTACATGATGCATTACTTTAGTCATATATTAGCTCGTGATCTTAATTGATGTAAATTATATACTTTCAACATATCTAGTCATAGGGTAAATGAATAGCTGAAAAGTGTTGGTGACCTTTGACATTGCCCTTCATGATTCTAGATCATCCTCATATTGTCGTAATTAAAATTTGATATTATGATGGATAAAGGATGTTATTATTGAATAATTACGATATGTGTATTAGTATCATGGCTGTGAACGTATAATTATTAACTATAGTAACTTGCTAAAATGTGTTATATATATAATTTGATTATATACTTGAAACATGTATTATGTTTTGAGTTATTAATTTGAGTTGTTAATCTATTAATTAAGTCATGATGTATGATTTAATATGTTATAAAATGATTTGATCATATGTGATTAATGATAAGAGCATTTCATGTTAAGTAAAAGGTTAGGATTATATTATGATAAGTAAAGTTAGCGGTGAATCGATTTGGGAGTTGATAACCAACCAGTTTAGTAAGATTTAAGTATCCTCAGGTCTAGGGTGTCTAATTATAATACGAGTTAAGTGTTGAGCAACTTCATGCACTTTACTTTTAGGACTTTGTTGTTTTGATATTTTACCCTCATTCATGGTTCAAATTATAATAGTTAAACCTTCCGTACATTTCAAGATTATCAAAAAGTACGACCTTAGGTGGTCACGTAAAAGTGGAAAGGTCGTAACTAAGTTTTAAGGGGGTTAGAATGGGATAGAATTTCGCACGTTTAGACGCATTTTCTCCTGCGTTTTCACGCATTTTCGCCCCAATGATAACAACCTATTACAAACTTACATGCTTTTGATTGATTGTTTTAACCTATTTGTGTGATATCTACATGCTTTTGATTGATTGTTTGAATCAATTGGTGTGATATTTACATGCTTTTGATTAGTTGTTTGAGCCAATTTAGGCGATTATAAATACTCGAAATGAGATATTTATGAATATTCTAATAGATTGAGTATCCTTTTGTTAATAGTGTCAATAAAGTCACGATCCTTGAGTTAATTATGTAGCTTAAGATCGTTAAAACACCTTCATGAGTTATTAGAAATACAATTTTCATGAATTGTACTCTTATTACTCTAGTTTCGGGGACGAAACTCCTTTTAAGGGGGTAGTCTGTAACAGCCCGAGATTTTCTGATGTCATTAATTAATATTTTAATGACTTTTGGGTATTTTATAATTATATTAAATTAATTTTGAAGTAGTTTTAATAAATTCCTTTCATATACGAATTTAAATATTAACATATATTTATATTAAAAATACAATCACGATTTCTAAATAAAGAGGTTCGAATCAAAATAATTATTTTTATTAAAATGTGTGAGCATACGGAGGTGAGTTCTTAATTGGGCCTCGCAAGAAGATGAATCTAGATAAATAAATAAATAAATAAATAGATAAATAATATAAAAGGGTGGGTTAGGGTTGTGAGTACTCCCTCCCTCATTCACAAAGAATCAAGCCGTCACTCCCTCCTTCTTCCCTCTCTTCTTCCCGTTCTTTCTCTTCTCCCTGTGAAGACACACTACACACTCACGGTGCACAGCAACAACCACAATCGGCTACCCCTCTTGCAACCACAGCCGACTGCTCTCTTCTCCCCAGAACCGACAGCACCACCGTCTCCTCCAAGCGGCAGCAACTACCGCTTTTGCTCCCCAACGGCAGCAGCAGGCTGTTGTGACGTCAACAGCCGCAATCTTCCTCCACCATTTTCGTGCTCCACACCACCACAACAACCACCTCAGCGACCTCCTCTCACTTCTTCACCCTCTTGCTAGTTTTATTTTGTGAGCCATCTCCTTTCTCTTATTTGATTTCATCTTATTTCCAATTAAAATTTATAAAGTTTATGAGAAAAGGGTTGAACTTTGTATGATTGTTATTGAATCTTGTAATGAGTGAGAATTGGATTGATGACTTGAATGTACTTATGAATTAGGTTTTTGAAATATGAATGACAAGTGTTGAACTTGTATTATTTTCATTGAATCTTTTTGTGGGTAAGAGTGTTTGATGAATTAAACATGTTCATGACTTAGGGTTTGAAGGTTGATTTGAAATTATGGGTTGTGTGTTGATTTTGTATTAGTTTCTTTGAATCTTAGCATGGGTAGTAATTAAATATGTTATCTTTGAACACGAAACGATTAGGGCTTGGATTTAGAGATGAAATTACCAATGATGTGTGTGTTATACTATATTTTGGTGATGATTGATTAAATAACTTTAAAAGTTGTTTTAAGATTTGGTCGATTGGTTATTGTTGTGAATAATTAGTAATGGTGATGATGTTAGTTAACTATGAAAGTGATTTTGATTGATTAAATTGGGAATAATAGTTACTAATTGTTGTGGTTTGATTGTTGTAAATTACAAATACTCTTATTAGGTTGTTATTGAAGTTATAGATATGCTCAAAATTAGTTAATGTAAAGAAACGATTCATACATACTTCTACTTTATATTGATGGAAAGACTTATGTTGTGTTGAGTTTATGATTTTGACTTGTATTGAGTGAGTTGTGTGCGTGCTAGAGTAATCGGAAACTCATGTTGAATGGGTGATAGCGGTTACTTTGATATTTAGTTTGGTATGGCAAAGTAGTTAAGGGAACTTATTAGTTCTACTCATAACTTATATAGGTGCCCATTTCGTAAGAGGAAAGTAGAGCCTTAGTTGGGTGATTTTGTGACTTTTGATCGTGCAGTGATGCTTACAGGTACGTATATGCAGTAACTGACCCTTATATGCAATTGCTTTAAGATATTATTGTTTATTGTGATAATATACATTGCATCGAAACTATGAGATACTAGTGAGTACACTTTATATGAAGAGCTATCGATTATGAAATCCTTGCACTTAGAATAACTATAAAGAATAAGAGTGTTAGTAGGAGACGGGGACCACTCCCTTATTTATCTAAGAATTGGATTACGCCTTACTTGGAGTTAGAATGACTCCTTTAGAGGTGAATTTCATACTTTGTTGAGTGGCTCAGTGGGTTTTGGTGTACTGCTATCCCAGGGCGCTCATTATTAGTCGAAAGTGGAAGTTATTCTCATCTGATAAAGTATTAGATTATGATTAGCTGGTGTGACTCAATTGGATTATGTCCGGTTGATTTAGTAGTCCCCTAGGTGAGGTTTTACGGGACCACCGTAAGGGGGTATGAGCATGCTTGGGTCACTGGGCGCCGGATGGCCGATATCGCCCTTTGACCGAGGTGTTACCATGCGGGCCTTGCAAACCCCAATATGGTGGCCTCTTCACTGGTTTAGAACCCCAGTGTGTTAGTTTTTCCCGAAGGTAGGACCCGAGAGGGTCAATTGGAGGGGGCATGAGCTCGTACTTTGCCATGGGCGCCGGATGGCCGATAACGCCCTTGGCCGTGTCACTACGCGAGGAAGTAGAGAAAGATCCACTGATAGAAAGTTATTCAGTGATAGAAAATTTATTCATTAATCGAAAGTTATTTAACGATAGAAGGTTCATTCTTTGATAGAAAGCTTATACATTGATAGAAAGTTTACTTTTTGATAGAATATTTACTCATTGATAGAACATCTACTTATTGATAGAGTAGTTTATGCTAATGAGAAGTGTGCCTAAGTTAAGTTACCTCAAGGGTATTACAGACTATGATCACACTTACCTTAAGATAGACAAGCTCTATAAGGTCATGTTTTAGGTATTCTGTTAATGCCTTGGTTGAGTTGAACTATACGTGTTTTGCAAGAGTTTATGTTTGAAAAGAGAAGCGTGAAGACCTGCATTCTACCCAAGAACACATGGTTCGGGTTGGAAAGCACGTAATGAAATTAAGAAGTATAAGTGGCCGATAAACGGTTACTATCTGTGCTTGCGTTTTATGAAATCATCTTATGTGTTTTATGATATAATGCTATCTAGTAGTTGGCCTTATTATATTTGATGCTAGTTACTGACGTGTACGTGTTTGTGTTTATGTTTGATTGTTGATAACTTTCTATGATTGTCCTGCTATGACACATTGACCTTTGGTCTAATGTCGAGCAGCAGGAGGATCATAGACAGGCGTAGTAGGTACTGGAGCTTCTTTTGCATTGCATTGCATTGGGGGAGAGTGATGAGGGCGAAGCATAACCTGTGTCATACCGCTATCTTTCGATTTTGTAGCTCTTGTTATCTTTTGTAAACCTTGGTTGTATATGTTTTGTTATGAGGCCTTGTTTCCCCCCTCGTATATTTGTATTTCCGCTGCGTAGTTTATAACTCTGCATGGTTTTAAGGAGTTAAGTCTTTTTAAAACGCAAACGTCGACACTAGAACCACGATCCATGCTTGGCATGTTGATTTGAGAAGCCAGAGACGAATCATTCCACCGTGATGTGAGATTTTAAAGGCAATGATGCCTTAGATAAGTTTATTTTTTTTTATATTGCTAAATGCTCTACTACATGTTCGATTTTTTAGAAAAGATGTTGCCGAAATTCCCACGCACCTTTTTAAAGTTAATATTTAACGTTTATCCAAATTCTTTTCCTTTTCTTTTATGTAACACCCGAATTTCCTCCCGTCCTTTATGGTTTTGATTTCGTTAATGGGTCGAAAATTCTGAGATGTTACACTTTGTCTTCTAAATTTAATTATATTGAAGATGAAAAGACAAAACTTTAAGATTTTGTGTTAGTGCCACATACATAGCTTGCCTTATTTATATGATTGAATTTCAAAGTCTTCATTTAATGCATCCCACATACTTAAGAAAGAGTAAATGGTGTTTTAAGAGTTGAGTTTATTGATTATTTCATTTATATGAAAATTGAGATAAAACTGGAGAAAGATATGAGTTTTTGTTTCGTTACTATGTGAATATACAATTTTATCTCAAAAATTTTATGGGTGTAGATGTGGGATGAAATAAGGTTTATAAATTGAGATCAAATTTTGAAGAGTTGAGTGAGATGAAATGGAAGCAAAGAGAAAGAAAATATTGATGAAGATGATGTTTAATTTATTTTCGTGTTGACATGTGGTGTAGTTATAGATGTCATAATAATCAAATATATGTTGTTATGATGATGATCAAGTTTAGTAAGCATATGAGTAGCTATTATTTTAAGTATCACTTCTTTTCAAGGGTAAGTAAAAATTTTTAATTAAAAATATTAATATTAGGTTATTTGATAAACTTAACATAAATTAAAGATATTTTGTATTATAATTAGTTGATATTTCTTTGGTGATTTTGTGTTAGTGCCACATACATAGCTTACCTTATTTATATGATTGAATTTCAAAGTCTTCATTTAGTGCATCCCACATACTTAAGAAAGAGTAGATGGTGTTTTAAGAGTTGAGTTTATTGATTATTTCAATTAGTATGAAAATTGAGATAAAATTGGAGAAAGATATGAGTTTTTATGTCGTTATTATGTGCACATGCAATTTTATCTCAGAAATTTTATGGGTGTAGATGTAGGATGAAATAAGGTTTATAAATTGAGATCAAATTTTGAAGAGTTGAGTGAAGCTTAAATGGAAGCAAAGAGAAAGAATATATTAATGAAGATGATGTTTAATTTATTTTCATGCGGACATGTTCTGTAGTTATAGATGTCATAATAATTATATATATGTTGTTATGATGATGATCATGTTTAGTAAGCATATGAGTAGCTTTAGTTTTAAGTATAACTTCTTTTCAAGGGTTATTAAATATTTTTGAATAAAAATATTAAGATAAGGTTATTTGATAAACCGAACATAAATTGAAGATGTTTTGTATTATAATTAGTTGATATTTTTTTGGTTATGTTAAAACTTTATAGATATAATTGTTCAAAATAACCTTTGTATTAATTTAACAACAATGTTTAAATTAATATTATATATTTTTTTATAAAATAATTTTATAATAATGTGCATAGCACGGGTAAATGCCTAATTAGTATGAAACTTAAAACTTGAATGAAGATTAATGTATTTAATTAATATTCTACTAAAATTTAGGAGGTAGATGATATTGAAAAAAAACATTAATATTCTACTAATATTTTTGATTAATGTATTTAATTAATATTCTACTAATATTAATATAGACTTGTAACGTATGGTAAGTCTTGTATTCGTTTCATCTTTTTCAAGCTCATGAGGACTTAAATGTAGGATAAAATTGGGTTCCCGCGAATCACTCATGAAACTTAGAAATTCACATTCTCTTATTTCAGTGTTTAGGATCCCTTCTGTCCAGTAGATGCTATAATTTTCAAAAGAATTAGGTATTCTAATTGTGGCAATTTACAAATGTAATTGACAAAATTCTTTGTACCATCATTATCAATTTTCAACGGGGTGCTTCATATTTCACAACATTATTTTCTATATTTACATTTCCTTTTGTAATCAATAATTGTGGAAACAAAGCAACACCATAAACACGTTTTAATAGAGCCAATAGATATCGCCATTAACAACAAATGGTGACTAACCTAGCCTATTGTTCACTTTTTTTTTTTTTTTTTTTTTTACCACTTTACCGATTTTTGTGATTTTTAATCTGAATCGAATGACAAAACTAATATAATGTCTAATTTTAGTTTAGTTGTACATTTGTTGTTAATTCAAAATAAATAAAGAGTAGTATCTTGTACACAGTTTTACATTCATAAACATCAATATTATTAAATTTCCAATCATACATAAACTAATTTATGAAATTCCAAATCATGACTACCCTAAAAATCAATTTTAATACTATCAAAATAGCAAAGTTTCTAATTAATGATTGTTTATTAGTATTTTCATCGTATTAATCATATCTACATCGTTTCTCTGCTTGAAGTTTATTTGTACTCGCTTCAAAATTAAATTCCAAATGAGATATGCAACCTATTTTGTGACAAATAATCAACAATTATATTGCAACATGATCATACTAAACATGTGAAAAGTAACATACAATTTCGTAGTGAAAATATAGAATTGGGATGTTATGTCTTTTATTTGTTTGATATGTAGTAAATATGTTGCCTAAATCAATTTAAACTTTTAAAGCAAGTCATCAATAGAGGCACTAAGTTGAGCATAATAAATCTTACGACAATTGAACTTAAGGAAGAGGGTAGAACATATGAGAATGTTGTAAAAATTAAAAAACAAATCAGAAATTAATTTTGCCTTATTTTTAGCAATGTAAATATAAAAACAAATTTAAATTTTATGAGTTATGGTTTTCTGTTCTTAATTTTCTTAATTTAATGATTTACAATCTCATCTAATAATTGAAGTATTCACTTAATATTATATTCTCTAATCATTCCTCTAGCGCAAGTAAAATGAGATAGGACAATGCTACAAGTATGAATACTTGTGGATCAGGTCAGGTTAGAATCTAACTAGAACACAATGTTTTTTTGGACTCAAACTTATTTTCTAACTGATAGGATCAAAAATTTGGACCTATATTCACACCTAGTGGGTCTGATAGAATTAGAATTCTAAATGAACTCTTTACGAATTCTTATTTTCATTTTTTTTAGTATAGATTGACTGAGAGAATGGGAAGGTTAAGAGAGGGGCGATGAGAATTAAACTCAAAACTATACCTAAATAAGTAAATATGCTTCAACTGATATAAAACACAATTTTTTTAATAGGACTTAATCCACTTTGTTATTTGAGGTGAGTTTGAGTTTGTGGAGGGTTTGGTAGCGTCTATGCCTTAGGAATTAACCTAGACAGCTAGACCTAAACCCAAACAAGGACCAAGACCCACCCATTAGATCTTAAAAAATATATTAGAAACTTAAAGGGTTGAGTTAAAGACTGTCCAAATGAAAGTCATAAATAGGGATCTAAATAGGATTAGTATCAATGGCGTCTTTAATAGAACTTCAGGAGTGATAATTGGGCAAATGGGGCACATATCTTTCTTAACACACATACTTCCAACATCACTCGTGCTTCTGACAATATTGTGAATCTTCAATTTCAACTTTTTTTCCTTTTTCCCGCACATCAAATGTACATTTCTTTGAGTATGAACTCAGTTTTTCAATTGCTTTTTACTTTTTTAGAAGAAA
>NC_080052.1:18936181-19026181 GCF_026212465.1 Amaranthus tricolor
TTTTCATTTCATATCTTTCTAACTTTGTAAATATTGATACCTTAACAAAAAAAAGTCCATTATATCCCACCAAATTCCTTCTTTCATATTTTGTTATCCAAATAAGATCCCTCATTCCTACAAATACCTTCCTTTCTTTTCCTTTATTTTCTTCCATCCAAACATAATCTAAAAGTGGGCAGGGAGTGTATTGAATTAGTTGCGGATCTAGGATTCGAAACATGGGGTATCAAGCTTAATCAAAGCGTCTTGATTCTCGTTAACAAGTAAAGCATAACTTTGAAAACAACAATATACTCCATCCTATTCATTGATTTAGCGACATTTTTTATTGGGTCAATTCATTGATTATGTTCCATTTTTATTTTTGTCAATTTTTTTACCCTTTACCCTTACTACAACAACACAACAACACATAAATATCAATGCCCTTTATGAAAAAAGAGAGTTTTCCACCACTTTTAAGTGGTTTCCTACCCCTCCTTGATTTTGGTGCAAAACACAAATGTCTCTTATAGATTTTTAATGTTATTCATGAATAACAATCAATTAACTATACAAATTCTAATTCTAAATTGAAATTATCATAATTTAAAGAAAATAAAATTAAAGTTATCATAATTTAAAGCAAATTAAAATAATTCATGAAACAAATAATACTCAACTCATACACAAATAAAATTGAAATTATCTTGATTTTTAGTAGATTAAAATTGTACCCAAATCAAATTATACTCAAATTCACAATACAAAACATAGTTAAGGAAACTGAGTCGAAAATTAAGAGAATTAAGGAAACTGAATATTTAGTAATTTTCTTCTTTTAATAGTCATTAATTGTAATTTCTCTCATAAAGTATAACTTATGTTTGAGTTATAAATTATCAAAATGCATAATATAACTGATTATATTTGTATATAATCAATCTTGCTAATCCTTTATATATTTCATCTATATGGCTAATATTTATTATTTTATGAAACACTCCCCTTTCTAAACATTGATCTTTAATAGGGTGGAATGGATGAAGTAAAAGAAGACGAGGGTAATGTGGTGACAACTAATTAGCTTAGTAGCACATCATGTTTATCTCCAACGCATATCAACAATGTCGAGTCTAATGTTCTAAATATAGAGCCCCTTAAGGTTGGAATGAAATTTCAAACATGGCAGGAGATAGAAGAAACCTATAAAAAGTATGCTAAGCAGCATGGCTTTGGGATATGTAGGACTGCAAGTGCATTTAGAGCTAATAAGCAACGGAGGGGTGTTACGTAGCATTGTGATTGTTGGGGCAACCAAAATACGAAGGCCTTGCGTGAAGATAAGCTTGTTGATCAGAAAATGGAAATAGGTGAGGGTGTATCCCAGAAATTTGTATGTAGGAAGTCAAAAAAGTGTGGATATCTTGTCATGGTATATGCACATGTAACTGGAGATAATTTATGGGAGGTCAACAAGGTCATACATGAACATCAAAACCATAACCCTTCTCCTAGAAAATCCAAACACATTAGGAAATATCGGGAGAAGCACTTCACCAAATCCATGAAGAGAAAACTAATAAGCAATCATAATGCGGTTGTGAAGCTTGCTAAATCATTTGCTTGGTTAGTTGAAGAATTTGGTTGTTCGGATAAAGTACCTATCACCCAAAAAGATGTGTATAATCATGAATGAGTACTTTGAAAAAATGCTAGCTGATAATCAAAATTTTTTTATGCCTATAGGTGCGATGAGAATGAATCTTTAATGGATATTATATGGGTTGATGTTAGAAGTCGTGTTGCCTATAAAGAATTTGGTGATGTGGTGTGTTTTGATACCACTTATGTATACCCTTTGCTAATTTCGTTGGGGTAAACCACCACGGACAATCTTTATTGTTTGGTTGTGCTTTAATTTCTCATGAGAATTGTAAAACCTTTGAGTAGCTTTTCAGGCAATGGCTTATTTGTATGGGTGGAAAGGCACCTTATGCAATTTTGATTGACCAAGCTGCTGCATTCAGAAGGCCTTTAAGGTTGGTAATGCTTGAAACGAAACATCGATGGTGCATTTGGCATATAATGCAAAACTTTGGGAAAAAATTATGAAAGTACTCAAGGTTAGTAGTTTAGCTAACATTTTGGATTAATCAGTTTATTTCAGTTGAATAGTATTCTCGAATGTGTGTGGTTATATTTCGTATTTTCATTTTATTATTTTAATTGTTTTTTTACAGTTATGAAATTTTGAAGGAACAATTGAAGCAAGCAATCTATGATAGTTTTACCGTAGAAGAGTTTGAACAACAGTGGACATATGTAATTAAGACTTACAATGTTGAATCTAATACGTGGCTTGAGGAGTTATTTAAGGAGAATATGATGCGGATTCCAGTTCATATGCGTGATACATTTTGGGCTGGTATGAAGACCACACAAAGGGTGGAAAGCATTAATACTTTCTTTGATGGTTTTCTTAATAGCAAAACCAAGCTATATGAATTTGTAGCACATTATTGTTCAGCAATGGGCAAAAGAGTAGTGGATGAAAAGGCTGTTAATGCCATTAGACATAGAAACCTATCCACAGGATATGTTGCTGAGAAATTTTTTCGAATGATATACACGAACTCCAAGTTTCGAGAAGTCCAAATTCAATGTGAGAGGGTTACTTACTGCAACTCACGGGAGGGGACTATGATTTCTGCAATTGAAGTAAGACATGTGATAGAGGATCGAGTTTCAGTTGTACCAAAAGGTACCTCTAAAGAAGTTGTTACCAAACATTAGCAGTCCTATGGTATAACTTTTAACCACCAAAGTCTTGTGATAGATTGTGATTACAAATTGCTTGTGACACATGGCATTATGTGTAGACACATGATTCGGTTATTAGATTGGTATGATATTTTTATAATTCCAGATATGTATGTTCTTAAGCGCTGGAGGCGAGATATTCGTAGGAAGCATACACTGGTGAAGGTTCCGTACCATGATCCTTTCAATACTGTGGAGGGCGTGCGACATCATAAAATGCATTTGGCGTTTGAGCCAATTTTTGATGAAGCAAATGATGGCGATGATACAGTTCAGCTAGTCATTGATGCCTTGAAAGAGCTACATATGAAGTTGATTGAGATCAAAGGTAAAAGGGATTATACTTTGGCAAAGGACAATATCCCATCTTTAATTGCTAGCTTTGATACCCCAGTAGCCACCGTGCAATCATTAGTTGTAGAAGTCAATTCTTCAACTGTTGGATTCATTGTCAATAACCATCAAATGAGCATACAAAGTGTTAACACTAGTACAAGCCATCTAAAGGATCCATCATATAAAAAGAAAAGAGGTAGGCCGATGACCAATCGACTACAAGGTGCTCACGAGAAGGGTGCTAAGAACACTAATGATAAGAACGTCGGAGGATCCCAAGTGCAACAATTGATGGAAAAATTGGATTTCCAATCATTTGGAGGTATTCAATGTCAAATGTCATATGTACAATCTATGTATTACACATCGTTCTCGTCTAAAAATTCATACGGATATGAAAACAGTCAAGGAGTTCAAAATGAAGGAACTCCGGCCAATTTAACTTATGGTGAAAATATGCTTATATATCATAATCTAAGCTAAAAAGGATATACATAACCTCAACCATATATGACTTTGGCCATTTATTTTGTTATCGGATGTGGCATTACGGGAATGTGGAAACTTGATCTTTTGTCTTATGTTTTGGTATAGTTGTTTTGCACCTAATGTATATATTATAAGCTGATGTAATGCAAGGGTATGTTTATTTTCACCTAATGTATATATTATAAGCTAATGTAATGCAAGGGTATGTTTATTTGCACCTAATAGTATATATTATAAGCTAATGTAATGCAATGGTGTGTTTTTTTGCACATAATTGTATATATTATAAGTTAATGGAATGTAAGGGAATGACTTTTTGTAATCTGATTGTATATATTATAAACTAATGAAATATAAGGGTATGGATTGTATATTTATATGTATAGATGTCATGTATGAGATTCAAGTACAATATGGTACTTACTAATCAATCGATTTGGATGTTGTTCGAGTTATTCATTCTCAATTAAGTCGGATGGGATTCGATCTAGGTACATCATGTATTAGATCAAATAATGTACTCCCTATGTTTAGCAAAAAAAATTTAAAATATTTTTAAATGTCGTAAAATTTAATAGATGTGACGACGTATATGTATTTTTTGAAAAAAAAATTTGAATTTCTAACATGAAATAATGGAGAGTTTGACCAGTAATCAGGGGCATATCTACCTTAGGGCAGCCCCTGGCACGTGCCCCAAAGATAATTTTTTAAAAAAATTAATAAGAAAGTTAAGAGAGAGTAGGAGAAGGAAAGAGGAACAATATTGCAAACAAGGAAGAGATTTTGGTAGATTATAGCCATTGTAACAAGAATTGAAGTTTTAATAATACCTTCAATGGAGGTGTGGCGGGAGGTTGAAGAAAGGTTAGAATGAATTTTTCATTTACCTAGGGGATATATACTCATATGGTAAATGCTTTTTCATATACCTAGGAGCTTGATACTCATGGTTTTTCATATACCTAGTTGTGCTTGTATTATGTTGAGGTACTTTGGGGTTTTTAGAAAGACAAATTTTTTATTAAGACCTTCTCATTGTGTTTGTACAAGTCATTTTGTGGGAATAAAAAATTTTTAGTTGTTAATTTTACAAATTATAATATGCTGAAACAGTCCAAAAGTTTTTGTAAAATTTCGTTTATTTGTTGGTGCCCAGTGGAAGTTTGAACCTTGGATCCGCCACTGCCAGTAATAATACTACTTCCTCTGTTTCACAATACTTGCTATATTTCTTTTTATAGTTAATTCAATGTATATTTTAATAAATAATTATATTTATTTTGACTCAAAAAAACTTGTGAAAACCACATATTAAATAACAAGGTTTTAATACAATTGAACAAGATGTCATATGACTACGTTATATATTATGCATGAATCGGAAATACCGAAACAAAAACAGTGATTAATAGTTTTTACTACTGAAATGTACAAGTTATATGGAACGGATGAAGTATTATATTCAAAAGTAGTAATTAGTGTGGAAAGGAGAAAGTATTAAAGTTGAAAAAAATTAAAATCTTCAAATATATGGGGGTCCTGTCACTCCTGTGTACTATATGAAGAAACAAAATTAGCAATTGCTGAAGATTTTAAGAAAGCTTAATTTGGGTTAATGAATACTGTGTTTGTATTAACCTTAATCACAATTACAGCTCTAATATTTATACAAAGTCTATGAGCTAATTAAGGAAATACTTAGCTTGGAGAAACAGTAATTGCCTAAATACATTGGACTAATTTGAGTAACTAAAAATCTGCGTAATCATATAATATCAGGATTATATTCCCACACTCCCCCTCAAGTTAGGTTATGGGATTCCCAATACCTAACTTGGATAAAGTAGTTTCGAAGACCTCTGCTGAAACAGCTTTTGTGAGAATGTCTGCTAACTGATCTTCTGATTTCACATGTGGGATACTGATTATTTTTTTCTCCAATTTCTCCTTTATGAAGTGCCTATCGATCTCTACATGTTTCGTTCGATCATGTTGGACATGGTTTTTTTGAGATGCCAATAGCTACCTTATTGTCACAAAATAATTTGCATGCTTCTGTAGGTGGAAAGTTCAGTTCACATAGGAGTTTCTTGAGCCATAATATCTCCGTTATTCCCTTGGCAACTCTTCTGAATTCTGCTTCTGCACTTGATAGTGCAACTACTTTCTGTTTTTTGCTCCTCCAAGTAACTAAGTTACCCCCTACAAGGGTGAAGTATCCAAATGTAGATTTCCTACTGTCTCGATCACCTGCCCAGTCAGCGTCAGTATAGGCTATGAGATCTAGATGATAATTTTTTCCAAAGAAGACACCTTTATCACTTGTGCCCTTCAAGTATCTCAAGATTCTTTTGACTACTTCCATATGGGATGTCTTGGGTAAGTGCAGAAATTGACTCACAACCCCAACTGCGTAAGATATGTCGGGCCTAGTGTGAGACAGGTAGATGAGCTTTCCCACCAATTTCTGATAGTTTTCTTTGTCAGTAGAATCTTCTCCTGGTGTTGTTTATAGTCTGTGATTAGTAACAATAGGTGTCTCTGCTGGTTTATAGTTGATCATACCTACTTCTGCTAATAGATCCAAGATATATTTCTTCTGATTGATGAAGATTCCCCTTTTTGATCGAAAAACTTCTATACCAAGGAAGTACTTCAAGTTCCCCAAATCTTTCATCTCGAATTCCTTAAATAATTTCTCCTTAAGATCACTAATCTCCTCCTCATTATTCTCTGTTATGATCATATCGTCAACATAAATGATTAAACAAGTGATCTGATTATTCCCCTTCTTCAAGAACAGTGTGTGGTCAGAGTTGCTCTGTTCGTACCCAAATTTTCTCATGGCTGAGGTAAATCTTCCAAACCAAGCTCTTGGGGATTGTTTCAAACCATACAGAGCCCTCTTTAGTCGACATCCTTCTCCTGGAGCAAATTCATCTGAAAAATCAGGTGGAGCATGCATATACACTTCTTCTTCAATCCCACCATGAAGGAATGCATTTTTAACATCGAACTGGTATAAGGGCCAGTCCTTATCAGCGGCTATAGAGAACAGAACTCTGATGGTGTCTATCTTTGCAACTGGTGAAAAAGTTTCTGAATAGTCAATCCCATATGTCTGTGTATACCCCTTTTCCACAAGGCGAGCTTTGTATCTTTCAATAGTCCCATCAGCATGATACTTTATTGTGAACACCCATTTACAGCCGACAGTTTTATTCTTTTTGGTAGCACACACTTGTCCCATGTACTATTTTTCTTTAGTGCTAGGATCTCCTCTTTCATTGCTTCTCGCCATTTGGGATTTTGGAGAGCTTCTTTAGTATTGCGAGGAAGGGAACTTGAGTATAGACTGGTTTGAAACGCCACTGCCATCTGTGGCAATTTATTCATATCACGGTTAACAGGGTATCGAGATCTTTGTGACTCAAACTCTGGATCATACCGCTTTAGTGGGACACCTCTTTTGCTTCTCAAAGGTAATTCATACCTGCATGAAGGGTTAATAGTACCGGGTACATCATCATCAATTTGAGAGTCAGGTTCAGTAATTACCTCTTGAGGCTCACAGACTGTCTCTTGTTCACTAGATGCTTCAGACAAGGTAAGGGAAGTATGAGGAGAAAGAAGTACTATGTTTTCAGTGGCAATATCTGCAGGACTACCTAGTTGCTCTTTGGGGTTCAGATCATTAGTCACAGACTATGTAAGCCAGCTCAAGTCATCACATATAGTCTCCCCCTGAGGACGTGGCTGGGAGTAAAGATAGGAGTTCTCAAAAAAATCACAATTCATTGTGGTATAGAGTTTATTCTGAGTAGGGTCGACGCAGCGATACCCCTTCTGGTGAACACCATATGTAACACCCCGTAATTTATCGGGTTTAAGAAATAATATAATAAAATAAAATAAATACGTATTATTAAATTATATTATTCCACATAGATAATTTTAAGAAATAAAGTGAGTTAAATTTTAACGGTAACGAGTTTTATCGCGTACGAGGCTATCGCGTAACGGTTCTTTCTATTTTAACAATAATATAATAATGACTTAATTAATTAATTAAATTAAATAAAAAAAAAATAAAAATTGAGAGGGGAGTGAAGGGGTGGCCGGTTGTGGTGAGGAGGAATGGGATTTTAGTTTGTTAGATGAAATTTTAAGTGTATGGATTAAGTGATGTAAGTATCCATGAGTTTACAAATCCTTTAACAAAATTTGATTTGTTTAAAGGATTGTCCTTATATATATATGTTCGGTTTAAAATAAAAAAAATGTTGGTTTATGATTCTCTACAAAATTTAAATTTGATAAGAGGATCAAATATTTAATTTACTTATCATGGTTATGAAATTTTAAATGTTCTTGAAGATCTTGAGGATGAGTATGACTAAAGTTGTTAGTTTATGTTTTGATGATGGTTTAGATCGTTGATGGGATTCGATGTATTGTTAGATGTGTGGAAATATCAAGTGGATTGTGTGATAGGAGATTTGGTTTTATTTGTTTTATCTTAGTAAAATGTAAATTCGATTTTTGGTTAGGTGTATTTTGGTATGGAGATTTAAAAAGGATTAAATAATTTAAATAGAAAAAAATATATATAAAATAAAAATAATTTAAGTAGAAGGAGTTTCGGACAGCAGCTGCTGCCTCGGTAGTGGCGCCCCGATCCGAGTGTTGGGTGTGTTTCGTTGTTGTTTTATCTAATCGATGCGCTTTAAAACTCGTTAAAACGCTTAAAATAATTAAAAATAGTAATCGGATGCTAGAAATTATGAAAATTGGTACCCAAGGTAATTGATGCGTTCCGGACGCAGCGGTGAAGTCGGATTTTTAATTTGAATTTTCTAAACTGTCCGATTTGGCCATAAAAGTTTCTGGTCAGAATGGGAATTTTGGAGCAATCATGAGTTGGATGAAAACATTTGAAATTATCAAGTTTTTGTGATATTTTAGTAGTATGGAGTGGATTGTGTGTGTAAACCCGTTATTAAACGTGGTCGTTCTGTGTGTTTGTTAATTAGGACCTCGATTCATAAGAGGGTGAAATTCCTGTCGTGCTTAAACGTCGTTTGGATTTGCAGTGTTTAAAGGTACACGCTTAGACCATACTGTTTATATGGTTGTGCAAGTAATGTTGTTTTATTCCTAATCAAGGCATTGTAATCACATAAGGATTGGACACCTCAAATAATATGAAATAATTATGTCGAAATTGAGAATCTATGGATATGTTACCCAAAAGGGTTAACAAATAAATTGGAAAACTATCAACTATTTTTCCCATGGCATTCAGGGATCTTTATGGTCACCATGGGGGTATGCATACTTAGCCTTTGGCGACCCGAACAGGACGGGCAACGTCTTAGGTAGGTGGTTGCCTTGGGATTTGCTCTCCCAAGTGTATTCCACCAAACAAATTTGAAATATGACTTGTACGACCCGAACAGAACGGGCAACGTTACAAGGTTTGGAAATAATGAATAAAGATTACATAATAGAGCCTTTGCATGCTAGGGTAAACACAATGCTTGTATTCAACCTGTTTTGTATATGTATGAAGTCTCTGACGTGTATTGGTTGTTCTTTGGAACCTGCTACGTGTTATCATATGACGTGCAGCAGGTTAACTGCAGGAGGGGGCTGGAGTGAGGATTCAGCTTAGAACCCGTAACTATCAAGTCTAGACCTACTTTGTAATGAGTCTAAATACCTCAGTTTATGTAAACAAAGTTTATGATGTTTTTTTTTTTAATAATACAACTTTTAGCTAGTCTAGAGGCCGGTGGGCTCTCGAGTTGTATGTAAAGACTTCCGCGGTTTTGTCTGGTTTTGTTTTGTTTGGCGCTGTTTTCTTTGTTGACCATATTCCTTTACCGTTGGAACGTTGACGATCCGAGTAAGGATGTGTTTATTTGTGTCCGTAAGTGAACCGGATTCATGTTTTTACATGATTTTCCGGGTCACTTTAACCGGGCCGTTACAATTGGTATCAGAGCCAACGTTCCCTAGGAGATAAAGGAATATCAGACCTTAGGAATGAGAGACGGGGAATGGTCGAATGTGATAAAAAAAAAAAAAAAAAAAAAACATTGTATGTGTTTGTTGTGATGTAGCTGGCTTTGGACCATTAGGGTTATAAAGTGTCTAGGTGTCCTTAGTTAACAATTTTCTTACTTGATTCCTTTTCGTTATGTGTATGTGTTCAGGATTATGTATACGGGAAAGACACCTATGGACCCACGCACCCCCAGTGAATCAAGAGAGGTACCGAGGTTTGACCCTGAATCTGTCTGGAGGGAAGTTTCCAACGCTGACATATGGAAAATAAGGAGTGGTGAAAGTATCCAAGATTATAGGGAAAGGATGCTTATGGTTAAGGAAAAAGCCGATAGAGTATGTTACGACTTAGATTTGGACCTAAATAGGTTACACCGTTTGTCTGAATCTAGGAAGAGTGTAACCCCTGAGAGGAAGGGCGAGCCTCCAATATCGGGCGGCACCGATGGGACCATGGAACCACTAAGAGAGCGGGTCCTTCCGGATTCCCCACTGGTGGAAACCGAGGCTCAGACAGAGAGTGGTATTGAGATGTGGGAGCCTAGTCGTGAACCGCCTATTTATATAGAAATTTCCAGCGATGATGATGAGAGAGAGAACTGGGGATCGCATTACGACTTATATGGCTTTGAGGTTGGGTTTGATAGGGGGTGGTCTGATGAGGAAGATCCTGAGGAAGAGGTAGAAGATTTACAATTAAGCAGCCCTAGAGATAGTGGTAGTGAATCAGAAGAATCGTATTCGGATTCCAGCTCTGATTCTGGAGAAGACGGGGAAGATGAGGACTTCGATATAGCAAGTTACGATGAGGGTGCTGACACTTGGGATGCTTGGCGCTAGATGTTCTATTCCTTTTGTTTTGTTTTCGCATCTTTCCTTGAGTTATTTTTCTTTTTAGTTGTATCTTTTTAATCAAATAAACGATAAGGAAATAATGTAAACTCTTGTATGAGACAACTTTTGATGTATCAGCAGATATCTATAAAATATTGAGGTGTGTTTGCTGTTTCTTTTGGTGTTGTAAGTTCGTGTATTATACATGTAATTCTCCTTTTGTAAGCAATTCAACTCAAAAAAAAAAAAAAAAATAATAATAATAATATTAATAACAATAACAGTAAAAATAACGAATAATGAAAATAACAATACCTATATATAAATGTATATATATTTAGGGATAAACAAACAAGTAAGTGACTGTTAGGTTTACCCAGCAAACCTTGTTCTTTCTCCAAAGGTTATGAATCTTAGGACTTTCTTTTGATTTGTACCTTTCTTTCGCTTGCAGAAGATGCCTCCAATTTCTAGGAAGAGACTGTCTCGAAGTGATGCTAACCGTACGATAAGAAATCTGGTGAAAGCGTTAACAAATGTAAATGCACCCCGAGAGAAGTCTTTGTCGGAGTTAGCCTCTGAAATGAGCAAAAGGATTAGTCAGAGCAAACCCTCGACCTTTGATGGTAAGGGAGAACCGTCAGAACTGGAACTTTGGTTAAGAGAATTTGACAAACTTTTCGATGTCGTTGAGTGCCCAGAAGAATTAAAAGTCAATCAAGCTGCCTTTTATTTGGTGGGGGAAGCCGACTACTGGTGGGCAAACAGTAGATCGGGATTATTAGAGCAAGCTGAGGGAGACTTTGATTGGGATTTGTTCAAAAGAGCTATGCGAGAGAAATTTTATCCGCTGCATGTTAGAAAGGATAAATCGAACGAGTTTGCGCGATTGGAAATGGGTAGTATGACGGTAGACGAATATTATCACAAATTTATGGAATACCTCAAGTATTGTCCTGATGATGTACCCACTGAGGAGAAAAAGATGCAACGTTTTGAGCTAGGTTTATCTTTCGATATTCAAAAGCATATTGAGAGTGACCGATATTACACACTGGAGCAGATGTATAAGCGAGCGTCACAAATAGGGAATATTTTGAGGAAAGAAAAGGAAAAAGAGAAGGGTAATGTCCCTGAGAAAAGGAAAGAAGTTTCTGGCCAGGCTTTGGAGAATGTGTCGGGCTTCTATCAGAAGAAAGCAAGGAATTTTGGAAATTTTCAGGGAGGCGGGTCTAGTTCGAATTCAGGAATTAGGAACAACGTGAAGCTTACTAAGCCATTATTGGACAGAGATGGCAATGAGAGGAAGTATTTCTGTAAGAGGTGCAAGAAAAATCATCCGGCAAAGGATTGTGAAGGAAATCTGATCGAATGTAACTTTTGCCACAAAAGAGGGCATAGAGAGTTTGAATGCTACATAAAGAAAGGGGGGAGAAGTCAACATCCGAGTGGTCAAAACCGGCAACAAAATTTAAACAACGCTGGTAGTCAAGCCAGTCAACAGCACGGGAATGGAAATCGTGGTAATGCTGATCAGAGATTCCAGCGACCTTTTTATGGCGGGCAAGGCCGGGTAGATGGAAATCGAGTAGAAGGGTCAGGAATGCAGCGCGGGGGAAATCACGTGGGAGGAAATAATGTACAGCCGGCGAGCGGAAGGGTATCTGCGGTCAGTGCAAGAGAAGCTGACCAGGCAACAGATGTGGTTACAGGTACGTTCGCCATTCATTCTATAGCTGTGAATGTATTGTTTGATTCGGGAGCTACATGCTCATTTCTTGCAAAGAGTAAGGTGAATGAGTTGAATTTGGAGACCTTTGAAAAAGTTTCTTATACGGTGGCTGTACCATCGGGAAAATTGTACAGTTGTGAAAAACTGTATAGGGATGTACCCTTAAGGATAGGAAAGGTTGTCTTTCCTAGCGACTTGTATGTGTTAGATATGGAAGGTTTAGAAGTAATTTTGGGGATGGATTGGCTGGGAAGGTATAAGGCCACTATTGAATGCAGAGAGCAGAGAGTTTTGTTGGAAGGACCAAGAGGTGAAAGCGTTAGATACAGGAAGTTTCCCAAGGGACCCAGGACGAATTTGGTGTCGACCTTAGAGTTGCAAAGGCTTGTGAGGCAAGGACACCCTTTGTATTTATGTCATATCAGCCAGGGGGATAAGAAAGAGGGGAATCCCCAGGATATTGCTGTGGTGAATGAATTTTTGGATGTTTTTCCTGACGAGATTCCCGGAATGCCACCACAACGGGAAATTGATTTCACGATCGACTTGGTACCGGGGACTGGACCGGTTTCTAAGGCCCCTTATCGTATGGCTCCAAAGGAGATGGAGGAATTGAAGTCTCAACTTGAAGAATTGTTGGATAAAGGTTATATTCGACCTAGTGTTTCACCTTGGGGCGCTCCAGTTCTGTTTGTGAGAAAGAAAGATGGTAGTTTAAGGTTATGCATTGATTACAGAGAGTTAAACAAGGTAACAGTTAAGAATAAATACCCGTTGCCCCGGATAGATGATTTGTTTGATCAATTGAGAGGAGCCGAGATCTTTTCGAAGATTGACTTAAGATCAGGTTATCATCAGCTAAGAATAGCTGAAGGGGATATACATAAAACCGCTTTCAGAACACGATATGGGCATTATGAGTTCACAGTGATGCCGTTTGGGTTGACAAATGCTCCAGCCGCGTTCATGTGCTTAATGAACCAAGTGTTTAGTGCATACTTGGATAAATTCGTCGTTATCTTTATCGATGATATATTGGTCTATTCGAAAGACCGAGAAGAACATCAGGAACATCTACGATTTGTCCTGCAAACCCTGCGAGAAAATAAGTTGTACGCGAAGTTGTCAAAGTGTGAATTTTGGTTGGATAAGGTATCGTTTTTGGGTCATTTTGTCTCTAAGGAAGGTATTTCGGTGGATCCGGTAAAGGTGGAGGCAGTTCGAAGTTGGCCGTCACCTAAGAACGTCACCGAGGTACGAAGTTTCCTAGGTTTGGCCGGGTATTACCGTCGTTTTGTTAAGGATTTCTCGCGTATTGCTCGGCCCATGACCTCGTTAATGAAGAAAGAGAAGAAGTTCGAATGGACGGATGAATGTGAACAGGCCTTCATGACTTTGAAGGAAAGGTTAACTACGGCCCCTGTTCTTACTCTACCTGACCCTAAGTTGGATTATACTGTTTACAGTGACGCATCAAAGAAAGGGTTGGGTTGTGTTCTGATGCAGGACCGTAAGGTGATTGCTTATGCATCACGACAACTGAAGGTACATGAAGTTAATTATCCGACCCATGATCTGGAATTAGCCGCTATAGTTTTCGCTCTCAAGATATGGCGGCATTACTTGTATGGCGTTAAGTGTAGGATTTACACTGATCATCAGAGTCTGAAATATCTCTATACACAACCTGACTTAAACATGCGACAACGTCGGTGGTTAGAGTTGATGACAGATTATGATCTGGAGTTCGTATATCATGAGGGGCGGGCGAATTTGGTGGCCGATGCTTTAAGTAGGAAGTCTAGTCACTCGCTGTCTGCCTTGGACGGAGTAGAAGAGTTGCATCGGGATTTTGCTAGGCTGAACTTGGAAGTAGTACGTAAAGGCGAACTACAAGGATGTTTGAATGCCTTGGCTATACGACCTTCGTTCTTTGAGGAAATTTTGAATTCTCAGGATAAAGACCCGAAACTCTTGAAATTAAAGGACCAAGCACGGGAAGGAACATCAGAGGGATTCCTTGTCCATGAAGACGGAAGCTTGAGGTTCAAGGGTCGTTGGTGTTTACCGACAGGGGAGGAATCTTTGAAGGAACGTATCCTGGATAAAGCTCATTGTACGAAGTTTTCAGTCCATCCGGGTGGTGACAAGATGTACCAAGACCTCAAGTTAATGTTTTGGTGGTCTGGGATGAAGAGGGATATTGCAGAATATGTCTCACGCTGTCTGACATGTCAGAAGGTTAAAAGCGAGCACAAGAGACCAGGAGGGTTATTGCAACTGTTAGAGATACCAGTGTGGAAGTGGGATGATATCTCTATGGATTTCGTTGTGGGTTTACCTCGAACGAAAGCAGGTAACGATGCACTATGGGTTATAGTTGATCGTTTGACTAAATCGGCACGTTTCATCCCTATGAATTGTCGCTGGGAGATGGAACAATTGGCACGAGCCTACATTAAGTATGTTGTACGATTCCACGGTGTACCCCGTACTATTGTGTCAGATAGAGACACACGATATCTGTCACAGTTTTGGCAAACCTTGCAACAGGCCATGGGTACAACGTTGCTCTATAGTACATCGTTTCATCCGCAGACGGATGGACAGACAGAACGAACGAATCAGGTATTGGAGGATATGTTACGTGCTATTGCCATGGAGTGGCAAGGGTCATGGGATGAACATTTGGATCTAGTTGAGTTTTCTTATAACAACAGTTATCAAGCTTCTATACAGATGGCTCCATTCGAGGCTTTGTATGGGCGTCGTTGTCGTAGTCCGGTTTATTGGGACGATTTTACTGAAGCGGTGACCTTAGGACCTGAATTGTTGTTTCAGATGAGTGAGAAGGTACGATTGATAAGGGATCGTTTGAAAGCGGCACAGGATCGCCAAAAGTCGTATGCTGATTTGAAACGACGGCCAGAGGAGTTCAACGTGGGAGAACAGGTATTACTTCGCGTATCACCCATGCGCGGAGTAGTACGTTTTGGTGCTCGGGGAAAGTTGAGCCCTCGGTTCATTGGGCCATATGAAGTTTTGGAACGTGTGGGTAAAGTGGCTTATCGGTTAGCTCTTCCAAACTCTTTAGAAAAGGTACATGATGTATTTCATGTGTCTCAGTTAAAGCGGTATCATGCCGCAGCCACTCATGTATTAGACCCTGAACCTTTAGATTTGGATGCATCTTTGTCGTACCCTGAACAACCGGTCGAATCTTGGATAAAAAGGTCCGTAGCACTCGACGGAAGGATATAATTATGGTAAAAGTCCTGTGGTCAAATCACGAGCATGAAGCGGCTACTTGGGAAACAGAAGACGCTATGCGAGAAAAGTACCCACACCTTTTTCAGGTTAGTAGCGTTACGGGGACGTAACTTCTTAAGGGGGGTAGAGGGCGATAGGAATTTCGCGCGAGGAATGTTAAATCTTTGTTTTGGTAGTCGTGTTTTACTCATGAGTTATGATGTGGAGTTAATTGTGATAGCATGTATGTTCTATGTTTTCCGTTGTCACATAAGTTACGAGGACGTAACTTCTTTTAAGGGGGGTAGTCTGTAACACCCCGTAATTTATCGGGTTTAAGAAATAATATAATAAAATAAAATAAATACGTATTATTAAATTATATTATTCCACATAGATAATTTTAAGAAATAAAGTGAGTTAAATTTTAACGGTAACGAGTTTTATCGCGTACGAGGCTATCGCGTAACGGTTCTTTCTATTTTAACAATAATATAATAATGACTTAATTAATTAATTAAATTAAATAAAAAAAATAAATAAAAATTGAGAGGGGAGTGAAGGGGTGGCCGGTTGTGGTGAGGAGGAATGGGAGGAGTTTGTAACTCCTCTCATAAGTGAGTATTATGGCACATTAAGCTCACCTCTTAAGTGCCTATTAATCCTTAAGCATCATTTGAGTTTCCTCACTTTTCCTAAGCTTTCAAAGTGAACAAAATTCAGAAAAATTTCCTCTTTTCTTGCTCTTGTTTCGGTATTCAAGAAAAAAAAAAAAAAACTTTGTTCAATCCAATCTTCAAATCAAAGGGTAAGTAAGTTGAGTTGTTATTTATAAATTTTATTTATAAGAAATTCTAGTATGAGATTATATAATATTTCTTTCAATATGATGATATCCTATGACTTATTAGGAGGATTGAGTATTTTATATAAGTTTTCTTTAATAATCCTTTGATGAAATTGATTTGTTAAAAGGGTTAAATCATATTTCTGTTATGCAAAATTTTCCTTGATTTACATTCTTTAACAAAGTTTAAATTTGTTATAAGAATAAAGTCTATTCAAATGTTAAATTGAATTTATTTTACGATTTATATTTCTCTAACAAGATTTTAGTTTGTTAGATGAAATTTTAAGTGTATGGATTAAGTGATGTAAGTATCCATGAGTTTACAAATCCTTTAACAAAATTTGATTTGTTTAAAGGATTGTCCTTATATATATATGTTCGGTTTAAAATAAAAAAAATGTTGGTTTATGATTCTCTACAAAATTTAAATTTGATAAGAGGATCAAATATTTAATTTACTTATCATGGTTATGAAATTTTAAATGTTCTTGAAGATCTTGAGGATGAGTATGACTAAAGTTGTTAGTTTATGTTTTGATGATGGTTTAGATCGTTGATGGGATTCGATGTATTGTTAGATGTGTGGAAATATCAAGTGGATTGTGTGATAGGAGATTTGGTTTTATTTGTTTTATCTTAGTAAAATGTAAATTCGATTTTTGGTTAGGTGTATTTTGGTATGGAGATTTAAAAAGGATTAAATAATTTAAATAGAAAAAAATATATATAAAATAAAAATAATTTAAGTAGAAGGAGTTTCGGACAGCAGCTGCTGCCTCGGTAGTGGCGCCCCGATCCGAGTGTTGGGTGTGTTTCGTTGTTGTTTTATCTAATCGATGCGCTTTAAAACTCGTTAAAACGCTTAAAATAATTAAAAATAGTAATCGGATGCTAGAAATTATGAAAATTGGTACCCAAGGTAATTGATGCGTTCCGGACGCAGCGGTGAAGTCGGATTTTTAATTTGAATTTTCTAAACTGTCCGATTTGGCCATAAAAGTTTCTGGTCAGAATGGGAATTTTGGAGCAATCATGAGTTGGATGAAAACATTTGAAATTATCAAGTTTTTGTGATATTTTAGTAGTATGGAGTGGATTGTGTGTGTAAACCCGTTATTAAACGTGGTCGTTCTGTGTGTTTGTTAATTAGGACCTCGATTCATAAGAGGGTGAAATTCCTGTCGTGCTTAAACGTCGTTTGGATTTGCAGTGTTTAAAGGTACACGCTTAGACCATACTGTTTATATGGTTGTGCAAGTAATGTTGTTTTATTCCTAATCAAGGCATTGTAATCACATAAGGATTGGACACCTCAAATAATATGAAATAATTATGTCGAAATTGAGAATCTATGGATATGTTACCCAAAAGGGTTAACAAATAAATTGGAAAACTATCAACTATTTTTCCCATGGCATTCAGGGATCTTTATGGTCACCATGGGGGTATGCATACTTAGCCTTTGGCGACCCGAACAGGACGGGCAACGTCTTAGGTAGGTGGTTGCCTTGGGATTTGCTCTCCCAAGTGTATTCCACCAAACAAATTTGAAATATGACTTGTACGACCCGAACAGAACGGGCAACGTTACAAGGTTTGGAAATAATGAATAAAGATTACATAATAGAGCCTTTGCATGCTAGGGTAAACACAATGCTTGTATTCAACCTGTTTTGTATATGTATGAAGTCTCTGACGTGTATTGGTTGTTCTTTGGAACCTGCTACGTGTTATCATATGACGTGCAGCAGGTTAACTGCAGGAGGGGGCTGGAGTGAGGATTCAGCTTAGAACCCGTAACTATCAAGTCTAGACCTACTTTGTAATGAGTCTAAATACCTCAGTTTATGTAAACAAAGTTTATGATGTTTTTTTTTTTAATAATACAACTTTTAGCTAGTCTAGAGGCCGGTGGGCTCTCGAGTTGTATGTAAAGACTTCCGCGGTTTTGTCTGGTTTTGTTTTGTTTGGCGCTGTTTTCTTTGTTGACCATATTCCTTTACCGTTGGAACGTTGACGATCCGAGTAAGGATGTGTTTATTTGTGTCCGTAAGTGAACCGGATTCATGTTTTTACATGATTTTCCGGGTCACTTTAACCGGGCCGTTACACCATAACCCACAAAGATACACTTAATAGCCCTGGGTTCAAGTTTTTTTCTAGCAGGTTTAGTTAAATGGACATACACCACACAACCAAAGATGCGAGGAGGTAAGGAGTGTAAAGAGGGAATGATAGTGTGATTATGAAGGGTTTCAAGAGGGGTTTTGAATTTAAGGGTTTTTTAGGGTAGTCGATTTGTGAGATATGTGGCAGATGCGATAGCTTTGGGCCAAAAATGAGGTCGGACATGGGCTTCAAACATAAGGGCTCGACTGATCTCTACAAGAGTACGATTTTTCCTCTCAGCGACCCCATTTTGTTGTGGTGTATAAGGACAGGAAGTTTGGTGAATAAGTCAATAAGTGGTGAAGAAATTTTCCATATGTTGGTTTATGTATTCCCCCCATATCAGATCGAAGAATTCGAGGCTTAGTCTTAAATTGGGTAACAATCATATTATAAAACTTAACAAAACCATCAAATACTTCATATTTATGTTCCAAGAAATACACCCAGCACATTCGAGTACAATCATCAATAAATGAAACAAAATATAAGTAACTGTGGTTACTAAACTCAGGAGTAGGACCCCAAACATCAGAATGTATTAAAACAAAAGGTTCACTACTATGGCTACGACTAGGAGGATAGGATTGTTTATGACTTTGGCAAGAACACATGCTTCACAGTCTAGAGCAACATTACAATTGTTTAATGATGGAAAAAGACGTTTCAGATACCCTACTGACGGATGTCCTAGACGTCGATGCCAAGTCCACAATTGATGATTGGAGAACCCATGAGCAAGCGAAGTGTGTCCCTTTTGAATCGCCTCGTCCACATAGTACAGGCCATCTCGTTCAGTACTACGCCTAATACCTCCCTGTCTGAGCATCCTGTCCAACACAATCAGAAGAAGTCATAAGCACAGTACAATTCAGTATTCGAGTCAATTGACTAATAGATAATAACCTATGAGACAAGCTAGGAATAAGGAGACAATTATTTAATTTAAGAGACGGAGAGATAGTAACAGGCCCAAACTGATCAACATTTACACATTCCCCATTGGCCGTCTGAGTATAGGTGCGGGTTTTTGGATGGGTGTATAGAAGGTCGTGAGGGTCAAATGTCATAGTATCAGTGGCCCCGCAATCAAATATCCACTGAGATGAAAAAGGTTTACACATAAGGCCAACTTTGTGAGTCATTAATTTGTGGGTTATGGGTGAGATTTTAGGATATTGGGTCGGTTGGGTTTTGGGCGGTGGAGTTTTGGGCTTTAGGGTTTTATTTAGGTTTTAGGTTAGGGTGTTATAAAAGATCCCCTTTTGGAAAGTGCCCATTTGTTCCCCTCCCCCTTCTTTCTCTTCTGGTTCGTCTCCTTCTCTTTTGTCTGTTCACCTGTGTCGCCATTGTTGGCGTTCCTAGCCTTCATGTTGTGGGTTGGTTCATCAGTAGACATATCCAAGATGTTGGGAGCACCAGTGACCATGTTAGCCTTGCCGCCGGCTTTGTTTGACGGAGCCTTGGTGGCGGATTTTCGTTGCCGGTGCTCCTCCCACCACTCCGGGTAGCCGATAATTTTGAAACAACCTTCCTTTGTATGACGGCTTCCTCCACAGTAGCTACACTTGAGGTGAGTCTTGTCCTCCATGTCACGCCGGGATGAACAATTTGGCCGGTGATATTTAACGGCCAACCTACTTCCAATTTCTGAGGGATTTTTTCCCGATGATGAAGCGTGGATCATGATACCACATCGTGAAACTTCACGCCTGATTGTAGCATATGCCATCTCGACTGTTGGGAGTGGGTCAAGGTTTAGTAAGTCCATTTTTTCTTTGTCAAAGGTCTCATTAATACCGGCCAAAAATTGAAATAGACGTTGTTTTTGAATGAAAGTGTTAAAGATTGTAATGTCTTCAGCATGTATCATCGGATTTGGTTGCCGTCGATCTATCTCCTTCCATATTGTGGTTAACTTCCCATAAAAGATCTGGAGTTCGTCCCTTAAACTGCTCAATAGGACTTCAATCCCCTTCCATAAGTCCCTTGCAATAGTATAGTCTAAGAACTGTGGTTTATGAGGTCTGTATCAATATTTGAGATAATCCATGATAGGACTATCGAGTCCTTTTGCTTCCATGTTCTGTAATTAGGATTCGTAATGCTAGGAGGGTCGTCTATAATGTGGCTAAGACGACTCCTGCATTCGAAAGCTATCTGCATCATTTTACACCAAGTTGTGTAATTCTGGTAGTTTAGTTTTTCGGCCAATTTTAAATTTGGTGAAATAGTTTCAAGGGTTGTGTTTGGTTTGTGCATCTGTTGAAACAGTCTGAACATATGTTCCATCTGTTCCATGGTTATGAGTTGTTTTTGGTCAGTTTCTGCCATTGTTATAGGTAATGTTTGTTTAAGGTAAATGATGATAACCAACGGTGTTGCTGGTCCCGGAAAACACCTTTGGCTCTGATACCATAAAGATTTTAAGAAAACTTAATTTGGGTTAATGAATATTGTGTTTGTATTAACTTTAATCACAATTACAGCTCTAATATTTATACAAAGTGTATGAGCTAATTAAGGAAATACTTAGCTTGGAGAAACAGTAATTGCCTAAATACATTGGACTAATTTGAGTAACAAAAAACTGCATAATCATATAATATCAGGATTATATTCCCACAATTGCACAACAAAAATTGACAACCAAAAAAAGCAATATGCATTATTACAATTTTGCCATGTGATTTGCTAAGCAAGTGTATCACCGTTATTAATAACTTATAATTTTCGCCATTTAAAATGGACTTAGAATCGTACCCCTATCTAAAAATAGAGTATATAGCACTGCAAACTGCATTACTTCTTCTATGCTTCTTCATCAAAATGATGAGACCCAGCCCGGCCCGATCTATATGCTTCTGGAAAATTTATCTGCTCTTTCAATTCTCATTTAGTAGTAATATTGGTTGATTTGAAACAAAAAAGATGCTGTTTGTTTTTTGACTTTTACTTACTCCTACTGCATTAGGATTTAGGAGTACTTATTTGGAGTATGATTCAGAATGTGGACCATAGTGCTAAATAAGTTTGCATCAACATATCACCGACCGTATTGTATACATTTTTAAGTTTACCTTAATTGAAATATAAGCTAATATGATTGCAAAAACATCTGTGTCTATATATATATATATATATATATATATATATATATATATATATATATATATATATATATATATATATTAGATTACTAGTATAAATATGCACGTAGTTTTTTAATGATTATTTTTGAAAAGGAAATTTTATATTACACTGTAATTGCATATTATTGGAAACTAATTATTTTGATTCAAAAAAAATTAATCAATGAGATTACTCAATTCATTATTGTGCGATAGCGGAAGCAAAGATCGAAAAACAATAACGGAGCAATACAGATTCAAACAAACAATAAAGTAATCACATCGAGAAATTAACGTGGTTCACTATCAATGTGATAGCTAAATCCACCGGCACCGAGAATAAACTTTTCATTATAAACTGGGAGATTACAAGATGAACGAGAAACCACAACAATGGCTCTGCAAGCTTTTTTTTCTTAGTTTTTCGCACTTTGTGTTGCATTGCATCATGCCCTAATTCTAATTATTAGACATGTTTATATAGTATGTCACTTAATAAAAAGAAATTAGGTTAACAATTACAAAGAAACCGGCCAAAAACTAAGTAACCGTCAAAAGAACGTGCGAAAACTGAATACCCGCTATAAAATGCACAAGTCGCGGCTCGTGTACTAGGTCACGGCCCGCGATCCACTTGTTTTCCAAAAAGTAGCTTTTCGTTCAGAAACACGCGATACGCGACCAAACGTACTCCCCACGACCTGGGCGTCTTCCAATCCAGTAGCTACTCCGCGCCCCGTGTAGTACTCCGCACCCTGCGCAATTCGACCCATCTCTTGACTCATCCTAAAACTCGATCTTAGACTCAGTTCAAGTCACAAAATTCCAACACTCATTTTAATGGGTAATTATAAAAAATACAATTATAATCATATAAGTAGTTTCTCAATGCAATTGGCTATTACCGAAATAATTAATTGCCCCATTTTACTTTTTTTTAGATTTTAAGATATTATGTTAGAAAAATGAGTATTACTTTCTCAAAACAAACTTATTCTGAAAACGATTTTATATTGTATTTTATATTAAAAGAAAAAAGTGAGATACTATGCTATATAATCTTACAATTAATTGTCTTTATTTTAATTAAAAAACATACTATATAAAAGGAAAATAATCAGATTCTATGCTATATATTTAGTATCATATTAGTATATTACCAATACAATATAGAAATGTATTGTCATGTCATATTGTAACATCTAATAATTTTGCTTCATTTGACAAATGACTGTTAGATTGACATTTGTTATTTAACAGCAAAATGGCTGTTAGAAAGTTAATGGAAAAAATTCGGGACCACAACTAATAAAAAATGTTTATATAAAGTTAGTGGGAAACATGTGAGGACGATAAAAAATATTAAAATATTAAATAAAGTTAGTGGAAGATATATGGAGACTATAATCATTATTAAAATATAAAAATAAGGATGAATAAGGTTATTTTTGTGCAAAATTTATGATGTAAATAGAAAGATTCTTTATAGGACCAACAATTGGAACATTTCAAAATGGCTAATGGAAGCTTCTTTAAGGAACACATTGAGTATTTGGGGTGAAGTTTTAATAAAAAGATTGATAGCAAGTTGAGACCATGTTACCGTGAGACAGACCCCTACAATCAAGCAGCTCAAATTATTTATTATTTACATTAATAAAAATTTTAAACTACCTCTAAATTGTTTTTCTTAATAAATTAAAATTAGCCTAGCTCATATTAAGCCGTCTCACATGAAAAGGCCCTAATAAAGAATTTGTCAAAGATTATAAACACAAAAGTTAAAATTAATTTGACATATTGTTTAAAAACTCAAAATTTAAATATTTGACTATTTCATTGTTGAGATAAAAATAATGATTAGATATAAAACTTGTGCCAATATAAATTGTGTCACAATTGTATTATCCATGATATAATATGTGACACAAGTACTTTTTATCACGATAAATAATTTCCCTTGGCATACATTTCTTATTTGCCACGATATATATTTACCCATAGCATAGTTCGTAGCACAAGTGATTGTTTGCCACAATATATATTTACCCATGGTATAACTCGTGGCAGAAGTGTTTATTTGCCACAATATATAATTACCTGTGGCAAGATCCGTGGCACAAATGCTATTTGCCATGATATATATTTACCAGTGGCATAAATTTTAGCAACTATTTTGATATTGTCTTAAAATCTATTTTTCCCGTGACAAGATCAAAACTTGCCACGAATTTTTAATTCCCGTGACATAATTAGTGGCACAATTGATGATTTTTAATACTGATGATACTTTAATCTGCGAGTTTTACAATTCCAACTGAAAAATAATTCTAATTAGGGGTGTCTACTTTTATGCTCCAACGTTTTCAAGTAAATTATCTTCTCTGTCGCAAGTAATATTCGATTGATCATTAGAAAAAGATCTATGTTGAGGTCATTAAATATTTTGTTCAATATTCGTAGATAAAACTACTAAATAAATCGTGTCATATTGCCATCGATAAAGTTTGACTATGAGGGAATATTGCAAATACTTCCTCCGTTTTATAATACTTGCGTATGATATATTGTATGAAAAATTTATCACTATCAATAGCAAGTATTATAAAACGGAGAAAGAATTATCATAGGATATCTAAAAGTACTAATTTCAAATATGAAACGCAAGGAAAGATTGAAAGTTGATATGCTTATACTGGCATTAATAAGTGAGTATGCAGTAAAATTATTATTGGTATGTCAGTCTCAGTCTCTCAGATCAGTACATATTCACTAGGGATGTCAATGGGTTCGGATTCGGCTCGGATTATACATAATCTAACTTTGCTCCGGATAATAGTCTGACTTTTTTTCAGTCCACCTCCAATCGGAGTCGAATTATGGAGCTCTGGACTCTCAGACCTCCAACGGAGTAGGATGTGGAGTCGGATTTTTAACAAACTTTATCGTTGTGATATTGTACTAATGATTTTAAAGCATACAAAATTAACAAAATATATTTTTCAAATACAGTTTAACAAAAAAAAATATGTACTTTAAATTCAAGTTTAACAAGAAAAATAGTCCTTCTACAACAATTTAACAAAATTTTTTCGTATTTTGATTTGGCGTATTTTATTTCTCTTGATTTGATTTATCATATTTTGATTGATTAATCTAAAATAAAAATACCAAGTAATTTTTCAAAATTGAAAATTACAATTAGTATGAGAGAGAGCTTGAATTAGTCACGTCTAGAGTTTTAAAGCAAACAAAAATATTAGGGTAAAATCAAATTCAAAGTCGGATATCCTTCAGAGTCGGAGTATCGGATTTTTAATAAAGTCCAACTCCGCTCCGTCTCTAACTCGGACTCGGATCATAATGTCGGAGTCGGAGTCGGATAACTTTTTCCTCAGACTCGAATCGGATTATTTTCCTCGGATCGAGTCGGATTAGGGTCAAATTCGGACTGAATTGCCATCCCTATTGACTATATATTCCATCTTTACTTCTCAAGTTAAATTAATTATCTTTTTAGTTTGTTATACTAATTTTGTAACATTTCTTTTAATGGTAGTGGGCTCTTTTTTTTATTATGATTCATAAATTTTTACACTCTCTTAGGAATGGCATGCTGATGCAGGTAAAGATAAACGGGTTTCGCGCCACATCCACCTCGAGTATAGATATGAATTTGGTGTGTATCAGTTGGCTATGAATATAAAATTTCCTACCCACCATGGGTAGTGGGTACATGGTGAGCATGACGATTTACTCGCTTCGTACCCACCCGCTTAGCTCCATACCTAGCCGCCCCACCCAATACCCATTCACCCTGTCTTGTAGTCGTCGACACTATGTCTACAATTTACTAATTTATATCATTTTTGTATAATTTAATTAAAAATTATTCACAAAAAGTTAAGGATAATAATTTTATTTTATTATATTGTACAATATAAATAAAATTAGATTTACAATAATGTGGACTTGTAGTGAAAGTGAGATGGGTATAAGGTGGGTATAACTAATTGGTCACAGTGGATTGAAATGTGTTTGAATGCATACCTAGTAGACAAGCGTGGAATTTTACCTACCATATGGTTGGTGGGTGGGAGGTGGGTATAGAAATTTCAGGTACTAGATATGGGTATGGAAATGTTGAAGTTCCTATCAAACTTGAAGATGTTCTAGAGAAGCAACATGTATGTTGTTTCACCAAAATGAAGAAGCAGCACAATAGCAACAAGGTATTAGAGCAAATAAGTAGCAAGCCATCAAAATTGAAAGACAGTTTGATAATCTATATATGCAATATAAAACATAAAAATCGATGCTCCTAAGAGGAACTCTAAAAGAAATGAAGTCTACATACATCATAAGATATCTAGAAACACTTCAAAATAAGTTCCTAAGAAGTACATGTGTACAACCAAGATCGTGAAGTTTTAGAGAAAAAACAAGATGATCTCAAAGATGTTCATAGAGGAACTTGAATAAGGAAAGCTTCAGAGTCGGAGCTGATCACCTGAGGCATAAAGATTCAAATATGAGTATACTTGGCTTCATCTAAGTATGATAGAACAAAAGAATATCTTAATAGGAGCGGTTTATTGCCGATTCAAGGTCCACCATAGCTCAGGGACGCTAAAATCGGTTGACAGTTGTTTGCGCATGGAATGACAATTGATTTTTTTTGCTTTGTTGGACAAATTATTTGCAAGTTAATTTCATATTCTAAAACCATATGATATTGATTAATTAATGATAAATTTTTATGATAATTAGTGGCATTACTCTAAATTAGCTTAATTTTTGTTAGTGTCAAGGCTAACGTTTATTGCTGAGTCAAGGTTTATAGAAATCCCTAGTGGGTTGACGTTTTATATTTTGTTGGGCTATGGATAGTTTTCTCGCTAAATCTCTGTGTTCCTTTATTCTCTTTCTTTCTTCCTTTTGTGTTCAAATCTTTGAAACTCTTGTAAAATCTAAAATAACACATATGCTACAATAATTCATCCCTCACTTGTAGTATCCATCCTTAAATAATAGATTTGATTATAGAGTTTGTCGAATGACATTCACTCAATATGGTAGAAGAGTTAAGATGATTGTTCAAGAGAAATCATGTGTTGAGGGGCCCTAACAGAATGGAAAAGCGACGAGGAATAGGAATTTGTTGGAAATAGCTATGGCCGTTGCACCAGTCATCTCAACAAAGTGTGCTGTTTGGCAAGCTAAGAGTTTAGGCTTCATTATCCTTTAACTTGAGCGGGAGTAATTATCCAGTAGCTGACTTGGCATCCTTTTCATTAGACACATTATCATAGGGTAATTAATCAGCTTTCGTCTTAACTAAAATCAACACCTTAGTAGCTAATGGTAGTGGTTTGTTACGCCAAAAGAATATTCTTTGAGAATTTGTTATAGAATGACTTATTAACTGATAAGCGTAATTATTTGCAATTATTTAAATCATTTTATACTCCTTAATGATGATTATTGTTAGTAATTTCGTGCTTATTTTGAAGATTTATACTACTTTATCCATTTTGGCTATTCATGTTGATTTTGAACGGTTTTGATCGTTTTAAGCATAATTCTTATAGTTTTAATGATGACGGAGTTCACTTAGGAGATTATTGCTCGTTTGAAGATGTTTTACAATGAAAATGGGCAAAAGAGTTGAAAATTGTTTAAAATGCAAAAGTTTTAAGGTGAAATTTTATACATGCTCTCTCTTTTGATCATAATTTTTGATAGAAAGATCGCATTAATACAAGATTTACGCCATTGGAAAGTAGACTTCAAGAACTTTCCAACAGTATGTCCTATTCCAAAAACCGAACAAGAAATGACAGCTATTTAAAGTTTGCCAGTCAGAAGCAAAGCGACGAGTCGTCGCCTGAAAGCTACGACTCGTCTCCAATTGCTGATAACCACATCTGACGGTTTTCTTTCACTATTTTAGTAGTTTCATTTATTTTAGCTTTATTCTATTATAAGAAATTAGTTATTTTGGGAAGATTGTTCCCCAAGTAACCTTAGAATATAAATAAGCATAGTTAATTTTATTTTTTTGTTTGTACTTTTAGTGCCCTAGATGACCTAATGCTATAGTTTTTCAGTTTTTATTTTATTTTTAGAATTTTCTCTCTTTTGTTCTTCTTTTTGAGAGCTTTCATTGTTGAAAAACTCCATTGTTATGTTATTTTTATTGCAATTTACATTTATGTTCTTCTCCATTAATAAGTGTTCTTGATTTATTACTTCATTACTTGTCTTTTTGCATTAAATTATTCATCATTTTCATGTGTAGTATTTCAATTAGGTTTTCATTTATCATTAATTGCATGTTCATCACCATATCTAGTAAGTAGATTTCCTCTCTAGGGTTAAGGGATAAACCCTAATTCGAAGCATGAAATGATATTTTATCGATTAATTGTGTGAAATTTGGATCTATGATCAAACCTATGCTTAATGAATCTTAGTTTAAATATCTTTATTAACCTTTTCAATAAAACGGAAGTTTGGCATTAGGATTAATTTAGGATTGAGGTATATTTAAGTTAAATTCTTATTAGTTTAACAAATAAAACGGAAGTTTGAAGATTAATACTAGTAAGGTCTTAAACAGATAATGATCAATAGAGCAGAAGCTTGAGATTAGTTAGATCACGTTTAATCATGCCAAAGACTCAATTTCATACAATTATGAGAGTAATTGACTTCTACGTCAGGATTAGGTGATTCTCCACATCCTAGATTGGTTTTCCCATCATTATATTCATATCAACTATTATCTTTGCTTTATTTACTAGTTTCATTTACATCATTTAAATTATTACTCATAGTAGTATTAGATTTTCAACCCAATTATATTTGTTTGTCTGTATCTCGTGGTTATAAACTGAAAGAATCTATTAACTCGCTTCCTTGAGTTCGACCAGTATTGCTAGACGTATACCGTACGCTTGCGATTAATTAAAATTTGCACATCATTAACTCAAGACATTGTTATGTAATAGAACTAAAGAAAACTTTTTCCCTTTGAGGGATTTTCTTATCCTTTTTTCTATGAATAATACTGACGCATCAAAATAGATGTAATAGCTGAGAAATACTATAACGGCCCGTTTGGTACATAGTATTAGAGGGCGGTAATGGTAATAAAATTAAGTAATGAAAATTTTGGTTGTTTGGATGCCTTCAATGGTAATGGATGGTAATAAAATAAGGTAATGAAATTACCAAAAAGGGCCATTTTCATTACCATCAAACAACATGGTATTAGGCGGTGATGGTAATGAAGTATTACTGTGGTAATAAAATAAGGTAATGTTGTTTTGAGCTGAAGAAAAAAAATAATGAAGAAAAAAAAGGTAATGTATGTGATTATCCAAAAAAATATTATTATTAAAAAAAGAATCATTAGATAGAATAATTTAGATACAATAATGCTTTTATATACAAATATACAATAATGAAACTAAGAGTCATTACCATTTTTTATTACTAACAACCAAATACAATCAATGGAATATTATCTTCCATTACCATTCTTTAGTCATGCACACCAAACAAAAGAATCTTCATTACCAATTCTCATATCCATTCTTTCATTACTATTGCCATTACAACATTTCATTCCTATTACTTTATTACCAACAACCAAACGGGCCGTAAATGAAATGGTCATAAAACTTTTTTCATAAGATCTATTTTTTAATTTGAGAATTAGACTTGTCCTTTCCTTTGTTGATAATTGTAGATAATGTTAGTTGTTGAAAAATATAAGTTTTTATATTCCAAATAATATCATTTTTCTAAGTGATATATAGATTTGGGGAGATATAAGCTCTACTCCCATGGATTGGGTTTGTGTTCTTAGAGTTGGATGTCTGATTTCAAGAGAAGTTATAATTGCATTAAGGTGTGATTCATTTCTCAAACCTTGTTCTTTATTTATGTTCAATTATAAAGTTTCCTATTATGGCTAGAAGGATATGGTTATATCCATTTTTTTAGTTTTGAGCTTTGAACAATACTAAGGGACTAGATCACGTTTAGCTGGGGTAATTTAATCCGTTCCTATTATGTCATAATTTTATATTTTAATTTTTATATTTTAATTATATTTTAGTTATTATATATTTTTAAAACACAAGAATGTATTTTATTTTTTTTATTACTCCGATTGAATATTTTTCATTTATCATAAATAGCTTTTAGTTTTTAAAGGTTTTTTGCAAATTGACATATTGAGACTTCTGCATCTATTGTAAACATTATCATTAATGTAAATTACGTATCGAGATTGCCGCTCTTAATACACGTGGTATAACAGCTTAAGTTACTCGAATTTCGAAACTTCGGTTCTATTTAAAACGATGTTCTCGACAGCCGGCAGTTTCGGAAAAAAATATATATTTATTCAAATGATTTTTCAAATAACTTTTTTTTCCAATTTTTTTTCTTTCCTATGTGCTTGTTTGACGATATGTAAATTACCAATTAGAATCATGTTAATGTGATTTCAAGGACATGTTTAAATTTCATGTCAGATGATGAGAGACGATAATATTTCTCTTCACTCATTAGTCTAGGATCCAAGAGTTAGAGGAAAAAATAGTAAGAATCAATAGTTTGAAGTTAAAGTTAATTCTAGTTATTTTTTATAGGAAAATTTTCCGTGAATATTGTTTTGATTCCATAGTTGATCAATTTTTTATCTCTACTTCTTTTTTTTATTCAAATTCTCTATCTCCCTCAAGCCTCTGAAATTCAATCCTCAAACATTATTACCTAACTATTCACCATTCCTATATGACCATATCTTTCCTAACTTCCCTCTCAAGATTTTAGATCACCATCTGTCTGTCAACTTGATAATATTTGAATTGGGTACTTATGATATTATTCTAAGTATAGATTGGTAGAGATGTAGCGAATATTTTGTGTAAGGAGAAAATTCTTTGGGTTAAGACTTATGGAGAAGAGTGCTTGATTAGAAAGAATTTTATGTTCCATGTTTAAACCATTTATGGCGTTCAAGCCATTGACATGATTAAGTATAGAGACGAAGGATACATGCATGTGTTTTATTTTCAGTAGTAAGGAGAAAACCAAATTGAGTCTCGAGAAAACTCTGATTGTTTGTAAATACCCCAATGTTTTCTCTTGAGGATTTATCTGGTTTACCCCCGAGGAGAGTGGTTGATTTCCAATTTGATCTGATTTATGATGTTATACCTATGTCCAAGACTCTGTACCGTTTTACCCTAGTTGAGTTAACTAAAAAAAATAGTGGGATTAGTTACTAGGAAAAAAGGTTTTATTTTGTCCTAATGTGTTGCCTTGGGGAGCCCCTGTTTTATTTGTTAAATAAATGATGGTACAATGATGTTGTCCATTGACTATAGGGAGATTAACGAGATTACAATCAAGAACTGTTACCCTTTGTTTAGGATAGATGATCTTTTCGATTGGTTAAAAGCTAGGCACTCAAGAGCTTTCTAAGATTTATTTGAGGTCTAGGTATCATCAATTAAGGATAGCCGAGGAGGATATTACTAAGACTGCGTTCCAGACCAATTATAGACATTATGAGTATTGGTGATGCCACTTGGGGTAACAAATACGCCAACAACGTTTATGGATTTGATGTAGAGATACCTTCGACCTTATTTGGATAAGTTTATAGTATTTTTTATTATTTATTTATGAAATTTTGGAACACTTGAGGATTATTCTAGAAATTTTAAGGATAGAAAAATTATTTGGGAAATTCAGTAAATGTGGATTTTGGCTTAAGGAAATAGAATTTTTTTTTTTGGCTCATATTGTGTCTAAGGATGGAATTTTTGTGGATCCGAAGTGGTTGATTTCAAGGAATGTAACTAAAGTTTGAAGCGTTTTTGGATTAGTTGGGTTCTATAGGAAATATGTTGAGAACTTTTCTAGGTTGCTCGTCCCATGTTTGAGGTATTAGGGATTCGATTATAGTAGAGTGAGAGGTATACGATTGTTTTTGAGGAAGTAAAGAAGAGATTTACCAACGCTCATGTTTTAATAATGCATGACTGTAATAAACCATTCGAAGTTTATTGTGATGCTTGAATTAAGGTTTGGGTTGTATACTTAGGCATTGAGGCAGTTGAGGCCACATAAGGTGAATTACCCCATGCACGACATTAAACTTGTTATAGTGAGTGGAGAAATTATGTGTATGGTTTACCGTGTAAGATCTACAACAATCATTGAAATATGTCATCAACTAGAAGGAATTGAACATGAGCCAAAGGCGATGTCTTGAGGTTATTAAGGATAATGCTCTAATAATTGTGTACAACCGTAGGAAAGCAAACAATGTAGTTGATGCCTTGAGTAAAAGATCGAGAGTGTACGTGAATGCCATTGTATCTCTACCTTAGGAGTTTTACCGTAAAATGCAGAGTTTGAGATTAGAGATTTGTAGCCGACATGAGGTTAGGCGGTATTTGGGAGCAATGATTGTACAAACAAACTTTGTTTGATCATATCATTGAGGCGCAACTTGAAGATTTGGAGATTATTGAGTTGATCCATCACATGTTCAAATCCATAAATCCCTTTAGATTGATAAGTCCTTAGCCTATGAGGAGAGACCTATTAGGATTTTTGATACCCGAGTCAAAGAATTGAGGAACTCTATGATTCCGTTGGTCAAGTTTATGTGGTCAAACCACAGAGTTGTGGAAGCTACATGGGAGAAGGAGGCAGACATGAGAGAGCGATACCCTAACCTTTTCAGTAAGTTCTAGTTTCGGGATGAAACTCTCTTAAGGGGGGAAGAGTTGTAACAGAATCAAAATTCTTAATCTTAATCTTCCTATTAATTATTCCGAATTTTCAATTCAAATTGTCAATCCTTTGGCTATCCAATTCAAACTATCTTTAATTCCTAAACCTTAACCCAATTTTGTATTCTTTCAAATATTAAAATTTAATATATTATTTTCTTTAAACATTTTTTTTATAAGCACTAAAATATTATTTTATTACGAAAGTAAAATTTTAATATTATATTTACGATTTTGTAAAACGTTACGTTTTAATTTCCCTTCCTTAAACTAACATAACTACTTATTATTTTTAACCTTATAACTTTGATTTAATTATTTAATACCTAAAAATTAGCGATGTTTTATTATTAACTTTAAGTATAGTTTTAAGCAAAATTTTCTAAGTAAACTATCATACTTTCAATATCAAACCATAATTAAATTTACCCATTATTCTAAAGCATATCCACTTGTACAAATTAGAGCGAAAATTTGATAAACTAAAATTCATTTTATTTAAGCCCATGATGTTCATCATCTATACAAGCTACTACCATTTTCTTACACAAATTAACCTTCTTTTACATTTTAATCTCTTATACACCCACTTACACACTCCAACCAGGGACATCTTTGAGATTTCTTAGGCACTAGGCGAATCAATAAAAAAGGGCCCTTTTTAACATCTAGATAAGAATATACGATCCATCAACAAGCAATGACATGAAAATTAATCGACATTTTCGCACACTTATATACAAATACTTCTTTCAGTTTTTTAATTGCTATTGTATGACTTTTTTAGTATTCAAACAAAAAAATGGTCTTGGGTTTCACTATCTGAAAAAATCTATTTAGACTTTGTTCTATTCAGATTGTGCATTCACAAATTTAGAGAAGTAAAGTATAGAGAGAAGTTAATAAAAACACAGTAAATACTATAAAACTAATTAACAAATAAAAATATATTCAATTTATAAAAATATAATAGCTAAAAATAATTTAAGAATTAAAATAGTCTGAAAGCAACCTTGATAAATAGATAATTTTAAGATTCTTTAGTTGGGTTATTCTGCGTTTTCAAAATAATCATTGTATATAGGCGGCCAAGCTTGTTAATCTAATAGCGACACAGAACCTTAATTCAACAATAATAGAGAGAAAAATGGTTTAATACTTGGCAAATTTTCAAGACGAACAGAAATTTACTATGAAATTTTCACAAGATTATTTCATAATTAACAATAATATCATGATTTCACAAATTATTTCATAGTTTGCATGATAATTTCACAATTTAACATGATTTTAAATACAAAATACAAAATAGAATAATTAAATAAAATGTAAGAATTGAGAGAATTACTATATTGAGTTGTATTTGGGTCAAAATTGAAGAAGATGGGAAAGAATATCTGCAACCATCAGTTCATTTGTGTAACACCATGAAAAAATCTCACCCATCATACATGAAATTCGAATATATTTGACTGTAAATAAAAAAAACATTTTTACTTTTCCAAAATTATTGTTTTTCTTCCAATCACAAAAAACCCATTATTTTCTTGAGAGATGCCAAGACATTGTATGAATGATAATTAACAAGATGAATTGATCAAAAGTGGAAGGAAGTAAACTTTTTACCTTCCCAAAACTTCAGTATTTCCAAAGTTCTTGGAAAAGGTGTGTTACTAGCTACTTAAATGTTCTGAAATGATTTTTCTCAAAGCTAAACAAAGCTTACTACTTCTTAGAATTCCTTCTCCAACCCAACGTTTTTCTTTTCATTTACCCATTATTTTGTGCCCTTCTCTTCCCAATATTTTTATTTTGACTTTACTTGTGCATTTTAAACTCGGGCCCGGGCGGTTGCCCTTCTAGCCTACTTCGGCCGGGCCTAACTCCAACTCTTATAAGTTTACTTCCACACTCCAATTCTTAAACATTTACTTACATACTTCAAATCACTTTCACAAGTTAACCTTCTTCTATACTGCTAAGACTCATTTTCATACAACTTATGAATTAGAAGTTGTCTAAAATCCATTATAAATACCCCTTAGCCATGAGACCACTTACACCATCATAATCAAATCTTTTTAACATTCTTTCTTTGTTTTCACTTCATTAAAATCTTACTAGCTTAATACCTTTATTATTAATTAAAAAAATCAAGAAGATGGAGCTTAGAACACTTTTTATTTAGCTTAAATGATCATTATATTTGAGAATTGTTAGGTGAGTACTTTGTTACTCAGAAGATCATTATTTTTGGAGTGTGTATTTATTTTAAGAGTTTGAAAGTACTAGCATTTGTGGCTTTGAGTATTTTTTTTGGAGCATTACTTGGAGGATCTTATTTTCTTATTTTCTTAGTTAGTACTTAGTACGAATCGTTGGTGTTAGTATGGTATAACTTCCTATCCTACTCTTTCCGTAGAATTTTATATTTTATTTACTTCATAATATGCAAAGTATGAAATATATCGAGTATGTTTAATTGGAAAGTTAGCTTAATGAAATTATGATTAAGATTATATTAAGTGTGTTTATACTAAAAATATTTTTACTATGTTAGTTAGTAACTTTTGAACATGTTTGGAAAGTTGGGTGAAAAATTATATGCTAGTGATATTAAGTGGAGTACTATTTATGTTTTATAAACTAGTTTTATTATGTTTATGAGTTATGTAGGAATGATATTTAATTTAAGAATGTTTATGTTAGAATTTTTGTTAATATGTTTATGTTAACCTTGAAACTAGTTAATAAGGTAGTAAGTTATTTTTATGAACATATTTTTATTGAGTATGTTATGCTAAGAATGTTGTTATTATAATATTAAAGTGTATCCTTAAAGTTATATTAAATTTCTAAGTTAATAATGTGTAAAGTTTCTTTTTTTTTTTTTATAAGGGGTTATGTTAATTATTTAAATCTAGGATTATTATGAGAAATTAAATTAAGTTGTTTTTAAGTGAAAAAGACTCTAAAGTACTATAGGTCATTCGATCACTATAAAAAAATAAAGTTTTGATTTACTATTTTGGACTATTACAAGCTATTTTTGTGTGATAATAATTGAATAACAATTGAAAAAGATATTTTTGAGAAATTATATAAGTTATTAAATATTAAAGTATTTTCTTGAATGTATGAGACTTTATAATAAAAGTAACTTTTGTGATATTAAATAATTAGTTTGTATAAAATATTTCCTTAGTTGACGATTTGACCAAAATTGTAAAAAACTGTAAAAGTGTTTTTAATGAATTTTCCTTTCTAAATTATGTGTAAAATTTCAATTTTATAAAATATTAAAAGATAAAAGTTTTAGTTGTTTCATAACAAGAAATATTGGATTTCATGAAAATATAAGTTTTACTTGTTTTATAACTAAAGTATTAATTTTAGTGAAATTATAAGTTATTATTTGTTTTATAACTAGAAATATTGATTTTCGTAAAATTATGTGTTTTATTTGTTTTATAATTAGAATATTGATTTTTGTGAATTTGATAAGTTTTACTTGTTTTTCAACTTGAAATATTGATTTTTGGTGAACTTGTTGAATTTTATAAACTTATCCACAGGATGCATTTTTAATTTGAATTATAATTAGAATATTTGATTTTGTGAATAGAATAAAGTTTTCTTTTTTAATAGTTGGAAATGTTGATTTTATGAACTTATTTTAAGAGAAATAGATTTTTGTAGCTACTTGTGAAAAACACTAATTTGGAGACTACTAATAGAATAATAAGTTATTAGTGTTAGTGAACCAAAGTTGTTAAAATCAGGATTCTAACTAGAATCGTTCAGAGAGGTAGAATCGAATCGTAGGATCGTAAGATTCTACATAAAAACTAAATTTGCTATTTTGCCATAATTTTTCATCTCAAAAGGTCAAGTTTATGAATTAAAGTTTCATTCAATTCATTTTTAAGAATGAAATGAAAAAATAATTAATAATTATTTTAAATCTTCATGCTGATGAAGAAATTTATTCTTTAAAAAATTATGATGTTGGATTGTTGAATTGAAAAAAAAAAATTAATGAAAGATGATACATAAGAAATATTAATAAAAATTAAGAATAAATTTGTAGAATCGGATGATCGCTAAATCATAAGATCGTAGAATCGTGTTATGATTCCACCTCTACAAATTTTATTGTAATTAGAATCGTAAGATTCTACCAACTTATGATTCTACCTGCGATTCAAATCGTTTGCTTGTTTTTGATCGTAAAATCGTAGAATCGTAGATCAGAATCGTGATTTTAATAACCATGTAGTGAACTATTAAAAATAAAGTTATAAATAAAATTTAATGCGTAAAAATTTAGTAATGAACATATAAGGATATAAACGTAAATTTTAACGTTATGATTAAGAATTTTATTAAAGAAGTTTCTCCTAAGTTGGTCAAATTCAAAGTCAAAGTCAACTTGTACTAATATAAATGTGATGTACTTGTGTGAATGAGTATTGATTGAATGACCCTGATAGTAAGGTAATGTCGAACCATTGACCGGCATGTAAAAAATCCCGGCGCCCGTGTTGGCCGGCACGTAAAATGCAGTGTAAGACAGGAGGTTAGCTACCTTTCCTATAGTGCTCGAGCATAATTGTATTGGAGGGGTGACGACTCCCAACACAGTTAACGTCTAGGACTACGGTCCTCACCTAACCAGACTCTTACATATACCAGGCGTCATATTGTTGTGCTTGTTGATTAGTGATAAACTTGATTAGTATTGATGTTAATGATGCATGGTACGGTTATGAATATAAACCAAATGAACTTACTTAAGTATTAAGATTATCGATTGGTATAAGTGGCAGTAACATACTTCTGTCAGGAATGAGAATTGTATCTTAATGACTTAAAACGTATGGAACTGTAAAAGAATATAGTAAAGTATACAGTAGTATCAATTAATTATAAGTTATGCTCGATTAAATTATTATTTGTAAATGTAGCATATAATTTTCATATTTTGAGCTGGATATGAAATTATGCTCGACATTAAGCGCTGAACGATTCAATCGGCTATCATCCTTATCATGGATGTTAGCATTTTGCAGGATTTAGTTTCATGTTCCGATCCAGGCCGCAGCTACAATTTATTTATGCTATCGAGGACTTAGCTGCATTTTGTTATTTACTTAATGTTTGATAATCTTGATGTATTATATTTTAATTATTATATAGTTTTAAAACACACGATATGTATTTCATTTTTTTTACTCTGATTTAATATTTTTCATTTATCATAAATAGTTTTTTGTTTTTAAAGGTTTTTAGCAAATTATTATTTTGAACTTCTGTATTTATTGTAAACATTATCATTAATGTTAATTACATATCGAGATTGCTCTTGGTATACTATGTTTGAAATGTGGTACAAAAGGTTTGTGCCATTCAAAGTTGAACCATCTAACCGATATTATTTACAAGATGATGCAACCGATGATACCAAATTTAGAAGTGATGACACTCGAAAATCAATGCTTGAAATCTTAATCCCTGCTTATAAGTATGACAAATCATCTGTAGCAATGTATTCACAGGAGTGTACCAATGTACATGACTTTGATGAAACCCAGGGCTTCTCGATTTGAGTATTATTCTTAACCCTCTTTGTTATTTTGGTTTAATAGAGTTGATTGGCTGTTGGGAATAATGTGTTGTGCTTGATAAATGAGGGCATTATGTGTTTCCTTTTAATAATGTGTTGTGATTGATAAATGAGTTCCCATGTTGTAATGTTTCTTGTTTGTTATGCCCAATCATGAAGGAACTCATAATGGATGTTTGCACACTTTGAAAATATGATGCGTATGCCCTAATAAATGCAATCATGGATCAAATTGTTAATCTGCCATGATGAAGCTTTAATTGTGGCGATCTTTCATATATTTCTATGTGTTGCAATTGTGGTGAAATCTATTACCTGAGCGCATTGTATGTTTCCTTTTAATAATGTGTTTTGATTGATTAATGAGTTTCCATTTTGTAATGTTTCTTGTTTGTTATGCCCAATGATGAAGGAACTCATATCGCATGTTTGCACACTTTAAAAATATGATGTGTATGCCCTAATAAATACAATCATGGATCAAATTGTTAATCTGCCATGATGAAACTTTACTTGTGGCGAACTTTCATATATTTCTATGTGCTGTAATTGTGGTGAAATCATTACCTAAGGGCATTATGTGTTTCTTTTTAACCATGTGTTTTGATTGATTAATGAGTTCCCATCATTTTTCTTTGCTACAAATCTAACCGGACAGAGGGGGTAATAAGTTGCCTAACGCTTTTTGTTTGTTATGCCCCACTGATGATGGAACTCATAATGGATGTTGCAAAAGCTTTGATGTTCTATTACATTCATGTTGCAAAAGTTTTGATGTTCATATTCATGTTGCAAAAGCTGTTATGTTTCAAAATCCTAATCATCTTGCTACCTTTTACAATCATATAAAGTAGATGCGATAATGTCAAAATGTAGTAGTATGATTAGGTTGTACCTACTTGGTGCATAATTAACCTAATGTGAGCCAGTTATGAGCATGTTCCTCTAATTTGTTGATTCATTGCATCCTCTTCAACTATCAATGGAATCCTTGCCTTTGTGATTCGTGAAATGGATCAATTGTTGCATCTCCATTTTCAAAATGTTGTGTGTACACATCCAATGAGTTGTACCCATCTTGAATGACTTCATTTAATATATTGACACATGTTGGTAGTGCCCCTGCATTCTCTAATCTCAGTTTTTCCATATGCGGTAGTTGGTAGTTGTTACCTCCCTTAGCCATGATCACTTGATTGTATTTTTGGGGTCAAATATCTCATATGCATAGCTTACAGCACTTACCAACTCTAATATGTTTCTTAGTCTTTGTTGATGTTGAATTGATTGTATTTTTATAAAAAAAAAAAAAAAAAACCAATATCTAATATATTAAGATATGGGTTCTTTAGGAGTTGATACTTGAAATGGATGATGAACCCATCTCCATTTGCTGCTTGAATGAAATCTTTATCATTGACTCGCATATGTGGGGGTGAGTTATCTTGTTCAATGTATGCTATTCCTGTTTGTTCTAGTGGCCAATTTGCTTTGATTGCTAGGATTAATTTGTTGATGAAAATTCTCCTCATAACTTCTTTGGTGATTCTCTTGATTGGTTTAATTTCTGGAGTTCCTCTAGGCCTATTTATACTATTTGTAGCTGCTGGTACAATGTCAACTAATGTTCATAACCCTATCTTCCGATCAAATGGGCAGAATCCATCTTCATTAAATCTAGGTTTAGCAGTGGCCACTAAGAACATGACCTTGCAAATAAATCTTTTTGATTTGCATGTTCGGTAAGGCTTACATTCTCTTGGTGCTAGATAATATTTACCCGTAACTTGACTTAAGAGAAACCATTTCTCGTCAACATGTACACCATCGTACATGTCATTGTGCTTGTTATCACCATTTGCCTCATGCACTATGTGTGACAAGCACCATTTCAATCTGTCATATTTGTTTTGTGTTGTAAGTGTTGGTTTCAAACAGTTGGATTGCCTCTTAATTTTTCCCCACTTGACGTATCTGTGTACTCGTGTCTTTGGCACACCTAATGCCGCTGCCAATGATCTGATGTTGCATCTTTTTCTCAATGGAATTATTAATATTTGATCAACATCAATTTCAATATCAATTCTGCCTTTGTATTGTTTTTTCAAGTACAATTTGGCTGTTCTCCAATGATTGTTTTATTCTTTTCCATAATCTTTCAATTGTAGCTCTAGAAATCCCATATACTGCTGCCTTTTTCTTTAAATATCCATGTGGTAAGCTCATGTGACTTGAGGTATGGATCATCTCAGTTGCCAATTTGCTTAATTCATCATCCTTTAAATATGTCCGTTTTTTCCTCAATGAATGTACTGGTGGAATATCACCATTAGGAAACTCTTCTATGCCCCCATTATTTCTATGTTATATGTAACATATGTATGAATATGATCATTATGCTGCTCTTACTTTTCTCTATGCTGCAAAATCATCCGGATAGAGGGAATAATAGTTAGCTATTCCAATATTTAGGTTTTTAAGGTTCTTTGGGAACCAATATAGCCTACGAATTCCTTAGTTATATCAAGATTGGGTTGATAAATGTTTTCGTTTTCTTCAATTATTGATTCATTTATTCTTGTTGTATTAATTTCATCCTACTAAGTAATTATTTCTTCTTGTTAATCTTATTTATACTTGATGGTTTGTGTGTTGTGGTAGTATTTTTGGTTTGCGTCTTGCTTATTGGTTTGATCTTAGAATTTTATGTTTAGATGTATTGATATTGAGTTTGATTATCTTTCTTGTTCTACTTGAAAGATCTCAAAATTATAGTTATTGTATCTGTTGTTATAGTAGTATTCTAGTGTTTTTATTTGCTTGTCCATGATGAAGGAGTAGATATCCCTTTAATGGGAGCATTTTGTGAAAAATGTACGTCTTAAGTAATAATTGAATATTTCTTAATGCTATATTTGAGAACGATGATTTTATTTGAAAATTAGAAATTGGTTGAAATTTATTGTTTGGCAAATCAAAATTTTCAAATTTGAATTTGGATCAAATTCCATTATTGTTTTTAAAATAGTTAAATTTGAAAATTTGAGAATGACTACCCAAACCTTGTCATTTTCAAATTTCTCATTTATGATTTTATAATTAAAATTTATAATTTAAAATGAAATATTTGTTCACAAACACTACATAAAATTATTGTCATAAGGGTCATGATACATGAATGAGGGTCACTACTAGCTCAAAAGAGCCCAGTTAAGTGAATGAGTTCAAGCTCTAAAAATACTAAAAAATGACCAATGAGTATACATTCCCCAACTTAAAAGGTGATTGGAATATCTTAGACTAACTCCTCATCAAATAATAACCAATGACTATTTTTACAATCATCTCGTTTCATCCATGATTATCCTCATCCTCCAAGTCAATCTTTAATTCTTTATCATTATATGTATTAAATCAATCCTACAATCCTTGTTGACCAAACCTTTTTTGTCACTTAACAAAGCTTGCTTAAAACTACTTGAACACTTTCTTTCTTGTACGTGGATTGGCCTGTTATCATGCCACTCATACTTACTGTGACTAGAGACTATAGGGTAGTATAAATGTGTTTAACAATGTGTTCTAGAAAATGACCTAGAAAACCATCATCACAATTCAACTAGTTACGATAAAAATATCTAGAAAATGTACTAATTTATAATTTATGTCCATTAATGGGAAAGAGATAGTTGATAATACAATATTCACAAATTATTGTATGAGATATGATCCATACATGAGTTTAGTAGCCCAACTACTAGAAATTATGAGAAAGTAGGGTTACCTCACTAAGAAATGATTTTACCATAATAATTGTAAAAAAAAGTTATGAAGAAAAAATATATTTGAGGAAAATAGGTTTTTAACACTAGGAATCATTTTTCTTTATTATTATCAAAAAAATTACCCATAATAATCCAACCTTTCATTGATGATTTTCCTATAATAATCCCAACTTTTGATTAACTATGAATAATTTCAATTTGAGGGTCACTCACCCCAAACACATTGTTGCATAAATGATGACATATTTGGCATGTTAATCTACAAAATTAAAGGAGAAATAAAATAAAATATCAAAATTATTAAAAGTTAAAAGTTAATATCAGTAAAATAAACTTAATTTATTTCTCTTTTATATTTTTCTAAAATTTTTTTATAACTTAATTTTGTAGTTACTTTTTCTATTTTTTAATACAAAATGACTTGTTGTATAGGTAAATAGGTTATCTTGATGCATTCTTAGTAAGCACCCCCAAATTGGGATTATTCATGTTTAATCATAAATTGCCATTATTGTAGGAAAAACAATAAAAGATTGAATTATTCTAGATTATTATCCTATTATTATTTGTGGTCGATTATCAAGTGGGATTTTCTATCTTGGTAAATGGTAAGTATTGGTTTTCGTATGGGTAGCCCAGTAGGTAACTAGTGTTGAACATTTAGTGTATAATAATCCTAAGTATATAATCACCAATAACTACAAATAGTAGTAGGACAATATGTATTAAATACAAAGTTCAAAAGGGGTTCAAACGATAGAACAAAAGAAAAATTGGAAAACCGAGTCAACAAGAAAAGTCGACTCAGCTTTCTTGATTTTGGGCCTAAAGCTGACACTGCTTTAGGTTCTGGAAAATTGATTTTGTCAGCAGGAAAAGCCGTGTCGGCTTTCCTGGGAATGGAGCAAAAGCCAACTCGAGTTTTCGTTCTGATATGACCGTTGAGTCTTTACGTTTCCTTTGAGTTGATTGCATTGGATTCCCTTACTTATTCCATATTATTTCTGGAGTTACAAAGGAGTAATTGGGAGGAGTAATGCTCATGAACACTTTGTTAATTTTATTGATTGGAGGCCATTAATATTGGTCATCAATGGGTGATTGAATGTGCCATGACCCTTAGCTATACTTGGAGTAGTATAAATAGGGGCTTGGGGAAGGATGTTCACTACATCTAATTTCTAAATTCTTATATCCTTACTTTCTCTCTTACTTGTGTTCTTTCATAAAAAGTTATAAACTTCTTGTTAGAACTTCCAAAGTTTATAATTCATAAAACACTTTATTGTTAAGTTTCATACCCTAAGTACTAAGGGTGTGTTGTGTTGTTTGTATCTCATTGTGAATTTTCAAGTCAAAATTCAAGTATTTTTGTGGGGGAAATATCACAAAAGGAAAGTGATTATACGCCTACAACAAGTATCAAGTTCTCGGGTAACGGTTGCCATTACAAAGATCATCTTCAAGTTATTTCTTAGTGTTTTTGTGTCAATTTATTTTAACCATCAACAAAGAGGAATATAAATTCCTATATTATAATTTGTATTTGCATTTATTTCTTAATAACTAGGTGGGTATAGCTCGTATCAAAATGGGCTTCCAAATGATCGGCGAAATTACTGCCATGTTGGTGTTTGTATTCTTCATGGTTTATGTCCTATGGGCTGGCTTGTAACCAACTGGATAGAATGTTGGGAATGGAGAAAATAAAACAAGACAAATTCTTGATGAAGATCGTCTCACTATGCATGGTTTAAAATAGGCTGATCTTATATTTAATTTTAAAAAATAAAGAGAAACAAATCTCAAATATTTTACAACCCGTCTTGTATGAGATCGTCTCATGGGGAGTCGAACTTAAAACAAGAAGCCAATAAACTAAAAGTTTCTATTAATGGGCTATTTTACCAAGTATAAGGCATGTCTCACAAAGAGATCGTCTCATACAAGAATTTGTGAATATTTTATGTTTAGTTACATTTCAATTTATATAATTAATTTTTTTAATCATTAAATGGGCTTGTTGTGTGGGCTCGTCTCACGGTGAGGCGATTTCATATATATAACTTACTGAGCCCACATTTCTCTTGTGAGACAGTCTCATGTGCGAGACCTCATGTTATATTAGACTTGGTAGCCCATTTAGCAAAATAAAGAAAAAAATTGGTCCTTTTCTATGTGTATTTCTATTTGCTTGATTATACAAGACCCCAATCTGTGGAGACCTTGTTTAGCGACTCCTATTACCCTGATTAATTTGGCTAGGGTAAGTTGGTAATGAGTATGGAGGGAGATAAAGTAGATTTTGTAATGCTGGATATTTTAAATGCCCCTATTTCGAATGAGTTTATATATCCAATTGACACTACAGATGACAAATTTGATTAACCAAAATGGGCCTATAAATTCGATGTCTTATAGTTGTTTCTTTAGAAAACTAAGGGTGATAGTGCAGAGGTATAACTAGGATGGGAGGACTCTTATCCACTCCCCTTTATTGATCTAATGTTGGAAAAGCTGACAAACAATTCTCACTTCTTAGTAGTTGATCTAGAGGTGTGTGTGTGGAGGTTAATAGGAGAGATCAGTTATTGATGTTAGAACTCTAACAGCGAAAATGTGATTTCTACTAGATAATATGAAACCGATACCTCAAAAAGATAAACAATATTTGGGATAGACAAATAACCACTATAAAGGAAATAATAAATATAAAAAAAAGAACTTTCTTAATGCTAAAACTTTTAACGTGAATAAAACTTGATTATTCAAAATGCTATATATTAACGTACAACACTAAACTTATATATAATGCTGAAAGAAACTAATGAAACAATGATTCACCTTATTTCTCTAATAGCCATTAATTTAATTCCTAATAACTAACTCTCGCATAACAATAGAATATAACTATTGTTGTTCCCCTTATATTTCTCTTTGTCCTTCTATTTAGCCATAATTAATTTAGGAATTAATCATGTCCACATATATTTTCCACAATTGAATATTAAGCCTATTAGTTGTGACTTAGAGGTGTGTGTGGAGGTTAATAGGAAAGATGAAGATGGGTATTTTCGTGTGAAAACTAACAGGTAGCAAACGTTTTTGTCAAAAGGTCGCCATGGTTTTAATTAGGAAACCTTGGAGTCACTATGTTGAATTTTCCTATAATTTTTCACCTATTATTTTTATTCTCTCTATATATTTATTAGAATTTATTAAATAAATTGACCTGAAGCTTTCTTATATTTGACTTGCATATTACATATATCTTACACTTGCGGTTAAATAAAATTTGCTATCAGCAGTTTTGGTATTACAAAAATTTCGATTAATTTAAGTAGTTGGAGGCACCTTATCCATGTCTTAAGCTATTGATACTCTTTCGTTTACCAATTGGTGTTTGCCTTTTTACATAGCATTCATTTATTCGTTTTAAATAGTTATTTTTATATATTTGTATGTATTTTATTTATTTATTTATATGTTTTTGGCTATAGAGGTTTTTTTCAAAGAATTCATATGTGCATCTTTCACGAGCTGAAAGACTCTTTGGTCGAACTCTTCTTTATGGGTATAAGTTGTCGTCCTCCTTCCCTCCCCAGAACCTGATCATAGTATTATAAACGAGATACACTGAATACGATGATGATGATTCACTTATCTTGTTTCATTACTTATATAGTGTTTGTTTACCAAATTGAATTAACCCAATCCCTTTAATTAATTTCAAATTGTTACTCCTCATTTCTCATAAAAACAAATTATCATCCTTTGATTCTCTCTCACTATTTATATTTTTAAAGTTATTACTTATAATTTTAAAGTGACTAATTATAAATTATCACTTTTTATAATTTTAAAGGGATCACTTACAATCTTAAATTGACCAGTCACAATTTTAAAGTGATTAATTAGAAAAATAAACTTATTTTATAAGTTAGACGATCTTAAACAAGACGTGTTATAATAATAATATTTAAAATCACTTTTATCCTTGTTTATGCTTTTTTTTCCATTAATATTTGACATACCAAAAAAAATCCCGTGAAGTATTATAATAATCAAATTATAATATATTTGACAGGTAATTATATCATAGAAAATGAACGAAAATGGTAGTTGACCTAACCAAGCCATGAATGTATGATGATCGACGAACATACAAAACGTACAATGTACTTCCCTCTGCAGTACACTTTCCAATTGACTTCCATTTTTAAGATTATTACAATCAAGTATACATGGCTCTACATAATTACATCACATATGATATCAATAATACATCATAAATAATAATTAACTGTAAGTCAAATGCCCAACCAAAACGCAAAAGAACTCATCTTTTATGATTAAGGAGAAAGCAATATACAAATTTGAGGTAGTGATTTTCCTTGATTTAGGGAACATTAAGCATTTGACAATGAAAGCATGCGTATCAAGAGAAAATAAGGGTAGTTAAGGGACTTTTTTTTTTTTGCGACCACTATTGAGTATTGTTTTTGCTTTTATTATGGAAATTAATGAAAATATGTTAATGCTATACTCCTATGACTAACTCAACTTGTAATATTTGAGTTAAAATCTCATATTATAATTTGAAACATTACTAATTAAGTGATATAGAGAAGTAATAACTGTTAATAAATAGTAGTTACTGTTAATAAGTGTTTTGAGAAACCCAGGTTGGAGATCAACGTAAGTTTGAGTTGAACTCCTTTAATTCTTGTGTTTTGTTTAACTTTACTTTCCACACTTTCAAAATTTCGAATTTTTTTCAACACATCAATGTAATCAGGATCCTAACAACCTATCAACAAGATTCAAACAAAAGCCAATTTCGAAAAAGTCATTAAGTGCCTACAAAGCAAATTAACAAGGTTATACTGGATACAAGCCAAAGCATATAAACAAACTTACAATAAAGCATAAGACGAAAATATCATGTGTTAGAGACCACCAATATAAAGAAAGGGTGTTTTTACAAGTTGTACTAAATAAAAAAAGGTTAGGTTAAATCCTAAACAAATTCATTAAAATGGAACAAATGAATTTTTTTTAAGAAGATTGAGAAGACAAACCTTTGTGGATATTATAGTTATGAAATTGTAGAGAATTTTGATAAATCTACTTGAATTTTGGCTTTTACAAATTTTGAAGCTAAATGAAGGTGCGTCTTCTAAAATTAAGTTAGATTATGATTTTTGAAGTAGTAAATTTTGGATAATGGGTCGGTAGGAAAATGAATAATCTTGCAGCGGTAAAAGTTATGAATTGTATATTTCTATCTATTTTTATTGACCAATATATTATATTTGTAAATTTTTTGTGAGCGGTTGGTTCGGAATCAACGCCAGAAATCTCATCTATTAGCTTATTTTATCAATTTGTTTTGTTGTATTTGTTGTGTCACATTTGAAGAAAATAGACGTCAGACATGACTTGTGGTATCGATTATACCCGATACAAGAAGAATTTTCCAAACATTTATTTCGTTATTCGTGCTCCATGTAATTTTTCTCAAAATTCTCCTGCATCTTGCTTGCTAATGATGCAAAACATAAATTTTCCTTAATGTAGTGTTTGGGAAGAAGTATTTCATTTCAAATATAGATTTCAATTATGAAATCATAAATGAAAAATTTGAGAATGACAAGGTTGAGTAGTCATTTTTAAATTCTCAACTTTAACTACTTTAGAAATAATTGTGGAATTCAATCCAAATCCAAATTAAAAAATTTTTAATTTGCCAAACAATAAATTTGAGCCAATTTCAAATTTCCAAATAAAATCATTGTTGGAATTTTCATGTCAATCTAATCGTAGCATGTATGTAATCGATTAATGTGGAGTTCATTCAATGAACATGTTTTTCTTTCCTTTCCCTTCTACAAAACTCTAATTTGTGGAAGATTATGAACTCTGAAACTTTTGCCAAAACCGTTACGATGCTAAGAACGATACAAACAACAATGAACAAAACAACGTTTGACAATGTAAACTAATCAAAAAGACACAAGGATTTAAGGAGGTTCACCCAATGATGGCTACGTCCTCCGTGGTGTGTAGTTTCTGTTTATATTATATCAAGAATGAGTATAAACAACACTTCTCTATGAAGAATTACAATTGAGTAAGAGATAAAAACAAAAGGCTATGTGTTTGGCTTAGGGGTTGTGTTTGATGTATGAGTATGAGAGCTCTATATATAGTACTAGGTACATGAATATCAATAGCTCACTTGAATACATAGTTAATATAGAGTAATGAATAATATAAAATAACTCCAAGGACTTGAAAGGTCGAAAAACAGCATCCCATGCACATCAGAGGATCCGCTCGGAACAGGGAGCTCGCTCGGTCAAGCGAGTATCAGCTACATTCTGGAGCATTCTGTCTGACCGCTCGACCTACCAATATGGCTTGCTCGCTCGAGCGGGTAGGTCGAGCGACCTCTCTGCTTCCTCTGTCAAAATTCTGATCGAGCTACCATAAAATCAAGTCCTTTCTACCTCTTCATTAATCTTCATTAACACCCATAATTCCCCATGAATACTCTCCACATAATTACACCCTTTTGGATTCCACAAACCAAGAGTCATACACATGAAACCACCTTTTAAATGTGCACTCAAGTCACACATACCATTCAAAACAATCTCCACCTTGACTTGAGTTCACCCAAGTCAAAACATTCATCAATCCACTTCATAAACAAAAGAAAAACATACACACCTCAAATGCCCCAAAAAAAGACATTATCTCAAGTAAGGAGCTAAACCAACCAAGTCAACACATAATTCAAACATGGTAGTAGGTAATGACTTTGTCATCATGTCGGCCGGATTTTCCGTAGTGTCAATCTTCTTCAATAACACCCTTTTGTGCTCAACTTCATCCCGGATGAAATTATACTTAATATCAATGTGTTTGGACCTTCTATGAAATGTATTTTGATTCCTAGCCAAATGAATTGCACTTTGACTATCACAATGCACACTTACCTCACACACCTTATTGCACATTTCACCAACAAGACCTTTAAGCCATTTTGCCTCCTTGAATGACTCGGCCATGGCTATGTACTCCGCTTCGGTTGTTGAAAGAGCAAACACATCTTGCAAAGATGATTGCCAACTTATCGCCGATCCACCCAAAGTAAACACGAACCCACTTGTGGACTTTCTTTTATCTAGATCACCACCATAGTCCGAGTTCACCACCATAGTCCGAGTCACGAAACCCGGTTAGCTCGCTTGAATTCTTCCCATACATAAGACAAACATTAGAAGTATCTTTCAAATACCTCAATAACCACTTTAGTGCCTCCCAATGTCTCTTTTCCGGATTAGACATATATCTACTCACCAAACTCACCGCATGAGCAATGTCGGGTCTAGAACATACCATGGCATACATAACACTACCAACGGCACTAGTGTATGGAATTCTTACCATTTGCTCTTCTTCCGCCTTTGTTTGTGGACACAACTTCTTGGACAATTTGAAATGAGAAGCAAGAGGAGTAGATACACCTTTAGCATCATCCATAGAGAAACGTTGCACAACTTTCTCAGTGTACTTCCTTTGACTAAGGTATAGGATACCCTTAGCCCGATCTCTCAAAATTTCCATCCCAAGAATCTTCTTGGCTTCACCAAGATGCTTCATGTCAAATTCACTTGAAAGCAACTCTTTCAAGTTCTCCACCTTAAACAAAGAACTACATGCTACTAGCATGTCATCAACATATAAGAGCAAATATAACAAAGAACCATCTTCAAATTTCTTAAGATAGACACAACTATCATAAGAACTTCTAATAAAATCATGTGAAATCATAAAGGAATCAAACCTTTTGTACCATTGCCTCGATGATTACTTTAACCCATACAATGACCTCTTCAATCTACACACATGATTTTCTTTACCGGCTACCTCAAAACCTTCCGGTTGCTTCATAAAGATCTCCTCTTCAAGCTCACCGTGAAGAAACGCCGTTTTTACATCTAATTGATGTAACTCCAAATCCTCCATCGCCACCAAAGCTAGTAATGCCCTTATAGAAGAGTGTTTCACCACCGGTGAGAAAAATTCATGAAAATCAACACCCTCAGTTTGAGAGTATCCCTTTGCAACTACCCTTGCTTTGTAGATGGGAGGAATATCACTAGAAGAACCCTCCTTCCTCTTGAATATCCACTTGCACCCAACAATTTTCTTTTTCTTTGGTGCTTCAACGATATTCTAAGTTTCATTCTTTGCAAGAGACTCCATCTCTTGCTTCATAGCTATCAACCACTTGCTTGAGTCATTTGAGGCCATAGCCTCCTTGTACGTACTTGGTTCATGTAACCCTTCGACTTTGCTAGCAATGTTGAGAGCATAATCACACTCTTCAATATACCTTCTTGGAGCCACGATCTTCCTTCCTTGCCTAGTTATGGACAAAGAAGGAGACCTTTGTTGAACATTATCATCAATTTTATCATCTTCAATATTGGGAGGTTGACCTTCCACTTGTGCATCATCATTTACATTATTATCAGTGGACTTTTCTATAATAGATACAAGCATGCTATTTTCATTAAAAACAACATCTCTAGAAACAATTATTTTTTTGATTCATTACACCACACCCTATACCCCTTTACACCCACTCCATATCCCACAAAAATACATTTTCTAGCCCTAGGTTCTAACTTACCATCATTTACATGAATATAAGCTGGACAACTAAAGATTTTAAGACTAGAATAATTTACCGGAGTGTTGTACCACACTTCTTGTGGCGACTTGAATTTCAAGGCGGTATGAGGTGAGCGGTTGATCAAATAACATGCCGTAGCCACCGCTTCTGCCCAAAATTGTTTCCCCAAATTTGCTTGCTTTTAGCATACACCGAGCCCTCTCCAACAATGTTTTATTCATCCTCTCCGCAACGCCATTTTGTTGAGGACGCCCTGCACAAGTTCTATGTCTGACAATGCCTTCATTAGAACAATATTTAAGAAATTTATTATCAACAAATTCAAGACCATTATCGGTTCTTAAGGTCTTGATGCTCCTACCGGTCTTTTTCTCAATCATCTTCTTCCATTCCAAGAAGACATCAAAGACTTCATTCTTTTGTTTTATGAAGTAACACCAAACTTTTCTAGAGAAATCATCAATAAAGATCAACAAGTAATTACAACCACTAAGGGAGAGCTTTCGTGAAGGCCCCCAAAAATCGGAATGGATGTAGTCTAAAATTCCCTTAGTGTTGTGAATGGCGGGTTTGAAACTAACTCTCTTGTGTTTCCCATAAACACAATGTTCACAAAACCCAAGGTTCCCAAATTTCTTCCCATCAAATAAACCTTGTTTAGAGAGTTCAAACATACCTCTTTCTCCCATGTGACCAAGCCTCAAATGCCAAAGTTTGGTGTCATATCGGACATTGTGCTTGTGGAAATATTTGCCCAGCCAAGGATGGTTGAACCTTGAAGACCATACAAACTCCCATTCAACTTACCCTTCATCACAACCAATGAGCCTCTAGCAACCTTCATGACTCCACCTTCACAAGTGATTCTACACCCGATCTTGTCAAGAGTACCCAAAGATAAGAGATTCTTTTTCAAGCCCGGAACATACCTTACATCGGTTAAGGTCCTCACAATTCCATCAAACATCTTCACTTTAATGCTCCCAATCCCAACAACCTTACAAATCGTGTTGTTCCCCATGGTGACTTTTCCCCCATCAATACTTTTAAATGTATGGAAGAAAGTTTTGTTGGGAGTCATGTGGAATGTGCACCCCGAGTCAAGAATCCATTCATCGTTATCTTTATACTCATGTGTGGCAACTAATACATCACCACCATCACTATCATTCACATAACTAACATTTACATTACTAGTTCCTTCCCTAGCCTCCTCTTCATTTTTCTTCTTCAACTTCCAACAATCCTTTTTGATGTGGCCTTTAAGCTTGCAATAGTTACAAGTTTTATTTTTATTTGGCGTAATAGACTTGGACCTCCCTTTACCCTTGTTTCCACTCCCACTAGTGGAACCTTTCTCTTGTGACCTCCCTTTCACAAACAACCCATCACTAGCATTGCTTTGTGACTTTTGTGATAATTGTGAATCGAAAAGATCCCTTTGTGTCAAGGCATTCTTCACATCATCACTACTCAAATTATCTCTACCATAGAGTAGAGTTTCTCTAAAATTTTTGTAAGAAGGGGGTAGAGAACATAAGAGGTAAATTGCCAAGTCTTCATCATCAAGCTTGACATCAATATTTTGCAAATCCATAACAATGGAATAAAATTCATCTAAGTGAGATTTCAAGGATTTACCTTCCTCCAAGCGTAGATCGTAGAGTCTACTTTTCAAAAGTAGCCTATTGGTAACACTCTTGGCCATATAGAGTGATTCCAACTTCTCCCATATACCCATAGTTGTTATTTCTTTAACAACCTCTCTTAGAACTTCGTTGGAAAGGCATAATTGAATTGCCGACAACGCCTTTGAGTCTATCTCTTCCCACCTTGATGCGGTCATTCCTTCCGGCATCTTATCTACACCATCAATGGCCTTATGCACACCATTTTGGATTAAAATGGCTCTCATTTTGACTTGCCATAAGCCAAAATTTAAATTTCTATCAAACTTCTCTATGTCAAGCTTCATTGTAGTCATGATTCTCAAATAACAACTTCTTAAGACACCGTAAAATCAACTTGGCTCTGATACCAATTGAAACTTTTGCCAAAACCGTTACGATGCTAAGAGCGATACAAACAACAATGAACAAAACAACGTTTGACAATGTAAACTAATCAAAAAGACACAAGGATTTAAGAAGGTTCACCCAATGATGGCTACGTCCTCCGTGGTGTGTAGTTTATGTTTATATTATATAAAGAATGAGTATAAACAATACTTCTCTATGAAGAATTACAATTGAGTAAGAGATAAAAACAAAAGGCTATGTGTTTGGCTTAGGGGTTGTGTTTGATGTGTTTGATGTATGAGTATGAGAGCTCTATATATAGTACTAGGTACATGAATATCAATAGCTCACTTGAATACATAGTTAATATAGAGTAATGAATAATATGAAATAACTCCAAGGACTTGAAAGGTCGAAAAACAACATCCCATGCACATCAGAGGATCCACTCGACCGGAACAGGGAGCTCGCTCGGTCGAGCGAGTATCAGCTACATTCTGGAGCATTCTGTCTGACCGCTCACCTACCAATATGGCTTGCTCGCTCGAGCGGGTAGGTCGAGCGACCTCTCTGCTTCCTCTGTCAGAATTCTGATCGAGCTACCATAAAATCAAGTCCTTTCTACCTCTTCATTAATCTTCATTAACACCCATAATTCCCCATGAATACTCTCCACATAATTACACCCTTTTGGATCCACAAACCAAGAGTCATACACATGAAACCACCTTTTAAATGTGCACTCAAGTCACACATACCATTCATAACAAACTTGGTTAACTTTTACTACCCTACTCTCAGAATGATTTTCTATTAACTTTCGATCTTTGGATGAAGAAAATCTCATTTACAATTCCAATTCCGGCCAATGTTATGAGATTTCATGTTATTCATTATAAATCGTTATTGGGAGAAGTGTTAGGTCTGCCTAAGGATGTAGAAGAATCCACTTGAAGTGCCTGAGATTATTTTACTCTAGATGTCATATCTAAGATGCTCTTAAACTAACACCCTCGCCTTTTGGCAATTTTTCCCAGCATTCTTAAACATTTAGGCATTCGTGTTGCTTACATTGACAAAACAAAATGCAATGATTGCTTTGGTGAGAATGCAATTACCCATCTTGGGTTCTCAAGGGTGACTTAGCGTTTGGGATTTGAGAGCCTTTTGAATTACAAAGCATGTTTTCTTTACATTCCCTCCATCTGGTTCTTCAATCACCAATTTGAGCGGATCTTGAAATTGCTCAAACCTACTTAACAATTTCAACCATTTACAATGCTTTTAATTACTTAACATATTTCTACCCATGCAGCCTTAAAAACCCGTACTGTTACCCTTGAACCATGAAACAATGTAACATTGTGTCCTAAACATTTATTTTGGTTGTTTTGTTAAAGTTTTTTTTGGATTAAGTTAAACGTTTTTTATGAAAGATCTTTTATGTGTTTCTTTATTTCTCCTTCATGAAAGTCAAGGGGAGAAGACAAATTAACAGCTAAGTTATTTTTCATGCATATTGTGACATTTGTCTCTCTTGCAGGTACAATAATTTGTTTTGGAAACTAAGTCTTAATGTTGCTTCTTGGACGAGCAAAAATGTGCCTAAAAACGTAGGCAAAAGTTCTTGCTTCCTGAGCTTTTTGTCTTCCTTACTTGAACGAGCATATACTCAGTTCTTGAACAAGCAACTACATTGCTTGGACGAACATGTGATTTTCTCTTTAGAGCTTTTCATGTCTGGACTTGTATTTGAGTAGTCTTTATGCTCTAGTGAGGATGCCATCTCTTTTTTAATATGAAAAGGGAGATAAATTGTGATTATTTTATAGAGTGTGTATAGGGGAGGGATCCATTGAGAAGGGGTTCAAAATGAGAAGGGTAAGAAGGACTCGACACCCTTGATTTCATTAAAATAAAAAAAATCTATGGTCAGGATTGAGCCAAAAACTCATAATTGTAAAAGCAACTATGTTATATAAAAAGGTAACTATAAAATAATTTTTAAAATGTTTTTAATTTATAACATAGTATACTTTTTTGTATATATAGTAACCAAACAAAATCAAACAAAAATCCTTCTCACCCTTCTCATTTTATTTGATATAATTGTTGTGGGTTTAGTGCTTGCTTTAATTATTTAAAAACAGTGATTGATGATTCTTTGGCATCATATGCTCATATCTAACCTCTTTAGTGAAGTCTCGTTATGCATTATCCAAAGCCTTTCTTACCTTGCCTAATGCACCTCACATACTCCATATCCAACACCTCATGTATAGTCCCAAACTTTAAAAAATCAACACTCGACATTTCTCCATTGTCCTTCTCTAAAGTATAAGATAAAGCATATATGTTCAAAGTCATCGTTTTTGTTAAAAGTTTTGACACTTGCATTAATAGATGAAGAATAACTCACATTACATGACAAAATCAATCACAAATAATTTATTATTGAAGAGCAAGTTTCATAACCTTGATCTTGAGGCCGATAAATCCTTAAAATTTCATATTTTGTTATGATCAAATTAGAATGATTTTCCTTGAGTTTTCATTTTAAGCTATTGCTGAATTGAGTAAAATTGTCCTAGCAACCATGAGTTTCTCCCTCTAGAGCTTGCTGTGTTTTTGTTAGTTGTGATGTATTCCTATTTACCATATCAAATTGTACTTTATCCATTACACTTTTTTATAGTCATTTTGATTATAATGGCACATGAAATACCTTTTTACACTGGGATTTCAAATAAATTAAATAATCAAAGCTGTAAAAATATATAAAGTTATCAATAACCAATGTTAAACTGACATGAATTACTTTCTCCATTTCACTATACTTGCTTAATTTAATTTTTTACGCAATGTAATGTATTATTTTGATTATTTATATATTAAACTTTACACATTTAAAAATCATAAAAAGTTAATATTGTGAAAGTATGTGATTAGATAATACAAACAAGATTTTACTTGACTATATTTTTTCATACATATTAGCTGTAATATAATATATAAAATAAGCTTGAACAATAAATAGCGTTAAAAACGATTATATAGCAAGTATTTCAGAACGGAGGATGTATTAAACATAATCCAATATGAATAGACAATTGACTATTTTCACAATTGTTCACTCCAAAAAGTAATTTGCTAATGCTATATGACGTCATACTTGGCTTGTATACCATGAATAAATTAGGTTAATTTGACCAGCAAAGAAAAGAAAACATATTCCATCAACCTTGCTTAAGAATAAACAATCATAATCACAAAGGCATGGTAAATTAGTCAATGATTAGCTACCAAATTTGATAATTGAATCTTGGTTACACTGCCATTATAAGTTGGTTTGATTTTAGTTGATTCATTTACTCTTTGTTGGCTTGGCATTGTCGTGAAAAGCGGTGCTAGATTATAATTTATTGTGGGTCTCCCTAAATGGGCCCCTGGACCTACCGATGTGGTGAGTACAGATGGGACCCAAAAATTTATGTCTACAATGAACATTCTACTGATCCAGCTATATGATACAGACAACCTTTGCTGATGTGGTCAAGTCTGATGCTTAAGTGGGTTTGCTGACCGGGGCAAAGCGACAGCTACAAAAATTGCAAGACACTAACTCTATCTCTTATATTGACGTTTCCTGAGGTCATGATTCAAGAGCAAATTACTCCTTCCCTCCTAATCAATTTGGATCAAAGAGAAATAGAGTGTTATTCAAAAACAAAGTAGACATTAATAATAAATAAAGAGAGAATAAATTATATAGATAAAATTAAAAGAAAAATTAAAATGTATGAATGAGATTAAAAGAAAGTGATGGACCATTATCCAAAATAAATTATATAAATTTGACAGGTAATAGGTGGAATGGATATCGATATGAAATATCTTATCTGTCATGGCTAGTGGGTAGGTGGTGGTAATTGCTCATACACGCCCTGCTCCATATCCATTTGTCTTGCATAGTACTTACTCGACTCGCCCCATATTCACCCGTTTCAAATCTATAAGTATCAGTTTGTATACTTTTATTAAAAATTATTGACAAATAATTAATGATATTGATTTTATCTTATTAGTTATAACATTGTGTGGTTTAATTAAAATATGATGTACAATGAAACTCATAAGAAATTATGATATTTTACAGAGCGCATAAAATGTCGTAGAGTGAATGTGAGGTTGGTATAAAATGGATGTCTAATTGTATGTAGTGGGTGAGAATGGATTTGTATGCGTATAAAGGTGGACAGCCATGAGATATGACTTTTTTTTTTACTATCCATAGTTGGTGGATAGGTAGTAGACTGGTGGTAGGGGTGTTCAAAATCGGATACCGAATCAATCTAGATCGGGAAATCCAGATACTCGATTTATCGGATAGTGAAAATCACTATCTGGTTTTGATTCGAAAAATCGAATATCCATAATTGGGATATCCGGTTTTTAATATTTTTTTGTCTATTTTTAAATAATTTTATTTTTTTCTACATAAATTTTTAAGCTTCGCTTTCTTTCTTCAATCAAGCTTATTTTGTAAACTTTAAATACAAATCATTTTGGAAATATGGTTGGACTTTTAAAAGTCTAAATTAATTAAAAATAAATTAGTTATACAATTTAGTTATAATTGAAAAGTGTACATATTAGTATATTTAACTAACTAAACAAAAATATTGTGAAAAGATATTTATGCATTCTAAAAATAAAAACTAAAAATTAATAAAAAAAATAGAAAACCGAATTTTCGATCAAAGTTTGTCGATATTTCGATCTGAATTTGAATCCAATTTAAAAACCGGATACTTGGTCCGAATTATCCGGTTTTCAAAATCGGATAATTTAATAGGTTTTAAAACTGGATATTCCGGATCCGATATTTTTCAACACTCCTACCGGTGGATATGAAATTTAGGTTTGAATCAGTAAGGGAAAGGTATACCGCACCCGTCTGCGCATTTTGCCATTTGTTCTTCCAATCATATCAATGAAAATTGGTGAGAAAATTAAGAAAAGTAGACAAAGTGTATTTTATGGGAAAATAGGGAAAATACGTGAACAATATATATATATATATATATATATATATATATATATATATATATATATATATATATATATATATATATATATATATATATATATATATATATATATATATATATATATATATTATGAATGTTAGTTACATATTAAAAAAAGAAATGGAGAAAATTTAATGAACAATCTAAAAATAAAAGTGAGATAAGTTTCATAGGGCAAAAAGTAATTCAATGGTTAATTAAAAAAAATGTACTCACTCCGTTTTCTTTTGTTTTCTCATTTACTTTTGGCACAATTTTTAATGTAAATTTTAAATTTCAATATATATAAATACACATAATAAAAATTTATAAAAAATACATTATATAAAATATATTTTAAAACGAATCTAACGAGATCTCATATGGATATATTTTATCTTCTAAATATATGTTAAAAACATTAATTAAATTTTCTTTCGTTAAGGTGGAATATTCCAAATAGAAATAACATTAGAGAACGGAGAGGGAGTAGTTGATAACGATGGAAGATCATAATTCCGAGATTTTACTGGACTTCTAGGAGATCCAACCCTAAATTTACAATCAAAGTCTATTATTTGAGATTCAATGTGTTTTAATTTGGGTAAAGGTCTAAAAAAATTTACTAACGAAGATACTTGTTTAATTTGAAGAAGGAAAGAAAATTTTTTTTTCCCTAAAAATTTTAATATTTTATTATTATTGTTCTACTGTTCTCTCTCTTGGTTTAATTCTGTTATTTTTCTTAAATTCTTTCGTTTGATTCATTATTTTCTCATTTCTCTCTTAGTTTATCTCTGTGACTTGTATTAAAAGTTTGAATAAATTGTGATTACAACAAAGAATAACGACGAATTTTCAAGGTAATTTTTCTTTTTTTGTAAATTCTATGTTGTCGAAGTAGATCTTTATTATTAGTTGTTGACTTTATTGGGTTTATTATGTTTAATCAGTGTTTTTCGTTTTAGTTGTAGAGTCGGCTAATTTGTCGAAAAATATACTTATTGCTATAATTATGAAAAGCAAGAAGTAGAACAAGAGGAATATTGAAGAAGTACATAATGACAAGCCATATGAGGAGATGATTGTTGATGATCATTTTTAAAGTCTAATTGATTAAATTAGGCATCTATATGATCATTTTTTAAGGATAAATATAAGCATTCATAAGTCAAGAACAATTACCATGAATAATATAACTTTTTGTTAATTTCTCTATAACCATGACTAACTTAAACGTTTTTTTTCTAGAATAATATCAACTTTAGTTTATTAACTAATTTACCAATTTTTTTTGTCATACAATCTCCTACAGTTTAATTTTTAACATTTGAGGGATATTTTAGAAAAATACCCCTAAGTTGGTATTATTCATGGTTAATCAAAAGTTGATATCATTGTAGGCAAATATGCAAAAGATTGTACTCCCTCGTATTCTTCTTATTAGTCCACTTTTGTGTTACTATTCACTTATCACTCTTAATATGTATTTTACCTTTAATTTATAAGTTAAAACATTGTCAGGTGAGATCTTGTTTGATTTATCTCAATACAAGGATTATTAATATTAAACTTTCATAATGTTTAATTTAACATAATTGGAGATATTAAGGGTTAAAATGTTACATTGGCAAATGTGAAAAAAGTAAATATGACTAATAGGTTGAATAAGGGCGAGTATTAACCATGGTATTTTTTTCCTATAAATTATCATTGTGAGTTTTTATTTGATTATTTCAAAAATATATATCTTATCAATGAGTTTGTATATGAAAATTTTTAAATAAAATAATATGTATAGTTAAATTATCATTATGAGAAAACGAAAAGTCAATATATCCTAGTTTCCTCCTATGTATTAACTTTACATCCTCAATGATGAATTAGACCCTTACATAGACCCTCTATATCAGAAGAACAAACCCTAGGACAAATGGATTACTTAGCCCCCAAGTATCGAACAAAATAAAAAAAATGATTTGGCCTTGCAGCAGGGTGCATGCTCAGACGAGCACCGCATCAATAGTATATATTGACTTCTTGAATGTTTGTGTTTCATTTAAGGCACCTTCTTTCACCATCCTTGCCTCGTTCAAGGCATGAAATAAGACCGTCCTTGAGCACCTTTTTGCCTTGTTCAAGGCACACCATTTCCTCTCCCTTGATCATTTTATAGAGTGATTCAAACCTCAACTCCTTATGCCCCATTGCACAAACATCATTCTCTAGTGTGCAAGACAAGACATGCGCTATATAACTATAATTAAGATGATCAAAACATCTCCTACACAAGGAGATTTGGAACTTGTCATACGGTAACTAATTAAAGTAAACAATACAAATTGAAATCAAAACTATAGTTTTAATGCTAAATTAATTTAAATCGAAAATAAACTTAAAAAATAGAACTTGTAAATTAAATGAAATATCTTTTGTGACTCTTAAGGAGTATAGAAAGGCCGGATGAATAAATACATTAATAATAAACACGAGTCATTGAAGACAATCCTAAAATAGGGCCTACGATTGCATTACATACATAGACAAACTAATTAGAATTAATCAAATTGAAGATTGAAGAAATGGGGCCATGCTAACACATGATTTGATCAACCAAGCAAGAGAAGTAATAATTTCATTTAGCAAGCTGTTCCTGTGTGCTGACATGCTGTGGTTGTGACTGTGGCTTCACATTATTTGTATGGCCATTACCTGTATGTTTTACGTAAATGTATTGTCTTACTTCGTTCATATTATTTTACTATGTATCAATTTAATAATAGCAAGTATTTTTAAATGATTATATTTGATTATGACGGTCAAGTATTGTATAAACTTACTTCATACTATTTTAGTGTGTATGAACTTAATAATAGTAAATATTCCTCCATGATTATATTTGATTGTAATGTCAAGTAAAAATACTTGCTTCCTTAGTTTCAAATGTTCTTTCCATTCACTTTTTTCGCAAATTCAAATTCAAACTTTAAAATCAAATAATTTTAATTTTGAGTTTTTTAAAAATTCTAAAAAGTAGATATTTACAAAATATATATTGAGACGAATCTAGCAAGATATCACATGAGTATATTTTTCTTATAAATCGATGAGAAATCGTAGTCAAAGTTTGACACTAAAATTTATAAATTATATTTGAGAAGAACATATTAAAACAGAAGGAGTACTATTTAATATCTTTTAAGGTGGTTAGTCTACGATAAAATAGTGTTAACCAAGTTCATAAAGACTTTGTTGCAATGTCATATCTAGAATTGGTGCATTATAAACTATACTCCTTCCGTCCAATAAGATCGGAACATTTTCTCTTAAAAGCTCTGATGTAGATTAGCTAATATTGTAATTTAAATGAGACAAAGAGGTATTGTTTAAAAAACATATCTGGTAATTGGCGATTTCAGGGCCTTGTTTACGAAAAATACAAAAGATGGTACAGCTACTCCAGATCATATGTATTCTTACTGGAAATGTTTAAGCATAACTTTTTATTACTTTTGGAACATAACTACACCAATAGAACTATTGCCTTATTTAAAATTGATTTTAATTAATAATGAAAGTGTGATGAACAAGGATTATAAAATACCACACTCATTTTGTTATCAATAAATTAATTTTTTTTGTGATTTGTATTTAAAAAGATGTTAAAATAAATCGAAATAACATCTGTTTTTTAAAAACCTCTATATTATATGAACGGTTAATGTTCATCTATTGTTATTTCATGGATCTCTAAAAAGTCGAACACACATGATATTAACGTGAAAGTTGCGGAAACATATATCATTGCTGATAAATAAAAAATAAATTAAATGTAGAACTTTGGACAAAAGTAGTTTATAATGTTGAAGTTTAATCAAATATTTTATCCATTCCATGAACATTAGGTCATTTGTTGACGTGACAACCACATGTTCTACCAATTGTGTTGACACATGTTCATACTCGTTGGAAAAAGATGTCATCTAAGAGGCAGCTTTATGTAACACTGTGAACAAATGACAATATTTTTGGATCACCAATAGGTAAAAGACAGTTGGTAAAAAGTAAATTTAAGATTTGTCTTAGCAAACACAATATTTGAAGTTCGACTTGATAAACAATTTTTGGCCAAAGTTCGACATGTTACATGCATTTTTTCCTAATAAATATTATATATATATATATATATATATATATATATATATATATATATATATATATATATATATATATATATATATATATATATATATATATATATATATATATATATATATATATATATATATATATATATATATATATATATATATATATATATATATATATATGTATGTATTTGTATATGTGTATATATATATATGGGTCGGATTTGGATCGGATCCGATGATATATATCTCACAAAACATTAAGAGAAAAGGCTTCACACTGTGTTTGGATTGTGAGAAATAAAGGGCAAGGAAGGTGAGAGATTTGGAAGAATGGAGAATCCCTTATTTGAATAACAAAAAGGGAGGGGGGAATTTAGAATGGAGAGGTTTGAAGTAATTGAAATTTTTTTTTAAGAATATAACCTCTCATAAAGTGGAAAAGTTTGGAGGGAAAACACTCGTTTTCCTTCATATTTCCTTCTAAATAAAAAGGTGCACTCTACCTCTTTATCCTCTCTTTCCTTCTTTTTCTTCCCTTCCTTCCCTTCCTTCCCTTCCTTTCTTTCTCTCCTAATTTTCTATCTATACATAGTGTTAGGATGTGTTTTGATGAAAAATAAAAAGTTAAAGCTGTAGCACCCGAATTTATAAGAAAAACAGAGCAACAATCATAGAGGCAATAAAAAACACAACACCAAGCTTTAAAAGGTATCTTATATACGTCCCCCTCAAACAAAGATTGATATCATTAATTATTGAACAATACATCAATGAAACAAACCCTCACACACTTGAGAACAACCTCTCAAGTATAAAAATATCACCATTAGTAGAGATCACACTCAATCTAATACACATAGACACTATGTTTCCCAAGCCCCATGTTTCATCGTATTGCCCTCCTCTCTTACAATCTCAATGTTGATTTGTTCCCTTATATTGACCTCCCAATCAGTGAGATAAACCCTAGGACAAATAAACGACTTGCCCTAGGGGCGAATCTAGATTAAAGCAAATAATGTTGATGAGATAAACAAAATAAATAATTGTTTTTAAATTTTTCAAAAAGCATGCACATAGTAAGGTTTGAACTCAAGTATATGCTATCACATAGGGAATCCTTCTTGATTTAAAATCAGTCCAAGAACATTCTAAAGATATGATCCTAGCTAAGTCCTTCGAAGAGTCATCATTTGATTCTTACGGGTTACATGGTCCTTTCATTACAAGTCTTGTTTTGACTTGTATCTCAAGGTCTTGGAAGGAATTTCAAATGGTAGCAGAATTCGTCCTTAAGGGTTCAAGAGAGTCACGGTTCCTATAGAATAAATGGGATATTATTTTAATTTCTTACCTAAAATAAGCCAATCAAATCAGCCTTCAATAAGATTTAATTGAGAATATTCATGAGGGTATTATTTTCTCATTTATTCGGTGATTAAATATGGTAAGTTATTCCATTCATTACATTTTGCTGAATTTTTTCTTCATTGTGGCAGAATTCTTTTGGCTCTTTATTCCCTTTAATATTGCTGATTTATGTTCATCTTTAATAGTGGAATTCAAGAAGACTATCCAACGGTTAGAAGCATTCTATGAACAACCAAGAGTTTTCATATCTCAAGCATCTCAAGGAACGAGATATTATCTTTGAATGGTGGAAATTTGAGGTGTTTAATTTATGATTTTATTAGTATGGTTATTTTGTTTTCTTTCAATAAAGAAGATGATAATTTCGGTAATAAAATTCTAAAGGGGTTTCATAGAATTCTGAATATGCTTTTATGTAATCACTTGATTACTTGTAGTCAAGTGAAGGGTCTTTTTCTAGAATTTTCTTATGATTTGTAAGCCTATATAAATGCCTTATTTTCATGAATAAAATCATCCAATTTGATTTCCAATCGAAGCTTTATCTTATGGATTTGTTCTTATATTTGTCATTAAGTATTTTGAGTGATTTTCCTATAGTGAGGTTTATTTCTCATTGTTGAAGATATTATTGAGTTTGTTGAGAGTTCCAAACATATTAATTTGTATGATTAATTCGAGGGAGTGTTCCTTAAATTAAGAAAACGCCCTAGCAAGATTAAACGAGTTTACCTTACTTGCATATTCTTGAATTATAATAATCTAGTAAATGTTCCTAGTTTGTTTGTTTATTTTTCAAAATATAAAAACCAGATAAGGATTCTTTGAAACATGTTTCAAAACCTTGAAAGCCCTGTAAAACCTAAAACAGTCTTTCTCATTCAACATTATACCCACATAAATCCCTTAAAATCATTCCATTTTTATACCTAGACCTTCCTAGCCAAACACATTCATTTTCTTAACCTTGTTACATTTGCAAAACCCCTTTTTGTTAATCTAATCCCTTAAGATTATACATCACTTCTTCCAACTTAACCTGCACACTTATTAATATCCCTAGGTATATGATTGGATACATAGTCTAAATGTTGTCAGTTGACAGCATTGAACGTCCTTGCATTCGCCCCTGCTTGCCCCCCAAGTATTGACCAAAACAGAAAGTCACATTTGCCGTGAACCTAATAAGGCCTTCCTTATGCACCTTATTATTAGAGATGCTAATGGGCGGGCTTGGGTTGATAGTGGGCTGTGTAATATCTTAAAAATCTACCCATAGGATCAAATATTCAAATGTCCACTTGCATTTAAGGACATATTTTTTGTCGCTATCCGCCCATTTTCTTAGCGGGCAGGACACGGGAGTTAACAAGCATTACCGAAATAAAAATAAAAATTACATTATAATTTATAATATTAAGTCTTAACAACATTTAAAATAATATAAACACATTATTCAAAATAAAATTTCAGCCATATACTCATGTTCCTGGCATTTTTTTTATGTTTAGGAATTTAGATTATAATATGAGTGTGGAGATTTCGTTGTTAATATTAGCTAATTACGTGTACGTCTAGGAATTTAGAAAAGTGCTTTGCTAATGTAGATTTTAGAGTAATATATTTCCTTCTATTTTTCCAATTAGTCTCATTTGACTTTTTAGCACTTTTTAGATAGCCAATTAGGACCACTTGTTAAGGAAAGAGAATGGGAATTAGTAGGTTATTAAAGGTCATGTTTGGATTGGATTTAAATATCTAAGGGGAAAATAAAGTCAAACTAATAAAATAAATGTAAATAGAGATGCATTCGAAGTAGTTGAGATAGTTGTGTAGAAAGTAAAAATGAGCATGAAATAAAATTAATGAAGGAAAAGGAAGATGATTTCCCCTATTATGGAGGTAATACATTCCTCCACTTTCCCTAGGATAAATATTTACTCCACAAAATTGAGAGCTCCCTTTATTTTTCACTACTTTGCTTCTATTCTTCCACCTCTACAACAATCACATTTCACTAATTTCTCAATTATTAACTTCGTTTTCTTACTTTGACTTTTTTGCCCCCTTAAATATTTACACACAATCCAAACTTGCCCAAACTAATTATTCCCTCAAAAAATTTAATTTTCCCTTCAATATCTAAAAATGCTCCAAAAATGTAAAAAATGTTCCAACTGATACATTATTGAACTAATACATTACAGAAAAATCATTAATTAAATTCATAAATACTGATACATAACAATTAATTGTTCCAACTGAAAAAAAAATAAAATTACATTCATCTATTACTTAATTTCCTCAAGCCTTTTCAACTGATACATAACATTTAATTGTTCCAACTGAAAAAGAATAAAATTACATTCATCTATTACTTAATTTCCTCAAGCCTTTTCAACTCCTCCACAGCTTCGGAATAGGTGCAATCTTTGCTGATTATGCAATTGCGTATTTTTTTCATCGACTTTAGAAAATCAAAAACATAAACTGATGCATTAAATTTACGCAAAAAAATTTAACCTAACAACCACAATTTTAAAATCTTTTTGTTTAATGAGTATTCAACTATCCAGTATCCAAAACTCAATACAAGGTATAAGGTAAAAACTCAAAACAAAAACATAAACTTGGAGGGAACAAGCCAAAAACTCAAAACAGAAACATAAACTTGGAGGGAAAAAGGCAAAAAAACTCAAAATAGAAACATGAAGGGAACAAGGTAAAAACTCAAAACTTAAACTTAGAGGGAAAAACCCAAAATTGCACTATATATACAATAACACTACATTAATTGTACATCAACCAAATCAACAAAATAATGGGTAAGACAAAAGATGTAACTCCACATAAAAAATCCCAATTATGCAAAATTTCTCTCATCCATAAACAAAAACGAAAGACCAGAGCGTGTGACAATCAATAAGCTAGCTAATGAATTTAAGCTTTGTAGAAAAACCATAACAAGGTTATCGAAGAAAGTACGAAATCAAATCAACAACAACATAATAACCAACTTGGGTAGCAAGATGATTAGAAGACCACCAAGTAACAAGATTCAATTTGATAATGAAAAATTCAGAGCAATTAAATATGAATTTAAGACAACACAACATTCAATGGCAAAATAAATAGGGGTTTCACAATCAACTTTCTTTAGATGGAAGAAGAAGAAAATCATAAGGAAGCACACAAATCCTCTAAAAACCTGCCCTTATTGAAAAAAACAGTTGCATAGGTTAACTTTTGCACTTTTTAAGTATCACTATGATGAACACATCAATGCATATAAATTCAAATCGCAAGATAGCATTATTCATATAAATGAAAAGCATTTCTATCTAACACGTGAAATACAGACTTACTATATTGCTCCGGGTGAAGTAGAACCATGTAGAGAAATTCAATCTAAAAGATTTATTTCTAAAATCTTGTTCATGTCTGCTGTGATAAAACCAATACATACATCTAATGGAGATGTGATTTTTGATGGGAAGTTAGGTATATGCCTTTTCTCACTCAGGAACCAGGAACCTGCGAAGATGCGCTCAAAGAATAAGAAGAAGGAAGAATTAGAAACTAAACCAATTCAATCAATCACCAAAGAGCATATGAGGACAATGCTCATAACTAATGTGATCCCAACCATTAGAGCTAAATGGCCTAATGTACTTTCAAAAGACATTATCATTCAACCAGATAATGCAAAGCCTCATATAACACCCAATGGCAAGGAAATTGTTGATGAAGCAACAAAAGATGGATTTAATATCCAACTTGTGCAACAACCATCAAATTCACCTAACATAAATGATATTAGATCCTTATTTCTTTAGATCTATTCAGGCATTACAATTTCAAAAACCATCATACAATGTAAACAAATTATTAAGAGCTATACATTTGACATTTAAGAATTTAAGTCCTTAGTCGTTGAGATTTGTGTTCATTACTTTACAAGCTTGTATGATTGAGATCATAAAAAGAAAGGGTGGTTTTAACTACCACATACTACCCATGAACACAACCAAACAAGCAAGAGAGCGAATATTACCAGATTATTTGTCAATGGACAAAGGCTTAGTGGTTTAATCACTTCAATACCTACTCACTAAGGTTAGTTTTGAAAAAATGAATCAATTAGTTCAATTGATTAGGTTTCAAGGGTGGTTGAAGTAACTGAACCACTAATTAAAGTAACACAAGGCAGAAACAACATAGACAGCAGCAACTAACAAGCCAACAACATAGCAATCAACAAGGCAGGAATACAGAACCAAGGCAAAAACACACTTTTGGTAAGTTATAGGACAACAACAACAACAACTAAAAAGCCAAAAACACAACAATCAACCACACTTTTGGACAGCTTTTTGATACATTTTAGAAAGCATTTGTGTCAAATTCAAACAACTACAAAAATTTATGTTGCCTATTGTGAAACTCTTGTATGGAAATTATTTTGAAATGAAAATAGTGGTTATTTTGTAATTACTCTCAAGTTTTAATTTTTCTTTCATCATTGAGTAAAAGCCTTATTTTTATGAATATTTAGTTTTGGCGGCAATTGATAGCCTCCAAGATTGAATATGCTGGCAATACCAAGCCTCCTAAAATCAAAAAAAAAAAAACCAAAATAATGCTTTGATTTTGGCCCAGAAAATTTGTCCTCACATAAAGTTTATTGAGCATAAATGCATTAATTAACAGCAGGCAGAAAAATTGATTTCATCATTAGTCAAGAAAAAAACACAATAAAAGACCAAAAAACATACTTGTAAATGGACCAAGGCTATCAAGCGATTCTTCCTCACAATCACTTTTTTTGAAAAAAAAAGCATATGCCGAGTTATACACATGTTTAGGATCAAACATGTCTAGAGTCTAGATGGGTTCACCCTCAGAATCCAGATCTCGCCCCCACCATGGATTGGTCTCAATATATGATTCAAAGTGATCATAAGAGTCATCATGAAATTTAGGGTTATCATCGTCAACCATTTTAGTGTAATCTGAAACTTTAAGATTAATTATCAAACTATAACATAAAAAGATGAAGAAGAAAAAATCAAAATATAAACACAAGAGATAATAGCAAACCTAGAAGAACAAGATATAATAACAAAATTAGTGGTTATGGTTCTTCAAAATCGAAGAACAAACCCAAAAGAACAAGACATAATAGCAAAATCTGTGGGTTAGGTTTCTTCAAAATTAAAGAACAAGCCCAAAACAAGAGATAATAGCAAAATTAGAGGGTTAGGGTTGTTGAAAAGCAAAGAATAAACCCAAAACAAGATAGAATAACAAAAGTAGAGGGTTAAGGTTGTTGAAAATCAAAGAACAAACCCAGAACAGGAGAGAATAGCAAAATCAGTGGGTTAGGGTTCTTGAAAGTAAAAGAACAAACACAAAAGACAAAGACATAATAGCAAAATTAGTGGGTTAGGTTTAGGGTTCTTCAAAATCAAAGAACAAACCCTGAACAAGACATAAAAGCAAAATCAATGGGTTAGGGTTAGGGTTCTTCAAAATCAAAGAACAAACCCAGAACAACAACAAAATCGAAATATCCAGATCAAAAACACAAAGAGAGTGTAACAATAAGAGAGAAAAAACTAAAATAACGTACCTAGAAATATGAAGAACAAACGAACCCAGAAAATCAAACAACAAACCCAAAATAATGAGAGAGTATCAAAATCATTGGGTAGGGTTCTTCAAAATCGAAGAACAAAGTCAGAAGAACAAGAGATAATAGCAAAACAAGTGAATTAAGGTACTTAAAAGTCGAAGAACAAGAGAGAATAACAAAACTAGTGAATTAGGGTTCTTGAAAACCCAAGAATAAATTAAAAGAACAAAACATAAGGGCGTATGAATACGAGGTGAGCAATGTGTTCTAGGGTTATGGTTTTATAAAAAGGGAGGGAAGGGTTAATTTGGGTGGGTAGGTAAATTCAGAATAATGGTTGAATTAAGAATATGTAGGGTTAATAGAGGTTAGTTAGTAGAGTTTAATGAGGATAATATGTGTAATAAGGTAATGTGAGTAAGGGTAATAAGGTAAAAAAGACATGCTATAAATGAAAATGTGTCTAATTGGGTGACTTAACCCTATTTAGAAATGGGAAGAATAGGAAGGAGCATTAAACTAAGCAGGTAACGCATATATTTATAATTTAATAGACAATTAAAACTTAAAATAATAGAATTATTATTTAATATATTAAATTCAGCGGATGGGTGGGTGTAAATGTGCATATTTTTTTGGTGTCACTACCCGCCACTTATCTTGGTGGACTGGTATTACTCGTCCATTCTTTTTTGAAAAACGTTATCCAAGCCCGCCTGTATTTTATGTCGGGTGGGTCGAGCCTATCGGGTAGCCTGCTCATGAACAACTCAACTTCATGTCTTGTTTAAGAAATGTTTAGTCTTGTTCAAGACACTCCATTTACATATTTTGGATCACCTTATAGAGTGATCCAAACCTCATCTCCTCATATTTTCTTGCACACACATCATCCTTCTCCAAAGTGTAAGACAAGGCATGATCAAAGATCATCTCCTACACTAGAATTTACACTTGCTCTAAATTTAATTAATTTCATTTCATTTTTTATAGAGTTTTATGCCTTAAATTTTCTAAAAATTAATATAAACTTATTGTGATTTTTACTTTGGCACAACAAATAAGATCGTATTAAGGGTCATATTCCAGTATGTTTTCTACATCATTTATAATGACACTGAGTTATGACATACTTCCTCCTTTCCACTGTATTTGTTATATTTGACTTTTTACGCAATTCAATGTGTTATTTTGATCATTTATATATTGAATTAAACGCATTTAGAAATTAGACGATTCAAACAAGATTCTGCTTGACTATTATTTTTTATATTAAAACATTAGCCGCAATATATAAAATAAGCTTGAACGATGAACAATGTCAAAAATCATTATATAACTAGTATTTGAAAAGGAAGGAAGTATAGAAAAAACATTTCGCACAACAGTAGATTTATAAACTTCTTTATTCCTCCATTTCTTCCCACTCTTCCCATCTAATTCTATTAACTACTACATTTTTACAACTATAAATTAAACCATTTTACTCTTAACTCATTCATAACTTTAAATTTTCTTTGTTCTCCTTGTTCTTTTTCTCTCATCAACTATTTGTCCTTCTTTACATCTATTATTATCAATTTTTTTCTCCTTTATAGTATTTTTCAATTTAAGCCATTTTCTACATTCAAATTACAAACAATTATACTTCAGACTTCAATATCGTAAATGAAAGTTGATAGGTTCATAAAGTTGATAGGTTCATACGTTTATATTCTATGCCCCTTTCACAAGGTAGTTCTCATTATCCATCCAATTAGAATTCTCTCGTTAATATTATGTGCTAAGTGATAATGAATGTGTTTAAATGAGATACGTGATTTTAAATGATGTTACACTTTATATATTTAAATCTCAAATTATGTTTACTACTATCTTATTACATGTTTAATTTATAACATTATTTTTATAAAATTTATATTATTATTATTATTATTATTATTATTATTATTATTATTATTATTATTATTATTATTATTATTATTATTATTATTATTATTATTATTATTATTATTATTATTTTAATAATGATTTTAAAATGTGGTTGAATTTGAAAGTGAAATATTTATGATATTGATTCCTGTTACCACCAATTCAGATTAAAATTGTGATTTGGCAAATCAAATTTTAGTTGGATATTTTTGATATACATATATATATATATATATATATATATATATATATATATATATATATATATATATATATATATATATATATATATATATATATGTATATATATATATATATATATACATATATATACATATATATGTATATATATATATATATATATATATATATATATATATGTACATATATATATATATATATATATATATATATATGTATATATATATATATATATATATATATATATATATATATATATATATATGTATATATATATATATATATATATATATATGTATATATATATATATATATGTATATATATATATATATATATATATATATATATATATATATATGTATATATATATATATGTATATATATATATATATATATATATATATATATATATGTATATATATATGTATATATATATATATATATATATATATATATATATATATATATATACATATATATATATATACATATATATATATATATATATATATATATATATATATATATATATGTATATATATATATATGTGTATATATATATATATATATATATATATATATATATATATATATATATATATATATATATATATATATATATATATATATATATATATATATATATATGTATGTATATATATATAGGGGAGGGATCCAATGAGAAGGGGTATGAAAATGAGAAGGGTGAGAAGGATTTTGAGCCGTCGATTTCTCAAAGATCTAATGGTCTAGATATCAAGCCGGAAAAAATAGGGCAAAAAAAAAAAGCCGGAAGAACACAAGCGCCTTCTCTCTTCCAAGCTATACTCTTCGAAAAACCTTCAAAACCTTCGAAAAACCTTCGAAAAACCTTTGATTTCTTCTGCGAAATCTTCCTCTTCTATTGAATTAAGGTATGCAAATTAGAAATTTACCATTTTATAGTTTTTATTTTTCGATTTGTTTTGATTCATTTTTTAGTTTTCGTTTTCTTCTGCGAAAATTTCCTCTTCTCTTGATTACTTAGTCTGTCAAAAATCTTTACTTGTTTTCGTTTTCTTATGTGTACCTTTTACAAATTCAGATTTGTTTTGATTGATTTCTTAGTTTTTCATTTTCGTTTTCGATTTAGTATCTTCAAAACTGAGAGTCAGATTTTCATTTTCGTTTTTCTTTGTTGATTTTGATTTACAGACTCAGATCTTGATGTGAATCTTCTTGTTGATTTTGATTAACAGACTCAGATTGAGATACTATGGAAGATTTACAAAAAGTGCTAAATGTGGAAGATTCACCAAAAACTTCCAACAATGAAAAAGAATTGTCAGAAGGTAATGTTATTATGTTCTTCAAAAAAAAAAAATACTAAGTTATGATTGTGCATATTTTGATTTCGTTTTTTTGTAATATTGAAAATCTTTGTTGCCAAGGTGAATGCTACTATGTTCTTAGAAAAAGATACTATGTTGTGATTAAAAGTTACTATGACTGTGTATAGCTACTGTGTTCTGTTTTGAAATTTTGAAAAATATTTGTTGCCAAGGTGAATGCTACTATGTTCTTAGAAAAAGATACTATGTTGTGATTAAAAGTTACTATGACAATGTATAGCTACTGTCTTCTCTTTTGAAAGTTTTGAAAATCTTTGTTGCCAAGGTGAATGCTACTATGCTCTTAGAAAAAGATACTATGTTATCATTAAAAGTTACTATGACTGTGTATAGCTACTGTGTTCTGTTTTGAAATTTTGAAAAATATTTGTTGCCAAGGTGAATGCTACTATGTTCTTAAAAAAAGATACTATGTTGTGATTAAAAGTTACTATGACGATGTATAGCTACTGCCTTCTTTTTTAATTTTGGAAAAACTTTGGATTGTTATACAGGGACTCAAACTCCAAGAACTATTACACAAGTTACCCCAAATGGTTCAACCCTGTGGATTCCTCATTGTGAGTTTGATAAAAAGCCATTTGTTGGTATGGCTTTTGAAAACTTAGAGAAAGCCTTAGATTTTTATGGTAAATATGCTGAAATTTGCGGTTTTGATATACGTTCATCTACTACCTACAAAAAAAAGGGTATTGTTTTTTTAAAATATTTTGTTTGTAGTAGGGAGGGTATCATAAAACCTAACCCTAAGAAAAGTGCAGATGTTGTTGCACGTTATAAGAGATCAACCAAAAGAATTGGTTGTAAAGCTAGATTGATTTTGAAATATGACATAGCGAAGAGAACATACCATGTTTTAAAATTCGAAGAGGCGCACAATCATTGTCTAGTTAGCCCTACATCGCGTCAATTTTTATTGGGTAATAGGAAAATGACTTTGTTGCACAAAAATTTCATATCTAAGAATGCACGGGTTAATATAGGACCGGTCAAATCCTTTAGATTGTTTAAGGAAAATGTCGGGAGTTATGAGAATGTGGGAGTGACAATGCAAGATTTTAAGAATTTCCATAGGGATTTGAAAGCATATATCAAAGGAGATGATGGGAAGATGTTGATCGAGAATTTTATCAGAAAAAGAGATATTTACACGGGGTTTTATTTTGATTATGCTTTAGATGAGGAGGACCACATATCACGTTTATTTTGGGCCGATGCGATAAGTAGAAAGAATTATTGTTTATTTGGAGAAATGGTTACTTTTGATTGTACTTATAACACCAATAAGTATAGCATGGTTTTAGCCCCTTTTACCGGAGTAGATCATCATAAGTCTTGTATTACATTTGGTATAGGTTTATTAGCTAAGGAAGATAGTGAATCTTTTGAGTGGTTATTTAGAACTTTTTTACATTGTATGGGGGAGTGTATGCCAACATATTTGATAACTGATCAAGACCCTGCAATGAAAATTGCGATTAAAAATGTATTTCCACACACAATACACAAACTTTGCATGTGGCACATCATGAGTAAAGTGACTGATAAAGTTGGACCGGAATTGAACAAAAATGAAGATTTTTTGAAAGAATTAAATGGGTGTGTGTGGAATATTGATCAAGAAGAAGATGAATTTGAAGAAAAATGGGAGGGAATTATGACCAAATACAATCTTCAAACAGATAAATGGTTTACTAGTATATTTAGTATACGAGATCAATGGATACCCGCATATTTTAGGGATATCCCATTGAGGGGGATTTTGAGAACTACATCCCGATCGGAAAGTGTTAATAGTTTCTTCAACCACTTTTCAAACCCTCACATGACACTTGTTGAATTTTATATGAGTTATGAAAGTGCAATGGATGCACAGAGGTACAAACAAGATAAGCTCAATGCTGAATCACTTCACACAAACCCACAATATAAAACACCATTGCCGATTGAAAAACATGCCGGTGAAGTCTATACTAGAAAAAATTTTTTTCTTTTTCAAAATGAAGTTTATAAGTCTTGTTTCAAAACTTATATTCAAAGTATTGAAAAGAATGAAAGTGTGGAAAGTATAACTGTTTTGGACTCAACGGTAAGTAAGATGTACAAGGTGAATTTTATACTGGGAAGTTCGATTGACGAGTTGAAGGTAGATTGTGATTGCAAGTTATTTAAACGGATAGGAATATTATGTTCCCATGCGATTTGTGTTATGAGTGCAAGACAAATAACACAAATACCAAAGCAATATGTTTTAGATCGTTGGACGAAGCTAGCATTAAAGAAGCCTATTTTTGATTTGCATGGGAATCTGATTGAAGAGAGCAAAAAGTGTAACAACGTGGGGAAGTTGTTGGGGGAAGTTTGGTGTGAAATATTCAATTGTGTAGGTTTAGCTCAACGGAGTGAGAGTGATTTACAATCACTTTTACAAAACCTAAAAGATATTAGTAGAAAATTGGAGGAAAGTGATGATGTGAGGGTGGACATTACTAAAGAGCAACAAATCGAATTGTTAGTAGGCACAAGTTCATCTTCGACAATGGAAATACAAAACCCAATCCAATCAAAGAACAAAGGAAAAAGGTAAAGAATAATTGGGGAAAAGGAACAAACTATTGAGCAAAGCAAGAAGCCCAAAAGAAAGTGCAAAACTTGTGGTAAATTTGATTATCATGATAGTCGAAATTGCCCATCAACAAAAGATACCCCACTTAAGGTATAAAATATATATAATTTGCTTATATTATATTGTATCCTTATTAAATAGTTTGATTATGTAAATGAAAGTGCAAAATTTTTGTTATGCAGGAAAATTGATGCTGAAGAACAGATAGATAAAGAGATTATATTAAGATGACTATGGATAGCTACTGTCTTTTGTTTTGTAATTTTGAAAAATCTTTTGTTGCAAAAATGAATGCTACTATGTTCTTAGGAAAAGATACTATGTTGTTATTAAAAGTTACTATGACAATGTATAGCTACTGTCTTCTGTTTTGTAATTTTGAAAAAACTTTTGTTGCAAAAGTGAATGATACTATGTTCTTAAGAAAAGATACTATGTTGTGATTAAAAGTTACTATGACAATGTATAGCTACTGTCTTCTGTACATTTGACTGGTTATGCACACGGATGTTCTGCTGGATTCATAGCATCCTCCTTACTAGTGGATGCACAAGGTTTAGGAACATCAGCTGTTACTGCAATTTTAGGATTCCTACATGCTGCTAAATTTGCCCATTAAACATGGCGGTTTTTCTGGTCAATTGATAAACCTTTATTTTTTCTCACCCACTTCGACTTTACCGGCCTGAAACCATCCTCATTTACCAACAGATTAGGCCGGTGATTGGTTTGCTTGATGCCAACCCGACACTCCAATTCATGTGCCCAAATTGTTTACATTTGGAGCACCATAACGGGAGCCAATCATACTTGACATGCTGAGTTACCAAATAGGCATTGTGGTTCATCTATTTTTTTTATATGACATCTTTGCATCCAACGGTTTGATAACGAATGCTTCTTTATCAAATAGAATTCCGGTCATACTACATGCTCTCTCTTGTTCCTCTTATGAATTGAGTCTAACCAAGAAAACTCCTTAGTTTACCATACAGGGGGGCGGTTAGCACCAACAACATAGCATACCACTTTGTAATTACAACTCCTTTGTAATTTTGAAAAAACTTTTGTTGCAAAAGTGAATGATACTATGTTCTTAAGAAAAGATACTATGTTGTGATTAAAAGTTACTATGACAATGTATAGCTACTGTCTTCTGTTTTGTAATTTTGAAAAAACTTTGTTGCAAAAATATCAGCCTTGTACTTCATCTTGTACAACCTAAAGCCTAAGCCTAAGTGCCTGATTATCTACTATGTTCCATCAAATGTTTGTACAACTTAAAAATTCACAACTTCATCTTGTACTTCACATTAACGAATCTTTAATCTTCTGATAGAAACTTGTTTGGCAATGGAGCGTCTTTTATCTTTAAAATTGGACAGCTCTTCTAAAACTTTGGATCTTTGTTTGTTCAAATCAGATAACAATAAAGATCCGGCAATCTTAACTCTTGCCACATGTCTCAATGGAGCCTACATAAAAAGAAAATACATTTAGTTTGAATCTTTTAATTAGAATGTCATTCAAAAAAAATACATTTAAAAATAATATTAAGAAGAAAAATCGTAACTGCATTCAATATTGGACACTGGAAATCAACTGTTCCCTCGAAAAACAGCATGCTCATCATCATAAATACATCACTTTCAATGTTTGTCCTAGCAGTCATTTTCCAATCGGTGGGAACTCGTTCCATTTTCCATAATGGAATAACATGAGTAGCTTGCATCTTATCATCAAAAATTGTTGACAACAAATCTTTCTACAAAAGTTTCATTTAAATATTTATTAATAAATATTTCATAATCTTAGCAACATAGGCAAAAGGTTTTTCAGGATAATAAAATGCTACACATACCATAGTGTCACCGAGCTTTCTAATTTCTTCTTCTGAAACAGCAGTATGGTTCACATTGTCTATCCATTGAACCATTCTTAACTTCATATTCAGAAGAAGTAAGAAGTACTGACTGCCTTTCAATATCGGGACAACAATCTGTATATTATATATCACTGAATCAATAAATATATCTAAAAAAAAGTGACTGCACAAGTACTAACTACCTATTAGTAGCTATAACAACTAAAATAGTGACTATATAAGCCAATTAATCATTAAAAAAATATCTTACCAGATCAAACTTAGTCAAATCAACTTGGTTGAAATCCACCCATTTGACCCAAGAATCACAAATTAAATCAATTTGTTCAGAACCACCATTATTATTAAAATCCAACAAAGCAAGCTGTAAAAAAAAAACAATGAAATAACTAAAAATAATTCAAAATAAAATAAAAGTAATTTAGAATAAAAATGACAAAAAACGTACACTAGAACTAGCACTAAAGAAGAACTTTTTTGAAGATTTCTTGTTCTTTTCATTTTCATTGAGCAATAAACACCAACAATCCACAACAGAAACATGAGTACACTTTGAGGGATCCCCAAGAGTATAAAACTCTTCCCTTTGAATCCTCAAATTGTCCTCATAATGAATGAGCAATTCACTGTCAAATAAAAAGGAATTAAATAAGTATAATAAAAAACAAAAATCACATAAAAAGAAAAACCAAAAAAAAAAGACTCACCTATTGTCAAAACATTGATCAGAAACAAAACAATAGTCAACTGTTTCTTGAAGTAACGAACCAAGTTGTCTCATATATTTTTTGTTTGACTTCAGCAGATGTGAAACATATGTAAATTTATCATTCACACCTCTGAAAGGAATGGAACACTTAGCCCTGCCATGTATCAATACATTCTCATAACCATGGCTTTCAAAAACAGTGATATTATTTACAACATCATCATCACCCTCATCAGCAACATTATTTACAACATTATTTACAACTTGATCCAATTCAACCTCATCCACTACATCTACATCTACATCACCCTCATCAGCAACAAAAACCTCATTCACCATCCTGGGAATAGAGGTAACCCATTTAACCGTGTCAACTATCTCATCGATTGTATTGAGCACGGTAGGATTCATGAAAAAACTTTGGGTTTCAGAAAAAGGTGTGGATGAGGTAGAAGGAACATCAGGAAAAGGGACAGGAGGAGAAGAAAATGAACGTTTTTGTTCTAAAAACAACTTAATTTTCTGCATGTAAAACTCGGAGACAACTTGAGTGTCTCTCCTCATCAGCATCAGCAACTCACATATTTCCTACAAAAATAAGTAAAGATAAAGTTAAATGTTGTTCAAATTAAAAGTAACTATGTTCTTAAAATACTATGTTATGATTATTTTCCAAAAGTGAATGCTACTATGTTCTTAGAAAAAGATACTATGTTATCATTAAAAGTTACTATGACTGTGTATAGCTACTGTGTTCTGTTTTGAAATTTTGAAAAATATTTGTTGCCAAGGTGAATGCTACTATGTTCTTAGAAAAAGATACTATGTTGTGATTAAAAGTTACTATGACAATGTATAGCTACTGTGTTCTATTTTGAAAATTTGAAAAATGTTTGTTATACAGGAGAATGCTACTGTTTGATCATACTTACACTTACATACTTAAAATGCTACTGTGCATATCATTAAAATGTTATCATTAAAATGCTACTGTGTTTGATCATACTTAAAGATACAGGAGAATGCTACTTTGTTATCATACTTAAAATGTTTGTGATTAAAATGCTACTGTGTTTGATCATACTTAAAGATACAGGAGAATGCTACTGTGTTATCATTAAAATGTTTGTTATACATAAATAAGTAAGATCATACTTACATCCTCAGCTACTTGGCGTATTTCAGAATTACGCATTGCATTTAACGGCAAGTGAAACTCAATTTTATCTTCGTCTTGCACTGTTTGATCTCTGAAGGGTTCTGCATTTACACTTGGTTGACCAATATCAACGTTGTTCACCTTTAACCCAACAGCTTGACCATACTCAAAAACCATCGTCTGACTCACGGGATATGTACTCAAAATTAAACCACTGCCAAAATGATTAGCAGATGTTTCCTCCTTAATTCTTTTTGACACATCCTTATCAGTCCAATGAGAGATAAGGGGTAAAGAGGATGGCAAAGAGATATTCTTGAATTTCAAACGATGAAAATAAATTATTTCCAACAAAACAATGCATCCAGAAAAAAATTGCACCTTTCCTTTACGATATCTAACAACAGAGTCACAAAACTGATCAAGCACATACTTACACCAATTAAAAGAACTAATCTTATTCAAATCTATTATGGACTTTACAATCTTAAGGTCTATTGTTCTGTTTTGGGTTGGGGCTAAGAAAGAAGAAATAGCATGCAACACAAAAAGTTGCTTGAACTCATCCCCACCATCAATCATCCTAGGGATCATTCGTTCAAGCAATTCTAAAGGAATTGCTGCATTTGTATCTTCATAACCAAAAAAGGATCTAAATTCTTATTTCAAGGGAAAATCAGGATTATACTTGTTCGCACACCTTGAAACTATATCTACATCATTGTTTGGGTTCAGAGGTAGACAAAAAACATCATATACATCATATTCAGAAATGGGAAAGCACTTGAAAGAGTCTATCGAAAACATACAACTACCGGGATCAAAACAATCTACAAGCCAACCAAGCATTGCAGATGGATTTCTACATAACATTAAATCAAGAAGGCCACCAAAACCAATCTCTCTCACTGAGATTTTTTGTTTCTCAGTGAATCCCTTCATCAATTTGATCAATTGAGAAGGTCTACTTTTTGTCTGGAATGTAGATCTCAACCTGCAACAACAAAAAAAATATACAATGTTCTTAGAAAAAGATACTATGTTATCAATAAAGGATACTATGACTATGAATAATTACAATGTTGATGACCTGGAATACTTTGTTGGAATTACAATTTTGGAATTCAACATACCTTACAGACCTTTGTTGTACATTGTCAGTTTCCTCAGCTCTTCTCTTTCTTGTGTTGGAATTCAAATGTAAATTAGAAGTGGAGGGAATATCAACTGGAATACTGCGACCTCGTTGATGACCTGACTTCGAAGTTGACGAACCTCTTGTTTTTGCCATGACAACTAAAAAAAAAAGTGATAATCGAAGATTTAAAATACCAGAATTAAACCAAAAATAATATCAAAATGTCGAGACTAAAAAAATCAAAACATCGAAGTAAAGTCGCAGAACAAGATGAAGAAATTAACCCTAAAAATCGAATGAAAATGAAAAGTCGCAGAACAAGATGAAAATCGAAGTAAAGCAGAGTAATATCAAATAATATCAACAGAAATTAACCCTAAATATCAAATACCAGAGTAATATTCAAATAAACACCAAAAATCGAAGAAAATAAACCCTTAAATCAAGAACTGAAATACCTGAAATAAAATCCAAGAACGATTGAAGAACAATGAAAATGTCGAGATTCAAACGAAAGTAAAGCAGGATGGAACGATTGAGATTCAAACGATTGAAGAACAAATAAAATCCAAGAAAAATGAACGGGAGGAAGACGAAAATTCTTGAGGATGGAACGCAAAGAAAATGTCGAGAAAGTAAAGTAGGAGAGAGAAAAAAAAAATTCTTTATATATTGAACCGGTTAATCAATAAAAAACCGGTTCAAATTACATGAAAAATCCAAATTGAACCGCGTGCAACTATCAAAAAATGCTAATTAAATCTGTCCGTTGATCAAAAAAATGAATGGTTTAGATTACTTCTCACCCTTCTCATTTTCATACCCCTTCTCATTTGATCCAAAATCTATATATATATATATATATATGTATATATATATATATATATATATATATATATATATATATATATATATATATATATATATATATATATATATATGTATATATGTATATATATATATATATATATATATATATGTATATATATGTATATATATATATATATATGTATATATATGTATATATATATATATATATATATATATATATATATATATATATGGAAAATTTATGATAATAAACTAAAATAAATGATGTGTGTTGTGCATTATATGCTTGTATGCTCGCGACTAATTATTAAAATATATTAAATCACATAAAATGTAACACGAGGGAAATGAAGCTCTTATATTTGTAATGATCCAAGTATAAGGGTGATGAACATGTTGCCATGTTTGGTTAGTATAGCTGTTGACAGGTCTTTTTATTACTAATACTTGATATAATGTTTAGGCTTCTTTCTATTTGTTGTGATCCAAGTAGGAGTCTGCACATTAGGGTTAATTGAGACTATTCTACTGGCCTTAAATTATTTGGGGTGATGACGAACTAGACATAGAAGGTAAAGCCTCGGCCTATTGGCGTTCTTGTTCCCTCAAATAAATAATTGGATATATGTGTTTGTCCTTATTAACATCAAATTAATTTATTAGTTTATGTGATATTATACAATTTTCACAAATTGATTTTTTTAAAACTTAGCTATATATTATTTTATAAAATTAATTTCAACTCAATTATATTTTGTTTTTCTAAATGATTTTCAAACTTAATTGTTTTACGGTGGGATGAAGTTAGAATTACTCAATTTTCTGATTTTGAGAGTTATTCCCTTGTCTTTCTTGCATTTTTATTATTGCAGGTTATTGATCGCGTGGGGTTCATGGAGTAAGGTTCACCTAGATAATTAGTTTTTATTAGATTTCACTTTCAGTTGTAGGAATTGTTTAGTAGTTAAACCGTATAAAATTATTTTATATATTTGTTTAGCCTCATAATTTTTTTCATCAGAAATATATGTGGCGGTAACACTCCCATGATTAGGTTTGGTTTATGTTTTTCCTAAAAAATCCTTTTTAAAATTAAAACTCATAATCGGGGTGTTATAATAAGTGAGACAGGTTAAAATGAAAATTAATCCTAATTGAATGACACCGTTAACCGAGATTACCTGAAACTAATAGTGACCGACCCGAGTCATACCCGACTCGAATCATGCTCAAAACCTAACTTGATCCGGCTAAAACCGACTTAACCTGAACGAATTTTTAATCGAAATGCCATAAACCTGAACCAATTTTTAACATAGAGGTATGATCAACTCATAATCAATCATCTTATTAGTTAATCTAATAAAGTAATAGAAATTTTAATAAATTAAATGTTATACATACATGGTTTCATATATTTAGAGTTAATAATCAATGGTCAATGTTTATTTAACTATTTTTAATCAATTTAGATGAAAAATGATAAAACTTTAATTTTAATTTATAGTCAAAGAAGTAAAAGTAACAAAGTAATAATCATTAACTGATTCGCATTTTAACTATTTTGCCTTAATTAAGGGGAATCTTATCAGCAATTAAAAAATGCGAACAACTTAATCTGATTTTGACTCGATCTATAGTAATTATTAATTCGTAGCCGAATTCTACTGGAAAATAATAACCGAACCCGATCTGTACCCGGTAAAACCGAACCAATTATTAACCGATGACAGTACGAGACCGATTGACTACTCGACACGAACTTCAACCAACGCCGAACCGATGCTAACTCGATAGCTCAAATAACTATTCTTCAACTGAACCGTGACTAACCGACCTGACCCGAGTGTGACCCGTCGTAACACGCATCCGGAAAATGACTACCCCAATCAGCATCAGTATAGGATAAAAGAGAAGGGACGGCAGACTTGTACATTTGTAAACCATGGTCGAGAGTACCTTGAACATACTGAAGAATACGATGAAGAGAAGCTATATGTTCAACCCGGGGATCATGCATAAATAAGCACACTTCTTGAACATCATAAGAAATATCCGGATGGGTGAATGTAAGATACTGTAAAGCCCAGCCAAGCTATGATACAAAGTAGGATTATCATAAGAAGAGTCGGCATTAACACATAGTTTGCTCGATGTATTGATAGGAATAGGGGCAGGTTTACACTAAGACATACCAGCTTTATCTAGAATTTCAGCAGCATATTTTTGTTGGGAAAGAAAGAGACCTGCAAAGGTATGAGAAACAACAATACCCAAAAAATAACTAAGAGGACCTAAGTCCTTCATGGAAAATTCCAAACTCAATTTGGACATAATAGACTGTCGAAGAAGATCAAACGAGGCAGTAAGAATATAATCATCTACATATAATAGAAGATAAGCAACATTTGACCCATGGCAATAAACAAACAAAGAGTTACTAGAAATGCTATTACGAAAACCAATAGTTGTGACAAAATCAGCAAATTGCTAATACCATGCCCGAGGAGCCTGCTTCAGACTATGAAGAGACTTACGGAGAAGATAAACATAATCGGGACAACTAGGATCACGAAAACCTAACGGTTGGTTCATGTACACAGTTTTATTCAAGTTACTATGAAGAAAAACATTTTTAACATCCTACTGATGTATGGACCAAGACTTAGAAAGAGCAATACTTAACACAATGCGAATGGAAGCGAGTTTGACCACTGGGCTAAAAGTTTCATCATAGTCAATGCCTTCCCATTGAGACTTACCATCACCAACCAGACGCGCCTTATAGCGCTCAAAAGAACCATCAAGACTTGGTTTTGACCCGAAAAATCCACAAAGAGCTAATAACATTAGCATTAGAAGGCCGAGGTACAAGATCCTAAGTATTATTCTTAATAAAAGCATCAAATTCTTCTTTCATAGCTTGTTTCCAGCTCGGGTCACGAAGGGCATATATGAGATTTTTGGGAAGTGGTGAAAAAGAAACGGAAAGGGCGTGAGAACTGTATTTGGGATTGAGTTTGAAAATGCCATGCTTACGAGGCGTAATCGTGCCGGGTAGAGATGGATGAGGTGGAGAAGGAAGGTCATTTTGTTATAGGGGGTTAGGCAGTGGTCTGGAAGAAGGGGTTAAATGTGCTAAATTAGGCGGAACTGGGCTAGGCCTTGTGATCTGAGAGAATGGAGACGGTGGGGAATTGGGAGGGTTCACATATGAGTCAGTTAAGCACGGCCCAAGGGGAGACATAATGGGGTTTTTTTTGGTGTGGTGGGTGGTGGGTTGGTTGGAAATTGAGGCCCAAATGCATATGAAATCGGGTCGTTGGTTTGTTGAAGGATGAGGTAAGGGTGGGGATGGTCTAGAAAGGTATAGTCTTGAGAAGAGTATGTAGATGACCGAGAAAAAGGAAATGTGGCTTCGTTAAAAATAACCTAACGAGAAAGAATAATTTTATGAGAAGTGAGATCATAGCATTTGTAACCCCGATGCGAAGATGGGTAGCCCAAAAAGGCACATGTAGATGATCTAGGTTGCAATTTATGAATTTAGTGGAAGGAATGAGAGGAAAACATAAACACCCAAAAACCCAAAGATGTGTATAGGACGGAGATTTATTGAAAGTAAGTGAGTAGGAGTAAGATTGCCAAGTAACTTAGAGGGAAGAATGTTAAGAAGATAGGTGGCAATATTTAAGGTGTGAGGCCAAAAAAACGGGGGAAGACAAGCATAACATAATAAAGTATGAACAATAGTATTAATTGAACGAATTTTTCTTTCGGATTTTCCATTTTGAGAAGAGGTGTGAAGACAAGAAAAACAAAGATGAATACCCCGATTATTGCAAAATTGGTGAAAGGATTTATTATCGAATTCACCCCCATGATCACATTGGATAGATTTGATTTTGAGTTCAAATTGGGTATTAACAAAAGCATTAAAATTCACAAATATTTCATAAACTTAAGATTTACGAAATAATGGGAAAGTCCACAAGAAATTAGTATAGTGATCAAGAAAAAGAATGTAGTATTTGTAGTCCGAAGGACTATAATAAGAGAAGTCCATATATCACTATGAATGATTTCAAAAGGACGAATACTTATAAAGTGACAATTAACAACATGTTTCTCCAAAGGACTAGAATGACACACAAAAGATGAAGTTTTATTACATTTAATTAAATCTGATGAATACAAGGAATTCAAAATTGCATTTCCCGCATGACCCAAGCGGGAATGCCAAATACTAGGAGATAAAAAAAAACCTGAAGATGTGGATGACGGGATGGTAGCTCCATGTGTCAATTGGAAAGGATAGAGGTCACCAGTGCTATTAAATCTATGAACAATATTCCCCGTGGCCAAGTCCTTCACAACAAAGCTAAAAGAATCAAATTCAACAGATACCATATTATCAAGAGTAAATTTGCGAACAGAGATGAGATTTTTAATAAGTTGGGGGCATGTAAGATATTTTTAAGGGTAAGGGATTTATGGGAGGAAGGGAGGGAAATTTGACCATGACTGTGAACTGATATCATATGACCATTACCAACAATAATTGCATTATTTTTAAAAAAACTTTATCGGAGAATAATTCATTAAAGTACCTTCAGATCGACTTATATGTGAAGTGGCACCGATGTGCATGTAGAATTGCTCATCCGGAGAAGATAAGGATAAAGTATGCATGGTTTGATCAATATCCATAGGAAAGTAGTCCGTAGAGGATTGAGTACCGGTGCAAAAATTTTGGGCATGTCTTGGTCCAAAAAGCCCAATAGAAGAACGCCCATTGTGAGAAGAAGTGAAATTGGGTTTCTGATAAGCCTAATTGCTGGTAGGAAAGGGGCATGGTGGCAGGGCCCAAAAGGGGGAAGCCCAATATGGCCAAGGTGCTTGGTTCCATTGATTAAAGGAAGTTGGGACAGATTGTGGGGCTGGACGATTGGGCTGGTTAGAATAAGGACCTCTACGACTTCGGCTGATCTGTCCAAAATGATGGTGTGAGCTGTGGTGGTTGTCGCGGCTTTGCTGGCCACCACGGTGGTTGTGGGTGTCCCGGGCTACAAAATTTTCATAATTTTCCGACGGAGAAGGTTTTGGAGTAGTAATGAGAGCCGATTCATGAGATGGAGAAACATCTTTGTTGATGGAGTGCTCTTCCAATTCTAACATAGAGCAGAGAGCATCTAAAGACGGAACTGAAGTCATATGTTGAACCAACAAACGGAAAGTGTGGTAGTCGGATGTCAACCCATGAAGGACTTGAAGAGCTAAACGATTATCGGTGATATCAGTGCTAAGATTATTAAGGGTGAAAGCAAGATTTTGATGTTCATCGTAATAAGCTTTGACATTTGGAAAACTAGAGAGGGAGAGTTTATTAAATTGAGATTTAGGATGAAGAATGCGGGAAGTCTTATTGTTATGAAAATTGTCTTCAATTTGATTCCAAGCATCAAGAGCACAATCATCGGGACAAACAATCGATTGAAGGGAGAGTAGGGCTAATAGTACCATAAATCCATGTGCGAACTATGTCATTAAAACGTTGCCAATCAGAATCCTTAGGCACTGATTTTTTGGTGGAGTAATTGGGAAGAATATGCTCATCCACAAGATAAGCCCAACAATGAAGCTTACAAAAAGTAACCAAGTAGTAACACACCCGAATTTCCTCCCTAAAGGACGGGAGGAAATTCGGGTGTTACACAAGTATTGAAATTCGTTCCTTCTTCATCGAGTTGAATGGGCACACACATTTTAATGACAGTAACCAAAGTAGCAGGGTGGATTTTTGTGGAGGATGTCATAACAAAGACAAGAAAGAGACAAGAAAAGAGGGAGGAAGAAAGGTGGCTACAGCCCTTTAAGGGTGGTTGGCCGGTAGAGAAAGAGAGGAAGCAGAAGCTAAGGAGGAATCGAAGACCTAGGCAAATGATACCATATTGGAAAATGATTTCCTTCAGGAAACTAAATAAAACACAAAATAATTGCCAAAATGAGAAGATATACAAAATATACAAGATATTCAATTCTAATAAATTTTATATATTCATACCATTTTTATCTACTATTTTGTGAAATTAATGATTTCCAGATTAAATCTTACCAATTAAAAAATTAATAGTTGAGAATAATTGGTATATTTAGAGATTTAGTCATCATCTTTAAAATGGTATTACCTCTTACCTTACACTTAAGATTATATGCTTCTTAATTATATTATATATAGAGACAATTGATATTGTGAATTGGGTTTTGTTTCAATTAGAGTATGTTATGTACAATATTCTTTGAAAAGATTTGAATTCGATTTTCATTACTTTCTTTTCCTATCTCTTTTCTTTTCTCGGCTTACATTGTAAAAATACAATTGATATGCATAAAGGTTGAAAAATACTTCACTGAATAACCCTTTAGACCACAAGCAAATAAATATAATTTTCATTTTCAACTCTAGTCTTTGCTTCAGATTTGAATAGAAAATAGTCTCAAAAGTTGGATGTATAATTTAAAATTTTGAGTCGATGATATTCTAATTATAATTATTATAATAGTTAATAAACATAAAAATTGATTTTATTTATTAAGGCTAATTTCAAGTCTAAAATTCCAACTAATAACAAATGACTTCAACCATTTTACAATATTAATTACATTTGATTTTTTTATTTGCACATTTTTCAAGTTCAAGTCTTAATATCTATAAATATAGAATATTAAACTCTATACAGACGAATCTAATAAAATTTCATAAGAATATATAGTTAAACTTCTTTATATCAATAAAAATATCATATTTAAAATTCATCTCTTCATATATGAATTATTCCAGAAAAAAAATACAAACAAAACCAGCGGACTTCTAACAAATTTTAATTCTTTAAAAATGTTGAAGCACTTGAAACAAACATGTTGTATGTTTAAAGACAGCCTTGACCATCAATAAATAAAGCCATGCCATAATCCACTTTTTATTGCATAAAAATGGAGATGTAATGACACCAAGCACTTGGCACAAAAGTTAAAGCGTTGAATTAGTATTAGGATCCGCCACCAAACCTACCAAACTAATTAAATTTTAAAAAAAAATAGAAGGTACATACTAATCATAAAAAGGAGAAAAAAAAAATAAATCATAATTATACGAGAAAATAATTACAGGTGATGTAGCTTTTGTAAAGCGACTATATCTTGATTCAGAAGAGTATATATATGTTTTGTTCTGTATATAACTCTATTATTGCAAGAATTAAATATTACTAGTAATTACTTTATTTTTTGATTAGTCCTTCTAATTGTACTAAAAGATAAAGTTGCATACTCCAAAATTAACAGGGTTCAATTAATAAACAGCTTTGCAATCTGAAATTTGCTAAAGCTTTACCTTTTTTTTTTATTATTATTTTTGACATAGGATTAATAAAATAAACATCATATATTGATTCCTAATTAAGTGGCCAAGGTATAATAAGAGCAACCTATTTAGCTATATACTTCATATAGGATCAATTAAAAAAACTACTTAGAATAATATGGATAAGAAATACTTCCTCCGTTCTTTTTTGATTTTCCACATTACTATAACGGGTAGTTTCAAAAGTTCTTCCACTTTAAAATACTTTCTATTTTTAGAAAGTTTTTATCCCAATTTTACCCCTTAAAACCCCCCCTTTTCTTTTAATGTACCTCTTTTTTTTTTATTTATAATTATTTTCTCTCTCATACTTTCAATACAATCATTACTTCACACTACTATTTAATTAAAATAATATCCACTACAACCTCACACTTTCAATACAATCATTACTTCACACTACTATTTAATTAAAATAATACCCACTATAACCCAAAGATTTTATCTTCCTTAATATGTGTGAAAAACCCAAAGTGGAAGATCAAAAAAGAACGGAGGGAGTATTTTTTTTGTCACTAATTTTTATGTTATAAATTAAATATATTCTTAAAAATACCTATTTTTTTAAAAAAATTTCGTGTCCCGTACAATTTAAGTTTTACTAGCTCTATCTTGACTTTGAACTTTTGTATTTTATTGAAATCAAGGGTGTATAAGTTATTGTTAAAAATATCTATTTAGCTCAATAAACTGTGGTAATAAAGATAATGATTAGATTTATCTATTGTTCAAACTCAAAGATAGCAAGAAATAATTTTGTGGTGGTATTTTTTATCACAATGAATGAGTAGTGTACTATGATATTCATTGGTATAGGAAATTCTAGAATTATCATCTTTTGAATGGGTAAGTGAGAGATTGAAGTATTATGTATGTCCAAGATAAATCTAATAATACATATTAAATACATGTAAGATTAATATAGAGATATAAAAACATTGTATGTTTGTGAATAATGACATTTTTAGACAAATGAAATCAGACAAAATAAAATTAAATGTATAATCTTAAAAGGTCACTCAAAATAAATTGAATATCGATTGTGAGCTTAAAAGTAAAATACTTAGATTACCCTTATAGTCAATATGGACAATTTTGTCCTATACATATTGCTTTCTCTTAATAATTGGATATGAAATAAATTGTGAGCAAGTTAATATTATTAGGATTGTGCAATACATATTGCTTTCTCTTGATAATAATTAATAAAATTTACTCATTTTGTTTCATATGGACAATTTTGTGTATATTTAATCGGCGGGTGTTTTACAGTTGATAAAGGTTTGGAATAAATTTGATTGTTCTTAGATTGCTAAGAAAAATAATTAATTTTCAGTTTCAATATATTATCATTTATTTCATGATGTTATTGATTTTTTTTGTTTATATAATTTTAAATATTGAAAATTTAAAAGCGTGATTGTTAATTTTTGGTTTTTGTGATTCTCATTCTTTTGTTTTTGATGATTCCATGAAATGACAATTTTCTTTGGACAATTCAATCGCGATTAATCATTGTATTAAGTGGGATATATTTTTTTACCTCATCCATTTTATTTTTTTACCACCATTTTTAATAAAATTACGAAAATTCCATTGAAATTATTATTTAATTATAAAATTAAAAAGTATTATTATTAAACTTAAACACTACAACTTATAATATATACTTTTAGTGAGATATATTTAGTAACATTTAATTTAAAATGTATACATTTAATTTCTAATGATATATATAGTGAATTTAGTGACATTTATTAGACTCTTTAGGAGAATAAAAAAAATCATAGTAAAGTTTTTTGCGACATAGGATCTAGTGGTATTTCTCATAAGTACCAATATATTC
>NC_080052.1:19031181-19123681 GCF_026212465.1 Amaranthus tricolor
GTAGTATTATTAGTACACCCTCAACCCATTCTTCATTTCTTCCATTTCCATACTCAACTAGTTCTCTAACATACTCCTATTTACAACCATTAAAAAGCTTCATTTCTTCTACACCAAATTAAACTCAAAATAATCAAAAAAAATAACAATGGATCCATGTCCATTTGCAAGGTTGATAATAGAGTCATTAGCACTACAACTTCCCATGGGTAGTAAACCCTCAGCTGGAGCTGGGGTCCACCCTAGTTCAACTCCATGTTATTGTAAGATCACATTGAAGGGATTTCCTTCTCAAACTGCACTTTTACCTCTTTGCTCTGGCGGAGAAAATTCTCTGCCAGAGTCTGGTACATGTGCCCCAGGGTTTCATTTAGACCCTGTGGCCCTAAGGCGTATGTCAGGTCGGCCTATTTCGGTCCGAGTATGTGTTTACTCGGGCCGAATGGGACAAACCTGTGGAATGAGCTCAGGAAAGTTGTTGGGGTCAGTGAATTTGTGTGTTGATCTTAAGGGAGCTGAGGCTAATCCCATTGTGTTCCATTCTGGATGGATGAGACTTGGGAAAGAGGAAAAAAGATCGGTTGAGAAAAATACGGGAGATCATGCTAAGCTACATTTGTCTGTGAGGACTGAACCGGATCCCCGGTTTGTTTTTCAGTTTGGTGGTGAACCGGAGTGTAGCCCGGTTGTTTACCAAATCCAAGGCAACATTCGCCAGCCTGTATTTAGTTGCAAATTTAGTGCAGACCGGAATTCCCGGTCACGGTACGTACACTTCCCACTCATTATCATTCCATTCAATTTAGCATATCATATAGATTATCACTAACATGCGCTTAGCTTTTACACTAAGTGTGTTTGGCAAAACAACTTATTATGCAATTTTAGCTTATTTTGATATAAAATAGAATTTAAGCGGTTAAATTATTCAATGCTAGTGTTTGATAAGTTAGCTGAATGAAACAACTTATTATTATAAATAAGTTATTTTTAAACAAAGTGCTCATAACCGCGTGTTTAATATATATACTAATCAAATTAGTCAATAAAATCAGTCATATAATCAACTATCAAATATCAACTATTAACTATCAGTTATCAACTATTTGCCAAACATCCCTTACGTCTTTACTTGCATTTTCTTTCCTCAAATCTTCTTGTTTTTGAAAGTTCTTGGGTTATGGTTTAATACAATAAGTGCAATTTAGAAGAGGATTAAGGATCAAGCTAACATGCGCTTTTTTTTTTTTTTGTTAATTTAGGGAGTGGTTAGAAAAGTGGGGACAAAAGGGAAGATGGGTGGGCCACAATAATTTGTTTGTGTTTGGTTAGATGGTTTTGATTAAAGTCGGGTTTGATGTTTTTTCATGAAAACAATTGGCATGTGAGTGAGTCATCATAATTTGGTGGTACCATTTTCATACTTCTATTACCCAATACAGCTGGGTAGCACCTTATCTTCCCGGCAAAACATTTCAAAGACTTACAAAGCAACAGCATTACATTTACTCACCCAGTCCCTCCTATCAACTACTTAGTGTACATTTTCATCAATAGAGGTTTGCATTACTTTATTTGTGTCCTTCCATTTTAGTGCTCAAACAATTTATCACCACCACTTTGATTTATTTCCAAGTCAAATTTATAAATGGCTATCTATTTGCTTTACTTGGTGTTCGTATTAGAAATTGGTTTTACTCCCATATATAGCTAACTTTTAGAGGCTCCCATTTTAGGTGTTATGCCAAAAGTTAGGTTGAAAACAAGGCTCTTTCCTTGTATGTTTGAAGTATATATGACTTCATTTTTCTTGATTTGGAGAAAACTCATTATCATTATCCGTCTCGAATAAAGGAAAGGAAAAAAGTCGAATTAAATAGATTAGCATTTTGTTACGTACGTTTTGAGTTATCTAAAATTAATCTGGTTAATCGAAATTGAATATGATCTGATCCGACCATAATTGATCCGTATTAAAAATTTAATATTAAAATTATTAAGGTGTTTACATATACTTAAAAACAAAAAAAAAAAAAACACGATCTAAAATATTATACCTGAAATCCGCTCGAAAACTTGAATAGATACCTCTACTAGTGTCTATTAGTAGCTAGTTCCATGATTTTGATTAAAATTTGTGTATAGGAGGCATTTGTTCTAGAGTAATGATCTCTGACCACCTTCCAAATAAATTCTTGCAAAATCATTTTAACAAGAATAAAATCTTGTAAGCGGCTAGAGATTATTGCCTGATTATGTTTTCCTTGTGTTGCATTAAAACATGAAATTTCATGTTCTATACATAATCAGTCTGCTTTGTGATATGATCACATGAAAATGCCTGATAAATTTGCTTGATACAATTTCGTTAGATGAAAACCTGCATTGTTTCCTTGGATGCTTATTGGAAAAAACATATTTTAATTATCTAGCTAGTTGGTACGTTGTTGATCTGGAGGTAGTTAATGCCAGTATTAACTTTTTAATTAAGTAATTAACAAGTACATAATAATAAATTATACTTGTTAATTACTTCATCAAAGTTAATTACCACTTTACTAACCATATTGCTGACCAGGATTAGATTCCCTAAGTGTTCAGTATTTAATTAAGTAAATTAAGTAAACTAATTAAGCTTACAACATGTGTTGTATAAGACCATCTCAGCGTGAGGCGAGCTTATACAAACCCAAAATTAAACTTATATAAGAGTTAACTAGATAAAAAACGTTTTTTTTTCATTAAATTTTAAGAAATTTAAATTGAGTCAATCCATATTAAACAGATTAGTGGGAAACCAGGCTGGTCAAAAGGACCACGGTAAAGTCAAATGTAAGGGCATGGTATAATTTTACTATATTAATAATACTAATAACACAGCTACCTACCCATGTGCAAAGATATTGTTCTTGATTCATTAATTCTTCTCTAATTTCATGATTTTGTTCTCTACTAACGGTCTCTTGTCCTTATTAGAGCGTATTATAAGTATTAAGTTGGTCTCTGAGATGCAGATTACCAATATTCTATAGTGCGTTTAATTAATGATTAATTAATACATAATACCCATGAGTTTGGACTATATATTAATTAAAATTTTAGTTTTTTCTTTTATGAGGATTAGCAATGGCAAAATAGATTATCGCTTAAAGTTATAAAATTTTTTGAGTTCAAAAATTTTATTTTAAAATAACTTGAATTAAATTTAGATATAATTTACATTTTTAATGGAGTATAGTTCAATTATTAACAATAAAATTAAACAAATGGTGTATTTTACTATATTAACTTTAAGAGTGTTTTTTGTCTTTTGTTTTGTGTTCAGAAAATGAATAGGACGACTCTACTAGCAATACAATAAATGATTAAATTAAGTTATGTTTAATTTCACAGGTCTCTTCCAGCGAATTTCGCCATAAGCAACAATAACAGCAACAACAATAGAAAATGGATGGTGAGAAGTCTCTCTGGAGACAATTTAAAGCCAGCTAGGGAACGAAAAGGGTGGATGATAATGATCTATGACCTTTCCGGATCTCCGGTTGCAGCAGCATCAGTAATCACCCCTTTCGTTCCATCTCCAGGGACAGATCGAGTCTCTCGATCAAACCCTGGAGCATGGCTCATTCTACGACCCCATGGATCCCATGTTAATAACTGGAAGCCATGGGGTCGTCTTGAGGCTTGGCGCGAAAGAGGCCCAGTCGATGGGTTAGGCTACAAGTTCGAGTTGGTCACTGAAAACGGACCAACTCGGACAGGCATTCCAATCGCTGAGGCCACAATGAGCATAAAAAAAGGAGGTCAATTTTGCATTGATAAGCGTGAACCCATTCCCGGAGAGGCCGGAATGGTGAGATCACCGGTTCGAGGCTTTGTGATGGGTTCGACCGTGGAAGGTGAGGGTAAAGTAAGCAAGCCATTGGTTCAAGTGGGCATGCAGCATGTTACGTGCATGGCAGATGCTGCATTATTTGTAGCACTTTCAGCTGCTATTGATCTTAGCATGGATGCTTGTCGATTATTCTCTCAAAAACTAAGGAAAGAACTTTGTTATGATGATCAACATGACCTTTTCACATAGGATCCATCATAACACATTATTATTTCTTCTCCGTCAGCTGCAATGACTGAAAACCATGCGGGTAACGGTCGAGATTGCGATAATGGTGACACAGTAACGAGAACTATGCGTTTATCCTAACGTCTAAATATTAGTCAAAATAAAAAAGATATCCCTTAATACAGCTCAAAATGCCATTTAAACCTTCACAACACGGAAAATATGGATTCGTTGATGCGGCCTTGTTTTTGTTTTTATATTATGGTGACAACCAATATAACTTAGGCGATTGACATCGTTAAATTATTGGTTTGAGTTTCTTTTTGTTTTAATTATGAGGCTTGATTTGTTCTTTGTTTTTTTGGTTGTTTTTTTCTTTCTTCTACGGAGGATTTAGAAGAATTGAGGGTTGCTAGCTGATGGAGAAGATTTTTATTCCTTAGTGATCACAGGTGGCTGGTTAATTATATACTGTTATAATGTAATCTGATTGATTGACAGTACTTGTACAGAAAGAGAGAAATGTTGATACTGGTTTTGTTAATTTAAAGGGTTTTTGTATTCTTTCATTTCTTTACGCATGATTCTTTGTAGCTCAGCCTCAGCTAGCTAGGTCTTGATTCATTTCTTCTATTATTAATGTTTTTATGGTTAATCATTATCTTACAAGTAGAAGTACAATTCATGTGTACATGCATTTTTATAAGTATATATATGATGTAATAAGACCAAGAAATCAGATTGTGTAATACTATTGTCATTGGAGTAGTTTTTATTTGATCAATATTTATATGACAAAATACCATTTGAATCCTGTCATTCTTAGAAAATCTTAGTTATACAAAATATTTTATATAAAGTAAGAGGAGGGCTTATGCTGATACTAAAGCTAAAGCCCAAACAGTGTTTTCGAGATACATTATTCGCAAAGTGAAATGCAACGACACATGCTGAAAACACATCGCACTTACAATAACACTAAAAAGGGTAAATGAGTTGGAACATATGTAGTTCAAATAGAATCAGCAAAGTAAAGTGTTGGGCCGCTTAGATGACGTGGTTGAATTAGTAGAATTGTTAGAGTTAGAGGATGTTCTCTTTTAACTTATTTTTTGAATTTATTATTTGTTATTATTGAAATTAGATCATATTAGACCAGATTAAATAAATTCCGACCATTGCATCTGTCGGAATATTTCCGACAAGTTTTTCAGTTGGTAAACAGTCGAAATTTCATTCCTACCAATTACCAGTTAGTAGAATTTAGTCGGTAATTCCGACTGTAAGTTTTTAATCGGTATTTTGGTCGGTAAATGCCGACTGTTTGGCGGTAGTCGGAGATTTTAGTCAGAAACTTGCGTTTTTTTTAGTGTCGGTTGTTATTTGTTGTAAGGAAATTTCCTCGCCATTTATGCCAAATAAGCTTGTTATTGGCCTCCAAGGTAATGAATATAAAAATTCTCGTATGAGACAGCCTTATTGTGAAACACACTTTATGTTATGGGTTAAATAGCCCTACTAATACAAATTATTAACATATAAATTCCTTATTATAAGATTATCTTACCAAAAAATAGTCTTTCACGATAATAGCTCAATAAATATTTATTATACACAAAATAGGTCACTATCGCTCATGTTTCATGTTATGGCCCTTATAAGAATATACCTAATACATGTATCATTATAGCTTTATAAGCGGCCAAAGCATAATTATGTACTTATAACTTCAAATCTACACGCTAACACTACGTACATTATCGACCTACAGATATGCACCCTGTAACTTTGATTGATTCTGATAGAGTTTTATCTTTTCTTTAATAATCTTTTCGTAGAAGACTGAGATTTTATCATAATTGACAAATTCGAATTATTGAGGCAAAAACTATAATTATATGATGCGTCCCAAATAGTTAAAGAAATTGACTTTGCTTCCATTAATTATATTGAGGTACGGCCGTCAAATAAAACTTGGTTGGTATATGCTACTCCCTACCCCTAAAAAAAATAAAAGAGAAAGTGAGTTATTTTAAAAAAATTGTAAATATTAAGTAATAAATGAAAAAAAATTAAATTTTATAGATGATATTTAAAAATATGAGAATATATAAATGAAATTAAAATAAAGTGATAGATCCATTTTCAAAAATACACTAATGCAAAATGAGAGGTACGAAGGTAACATTTTGCTAGTTTGTGGAGTTTGTTATTTCTGAAATCTATAAATCAACCTATAATATAACTTTTTTAATAATATTAGTTGTGCAATTTAATTCATAAAAATCATAATACTATTTCTTAAGTAAAATTCGAACAATTTGTATGATAGTAGCATGTAATCTCTACTTGAGCGATTTAAGGTTGATATTCCACTGTTTGTATGTTCGCCGTTTAATAATGATTGAAGTAACGCCCATAATAATGTGTTAAGAATCTTTTATAAATGCATCAACTAAGCAATTAATTCTTTTATAATGCATTTCTAAAATCTGCAGTCTAATGATAAATATTAAGATAAAAGGAAAAAATAATTTTAATAGACTAAAGAATCTTTTCCGAAAATATTATTAAAAAACAACATAATTCTCACTTTACAATAGAACAAAATTTATTTCCGAATTCACCGTATACATAGGATCATTCTTTTTTTAACTGTTGAGTAAATTATTATGTTACACAGCGATTTATCATATCCATTAAATTACTATTTACACAAATATGGTATAAACTATTGAATGACACATCGGTATGTAAACCTCTTACTTGCTAGTTCAATGTTATAACCACCTAAGCTACATGAAGTTTTTTTTTTAACATTTTTCTTGTTTTTTTTGAGATTATTATCTTATTTCAATAGAATATGAAAAGTTAAAAATAATTAACCAAAATTGATGTGATAGAGTGTTGAATTTGTAATTTCTAATTCATCTCAAAGTATACTTTACCAATAAGTCATATGATTTTAGCTAAAAAAAACTCATTTGACTTAATATAGGCAGTTTTTAACTATTTAACTCAAAATAAAATAATCTCGAATGAACCACTATGTCATTTAGCAGTTAATATTATTTTCTTCTTTCTTGTATATAAAATAAAAAACTTTGTTTATGAGTGTTTATCTCATATTGTCGTTTCCAAGCCCGAATAAACAGGAGGATCAATAGTTCATTAGTAACAACCAACTCTGTAAAATTTAGTCACATTTCATTATCACTATAACAAATTTAATTTTTCGCGACATTGAATTTAGTGACATTAATAAAATGCCACTGATTGATATTTTTATTGTAATAATTGTTGGTTTTTTTATTTTAAGTTCTATTATAAAGTGATTTAGTGACACTTTTATTTGACCTTTAGTGGCATATGTAATTGTTACTATAGTCTATAGTGATATTTATGAGAAATGTCACTGGATCCTATGCCGCGAAAATCTTTAGTATGATTTTTTATTATGCTGCTATAGGATCTAACAAATGTCATTAAATCCACTATATGTACTATTAGAAATTTGAAGTTGCGACATATAAATTAAATGTCGCTAAATATATCCCGTTAAAAGAAAATTATGTTGTAGTGTATCATAAACTAAAAATCAATTCTCGTGGGGCGTCGCCTACTCAGCGACGCGCTGCACTTCTTAGGTCTGGGTGTAGGGAAAACTATGCAAAGGTTGCTAGGTCATTATCCAGAAGTGACTCGCCACATTGTGTGAGTGTGGTGTCAAATGAGCATGGGAATTTTACTTATACTAGGACGTCATTAAAAAATGACGCGCCACATCGCCTAATTGTGGTGTAAAATGAGCAAGAGCTCATAGGTTTAACTAGGGATGGCCACGGAGCGGGTTACCTGGAACCGAACTGGTGCCGAACCGCTTAGAATTGGATCCGAAACCGGAACCGTTCGCGACAGGTTCCGAACCGGCCCGAACCGCGGAACCGTGAAACCGCCGGAAAAAAACTGCATGAACCGGACCTAAGAACAGCGGGTTGGAACTGAGACCGGTCCGGGTGAACCGGCCCAACGGTTCCATGGAACCGGACCGTGAAACTAGCCGTTGCAAATTTTCCTATAAATACCCATCACTTTCAATCATTTTCATTCACAACTCATCTCTACCTACTCTCTCTACAAACTCTCTCTACTTAATTACTTAATTATGCAATTATTCTCTTAATTACATAATTAGTCTTTTAATTATTTCTTAATTTAGTTAATTACATAATTAGTCTATTAATTATTTTTTATTTCTTAATTCTATTATTATTTCAATATTATCAATCATGTCCTCTTTTTTGAAAAAAGCCTCTAAAAAGTTACTAAAGTGGCAAAATCATTGGGAGGTTCTAGCTCAAAATTGGATTATTCAAAAAAGAATAATTGCTTTTGAGACAATGCTCGAAAGACATACGGGTGAAAACATAAAATACAGATTAGTAGAGATATGTAGAGAATGGAACTTATTAGATAAGATATTTTGTTGTTCTACCGATAATGCAACCACTAACATTAAATGTATGGAACTTTTGTATAACGAATCTGCATTTAGTTTTATCCTTGGGGGTAGCTTATTACACATACGTTGTTGTGCTCATATAGTTAACTTATCTTGCCAAGCAGGTATAAAACAATTAAGCGATTTATTAGATCCAATTAGAGGCATAGTGAAGTGGCTTAAAATTGGACAGATAAAGAGACGATATAAGTAATTATGTGACCAATATCAACTAAAAAAAGTGTATTGGTCATTAGATACTCCTACACGTTGGGGCTCAACCAACGATTTATTAAAAAAAACGATTGCTTATCGTCCAGTTATAACACAACTTTATAGTGAGTGTACAGATAGCTATATAACTGATGACACATGGGAACTAGCTATAGGTGTAGATAAAATATTAGAAGCGTATGACCACGCAACTAAGATTTTTTCATATGTTTACGAACCAAACGTCCATTTAGTAATAAGTGAGTGTATTACTATTTTTTATCACCTTCTTAAACATACGCATGATGATACTAACCCATATTTAAAGCCGATTCTTGCAGATATGATGGATAAGTGGAAGGCATATTTTACCGATTTTTCTTATATTTATGGAATTGCAACCATTTTAGACCCATGTTTCAAAACAGAAGTCCTTACTAAAGTAATTGGATTTTACTACCAATCATTAGATCGCCCGCCTAGTGATGTTCATAATTATGTTGGAACTTGTAAAAAACTTTTAGCAGAACTTTATGATTACTATGCTAGTGTATATAACCCAAAACGCGATACGTCTAGGCGTGCTAGCGTCTCGGCACGTCCCTCTTATTATAATTCCGTAATAGTTAATATAATGAGCCCAGATGATAGTTTTGTAGGATCATCTTCTTCTTCACCCTCCACTGCTGATCTGTGCACGCATTCCGGTGATTTTGGGTCGTGATTTTTTAAAGACTACAGCAGCCAATTTTGATGTGAAGAATGGCAAGTTATCACTTGAAATTTTGGGAGAACAGTTGCATTTCCATCTCCCCTCATCCATGGCACATTCTGCCATTGGGGAGACTGTTTGTCGGGTGGATGCGATAGTTGATGCTATTACAGAGAGGGAGTCCACACCCTCCATTGTTGATCCACTTTATGCAGCTATTGAAGGCAACTACGAGAAGGATAGGGCCAATGTGATTGAGATGGTCCATGTTTTAGATGTTGCACCTACATTTGTTCCTGCAAAAGCTAAGTTTGAGGACACCCCACCTTGGAAGGTGTCCACCATTGAGGAACGAAAGGAGTGTACTACGCCTCCTCAGGTAGAATTAAAACCCCTCCTTCCTTCTTTGAAGTATGTCTTTCTAGAGGATAATGACACTTACCCTGTTATTGTCAATGCTGAACTCAACGGCACTCAAATTGAGCGATTACTCACAGTTCTGAAAAAGTATAAGAGTGTTATTGGGTACACTATTGATGACATCAAGGGTATTAATCCCTCATTCTGCACTCATGAGATGTGGTCCCTCTGGTCCTGGAGGTGGTGGTTCGGGCCAGTGATCATTTATTTGATCTTTTGCCAAACACTGCGGACCGTGCTTGGGCTGGCTTGGGGGGGATAATCACTTCTCACTCACTCACTCCCTCATGCCACTGCATATTTTTATCATTTTCAGCATAATTTTATCATTTTTGGCATATAGAGTTAGGTTTTATTTCTCGCATGCATAAATTTCGGCATATAGAGTTAGGTTTTTTTTTCTCGCATGCATAAAAAAAAAAAAAAAAAAAAAAAACGGAATTGTTGGAATCCCCTGTATATGAGTAACATTGTCTTTTCCCCTAAAATGAATTTTGCAAAATGTTTTGACTGGTATTTTGGCATGTGATGCTGTTATTTGGATGTCAGAGGCAAACCGCAGACACTCCTAATTTGAGAACCAGTTAAGTGGCATTTAATTGCCTCATGAACATGAGTAGGTTAGCTGGTGAGTAAACCTAATCAAATGTGTGTGCATTATCTGCTAGGACACCCATTAGGGGCTAGACTGATCTTGACTTTGCTTTACTCCTCCTAGAATTTGACTAGATATACCTTGTTGAAAATGATTTTCAGGCTTAGATGTTACTTGAAACCACATGGACTAAAAAGCCACCTTGCACTACTTGACTTTAGGTTTTAGCCCTCTTGAGCTTGAGCCCCTTTTCTTTCAACCCGCATTACTAAAGCTCCACAATCCCAAAATTTCCCCCCTTTACACCTTAGGGAGTGAATTACGTATTTAAGTTTGATGTTGGTTGTTGGTGTGGTTACTGATCCATAATTGTAAAATTTCGAGTTTCTTTTAAATTTTCTGTATATAGACACCCCCAAGTACTATTTATTTCTTCAAAAAAAAAAAAAAAAAAAAAACTCAACAGAAACAACAAAAAGAAAGTGATCTTTGTTTGTAGTTATGAATTCAGTCAAATAAAGGGGTTATGTCTTGTTCTTCTAGAAGCTCGAAATTTCGCTGGTTAAGTTCATTCAAGATTGGTTGTATGTTGTTTATGCTCGAAATGTGTGTAATTGCGAGAAAAGAGTATTCACTCCCTATTGTCCCTACTAGGTCTCATATTTTTTTTGCACGACCAATAACCTTAGCCAACGTTACACCCGTTATTAGCCTGATTTGATTCTCTTGGTGGTTGAATCTTTTTCGAAGGAGAAGGATAGCAAGGTTAAAGTGAAAGTCTTTAGAATGTTATTTGTATTGGAGAGATCATTTTGTCTTTTTTTTAAACACATGAGTGTAAGAGTTGGGAGGGAAACACTGCTGGGGAATGGAAGTAGTCATTTTTACTACTTCGGTGTGTGTAATGAGTTCTAGACTCATCGACAATGGAGTGGTGAGTTTTCCCGTGAGTACCTCCTCATTTGATTTATGATATGTTTACGATGGCCTTAATTGGTTACCTTTTGGATGAATTGTGAAAGCCTTATTGCGCTATGATATTCTGGATTGATGTTGAGTGCGCCTAAATGCCCAGTCGTTTGAAGTTGCTTTTATGCTCCCTTCCCTTGCATTTTTATGGCATTTCGAAGTGTGATTTCACATTTTCCATGTGGTTTTACGCTTGGTTGGAGTTTTGTGTGTCTTTGATTATTTCAGGCCATTTTACTCCACTCTTGTATTGGAAGCGAATCACTCCTGAGCATTAGAATGTGTGCTTCGAGATTTGGCAGAGTTCAAGACCGCATTACGACACTTTTGTGAGCTCACGGGCCCATTCGGACATGCTTTTAGTCCCGTTGGTTTCGTTTGTACTTTTACCGCGTTCTCATGAAGAAAAGTAACCACAAGATTATAGGCCCGGGCGGGTATTTCATACCCGGATGATTTCAAGCAAGAAGTAAGAACGCAAGCATCCAAGCCCAGGACCCGGTCGGGTCAAGCTTAAACCCGGCCGGGTTTGTCTAAAATTACTTGATGGAATGTTCAACCCACGGACCCGGTCGGGTTTTGCTCAAACCCGGTCGGGTCCTGTGATTTCTGCTCTCTGGAAAACCCTCAGCACACGGACCTGGTCCGGTCCTGCTCTAATAACCGTTTTTCCGCACGGTTTTTATTAAATGATGAGGAATGTAACCGTAGACGGGGAGTTAACATTTTCTCTGGTTTTCTTTAGACACTTTTAATTCTTCACTTTGGGAAAAACCTTTGTAACTTCATTTACTTTCGTTCGTCATTTGGTATTCGAATTCAAGTACTATTTCTTTATCCCTTTTCTTGTTATTATTTTTAATCATGTTTTCTTTAATGAATTTTTATTTTGTTGCAATTAATATGTGTGAGTAGTTTCTTAATCTAGGGTTAGATGGAACCCTAGCCATGATTTTGATGATGAATTATTGAGTTCCAATCCCTTTTTGTTATGCATAATCCTTGTTCATGCTTGATCTCTTATGCTAGTTAACTTACGTTTTTCAATGGAAACTTTGGAAATTGTGGTTAACAATTCATTCAATCGCTAACGAAAGTTAGGGTTGAGTGAATTGCCTTTTAGATCAAGGACTTGATAATCTTCATGAAAATAGATAGATTTGATTGTTGGATCTTATAGAATACTGTGCCCAATGTCATTATTATACTTGATTCCATGAAAATAGGTTTGATAGTATGGTAGTGAAGCTAATAGTCTTCGAAAGGAGTTATTAGTATTCTTAATGGTGTATTCGTCCTATTGAACTTGGTTATGATTGTTGTAAGGGTAGTAGGATCTCATTGTCATCATATCATGCTAGTGGGGAAGTTTATCCCTAGATGTTTTAATATCATTAATTTACCTTTCTAATTTAATTGCTTGTATTCTAGTCATTTAGTTAGTTTAGGTATATATTCTCTGAAATTGTGTGTTACTAAGGATCAATTGGTAGCCGGAAAATAATCATTTACTACGTTGTTCCCTGTGGATTCGACCCTAACTGCCGCTGTACTAGTTGCATATTAGGATTTGTTTGATAGTACATAAACGACCTATCAGATTTTGGCGCCGTTGCCGGGGAGCAACGGATTAGTTTAGTGTTTATTTTCTGAGTTTAAATTGATTCTTTTTCTCTGATTCTGCTTAGGTTAGGTCCCCCTCCCCTATCTCTTTAACCCTTTGCTTGTAGTTTCTTTTGTTGCATGCAAACCAGAGGACAGGGACACGAACTAGTACCTTTTGACCCTGAAATCGAAGCAACAGCAAGAAAACTCAACTCCAGGCAACGAAGGCGAAGAAACAAGAGAAGGGAAGATTTAACCATGGCTGAAACACCAGAGAAACCCCTCCTGGATTACATCACTCCTGATGCTAGCATTGTCACTACAAGCATTGTGAGGCCAGAGATTTCCGGGAACCAGTATGAGATCCGGTCAGCATTTTTCAACTGGATCGCTCAGGACCAATTTCATGGTATTGAGAATGAGAGCCCAACCGACCATATTAATCTGTTCATCGACAAGTGCATGACACACAAGTACAACAACGTCACCTCCGATCAATTAATGTTAATAGCTTTCCCTTTTTCTCTTGCGGGGGCGGCTAAGCAGTGGCTTCGTGAGGAAGAACCCAACTCCATTGCTACTTGGGAGGCTTTGAAAAAGGCATTCTTGCATCGATACTACCCACCCGGAAAAACTTCAAAGTACCGAAATGAGATCTTTACTTTCAAGCAAAAAGACGGGGAATCACTCTATGATGCATGGGAGAGATTTAAAAGTCTAATCAGAAAGTGCCCACATCACGGATTACCGGATTGGATGGTTATTGAGACAGTCTACAATGCTTTGAGGCATGAGATCCAGACTTCTTTGGATGCTGCTGCTGGGGGTAACTTCATGATGAAAATACTGACCCAGGCCAAGAAAATTCTTGATGATATGGCTTCAAATTACCACTGGCGAGAACAATCAACTCCAAGGAGAGGTGGTAGGTATGAAGTAGATGCTATTGTTGCTTTGACTAACAATGTACAGGCTTTGACAAGAAAGATTGAGCAATTGGATGTAGCTGCAGTAAATAAAGTCTGTGGTGCTTGTGGGTTAAAAGGGCATTCTAGTGTTGATTGCCAACTTCAAGCCGAAGGGGTTGCTGCTGTGGAACAAGTCAACGCCATCCAAAATCAGAATGCCACACAACAATACAACCCCTATTCCAACACCTTCAATCCAGGATGGAGGGATCTTCCAAATTTTTCCTACCGAAACAACAATGCACAGAATCCCTCATCCTCATATAGCATACCATCGGGTTTCCAACAAAGACCTCCCTTCCCACCTCAACAACAACACCCACCGAAGTCTAACCTTGAGAGCTTGATAGAGAATTTTATTGCTACCCAAAGCAAGCAAAATGAATACTTCAACACCTCCATTAATCAGATTTTGGCTCACAACAAAATGATCGACACTCAGATGGCTCAGATGGCTCAGCAATTGAGTAACTTATCCATACAAAAGGGGCAACTTCCGGGAAACACAGAAAGGAACCCAACCACATCCCCACATCAGCAACTCAATGCAATAACTACGAGGAGTGGTAGGACACTTCATGATCCAGCCCCTCAGGTAAAGACTTCACCTATTGTTGTTCCAGCTCCAAGTACTAATGATGATGTTTCTGAAGAAAGGAAAGATGAGGCAGTCAATTCAGACAAGTCCATAACCGCCGGTCGAACTTACACACCACCAGTGCCATTTCCGTCTAGATTGGCACAGGCGAAGCTTGAGCAAAAATATGGAAAATTTCTTCAAGTATTGAGCAAGTTACAGCTCAACATCCCCTTCTTAGAAGCCATTAAGGAAATGCCCTCTTATGCTAAATTCCTCAAGGACATCATTTCCAACAAACGCAAGCTAGAGGAGAGTGTGGTGGAATCTCTGAATGGGCAATGTAGCGCTATTTTGCAATGCAAGATTCCTAAGAAACATGCTGATCCTGGTAGTTTTACTATCCCGCTGAAGTTTGGGAAAGATATGTCTGTCATAGCCCTTGCTGATTTAGGGGCTAGTGTGAGTGTGATGCCGTTAACGCTATGCAAAAAGATCAATGGCGAGATGAAAGCCACTCGGATGTCCATACAATTAGCCGATCGATCTGTGAGATACCCAGTTGGCATTCTTGAGGATTTCCCCGTCCAAGTTGGTAATTATTTTGTACCCTGCGATTTCGTCATTATGGATATGGAAGAGGATGCTCGCATTCCGGTGATTTTGGGTCGTGATTTTTTAAAGACTACAGCAGCCAATTTTGATGTGAAGAATGGCAAGTTATCACTTGAAATTTTGGGAGAACAGTTGCATTTCCATCTCCCCTCATCCATGGCACATTCTGCCATTGGGGAGACTGTTTGTCGGGTGGATGCGATAGTTGATGCTATTACAGAGAGGGAGTCCACACCCTCCATTGTTGATCCACTTTATGCAGCTATTGAAGGCAACTACGAGAAGGATAGGGCCAATGTGATTGAGATGGTCCATGTTTTAGATGTTGCACCTACATTTGTTCCTGCAAAAGCTAAGTTTGAGGACACCCCACCTTGGAAGGTGTCCACCATTGAGGAACGAAAGGAGTGTACTACGCCTCCTCAGGTAGAATTAAAACCCCTCTTTCCTTCTTTGAAGTATGTCTTTCTAGAGGATAATGACACTTACCCTGTAATTGTCAATGCTGAACTCAACGGCACTCAAATTGAGCGATTACTCACAGTTCTGAAAAAGTATAAGAGTGTTATTGGGTACACTATTGATGACATCAAGGGTATTAATCCCTCATTCTGCACTCATGAGATGTGGTCCCTCTGGTCCTGGAGGTGGTGGTTCGGGCCAGTGATCATTTATTTAATCTTTTGCCAAACACTGCGGACCGTGCTTGGGCTGGCTTGGGGGGGATAATCACTTCTCACTCACTCACTCCCTCATGCCACTGCATATTTTTATCATTTTCAGCATAATTTTATCATTTTTGGCATATAGAGTTAGGTTTTATTTCTCGCATGCATAAATTTCGGCATATAGAGTTAGGTTTTTTTTTCTCGCATGCATAAAAAAAAAAAAAAAAAAAACGGAATTGTTGGAATCCCCTGTATATGAGTAACATTGTCTTTTCCCCTAAAATGAATTTTGCAAAATGTTTTGACTGGTATTTTGGCATGTGATGCTGTTATTTGGATGTCAGAGGCAAACCGCAGACACTCCTAATTTGAGAACCAGTTAAGTGGCATTTAATTGCCTCATGAACATGAGTAGGTTAGCTGGTGAGTAAACCTAATCAAATGTGTGTGCATTATCTGCTAGGACACCCATTAGGGGCTAGACTGATCTTGACTTTGCTTTACTCCTCCTAGAATTTGACTAGATATACCTTGTTGAAAATGATTTTCAGGCTTAGATGTTACTTGAAACCACATGGACTAAAAAGCCACCTTGCACTACTTGACTTTAGGTTTTAGCCCTCTTGAGCTTGAGCCCCTTTTCTTTCAACCCGCATTACTAAAGCTCCACAATCCCAAAATTTCCCCCCTTTACACCTTAGGGAGTGAATTACGTATTTAAGTTTGATGTTGGTTGTTGGTGTGGTTACTGATCCATAATTGTAAAATTTCGAGTTTCTTTTAAATTTTCTGTATATAGACACCCCCAAGTACTATTTATTTCTTCAAAAAAAAAAAAAAAAAAAACTCAACAGAAACAACAAAAAGAAAGTGATCTTTGTTTGTAGTTATGAATTCAGTCAAATAAAGGGGTTATGTCTTGTTCTTCTAGAAGCTCGAAATTTCGCTGGTTAAGTTCATTCAAGATTGGTTGTATGTTGTTTATGCTCGAAATGTGTGTAATTGCGAGAAAAGAGTATTCACTCCCTATTGTCCCTACTAGGTCTCATATTTTTTTTGCACGACCAATAACCTTAGCCAACGTTACACCCGTTATTAGCCTGATTTGATTCTCTTGGTGGTTGAATCTTTTTCGAAGGAGAAGGATAGCAAGGTTAAAGTGAAAGTCTTTAGAATGTTATTTGTATTGGAGAGATCATTTTGTCTTTTTTTTAAACACATGAGTGTAAGAGTTGGGAGGGAAACACTGCTGGGGAATGGAAGTAGTCATTTTTACTACTTCGGTGTGTGTAATGAGTTCTAGACTCATCGACAATGGAGTGGTAAGTTGTCCCGTGAGTACCTCCTCATTTGGTTTATGATATGTTTACGATGGCCTTAATTGGTTACCTTTTGGATGAATTGTGAAAGCCTTATTGCGCTATGATATTCTGGATTGATGTTGAGTGCGCCTAAATGCCCAGTCGTTTGAAGTTGCTTTTATGCTCCCTTCCCTTGCATTTTTATGGCATTTCGAAGTGTGATTTCACATTTTCCATGTGGTTTTACGCTTGGTTGGAGTTTTGTGTGTCTTTGATTATTTCAGGCCATTTTACTCCACTCTTGTATTGGAAGCGAATCACTCCTGAGCATTAGAATGTGTGCTTCGAGATTTGGCAGAGTTCAAGACCGCATTACGACACTTTTGTGAGCTCACGGGCCCATTCGGACATGCTTTTAGTCCCGTTGGTTTCGTTTGTACTTTTACCGCGTTCTCATGAAGAAAAGTAAGCACAAGATTATAGGCCCGGGCGGGTATTTCATACCCGGATGATTTCAAGCAAGAAGTAAGAACGCAAGCATCCAAGCCCAGGACCCGGTCGGGTCAAGCTTAAACCCGGCCGGGTTTGTCTAAAATTACTTGATGGAATGTTCAACCCACGGACCCGGTCGGGTTTTGCTCAAACCCGGTCGGGTCCTGTGATTTCTGCTCTCTGGAAAACCCTCAGCACACGGACTTGGTCCGGTCTTCCAGAAACCTGGTCCGGTCCTGCTCTAATAACCGTTTTTCCGCACGGTTTTTATTAAATGATGAGGAATGTAACCGTAGACGGGGAGTTAACATTTTCTCTGGTTTTCTTTAGACACTTTTAATTCTTCACTTTGGGAAAAACCTTTGTAACTTCATTTACTTTCGTTCGTCATTTGGTATTCGAATTCAAGTACTATTTCTTTATCCCTTTTCTTGTTATTATTTTTAATCATGTTTTCTTTAATGAATTTTTATTTTGTTGCAATTAATATGTGTGAGTAGTTTCTTAATCTAGGGTTAGATGGAACCCTAGCCATGATTTTGATGATGAATTATTGAGTTCCAATCCCTTTTTGTTATGCATAATCCTTGTTCATGCTTGATCTCTTATGCTAGTTAACTTACGTTTTTCAATGGAAACTTTGGAAATTGTGGTTAACAATTCATTCAATCGCTAACGAAAGTTAGGGTTGAGTGAATTGCCTTTTAGATCAAGGACTTGATAATCTTCATGAAAATAGATAGATTTGATTGTTGGATCTTATAGAATACTGTGCCCAATGTCATTATTATACTTGATTCCATGAAAATAGGTTTGATAGTATGGTAGTGAAGCTAATAGTCTTCGAAAGGAGTTATTAGTATTCTTAATGGTGTATTCGTCCTATTGAACTTGGTTATGATTGTTGTAAGGGTAGTAGGATCTCATTGTCATCATATCATGCTAGTGGGGAAGTTTATCCCTAGATGTTTTAATATCATTAATTTACCTTTCTAATTTAATTGCTTGTATTCTAGTCATTTAGTTAGTTTAGGTATATATTCTCTGAAATTGTGTGTTACTAAGGATCAATTGGTAGCCGGAAAATAATCATTTACTACGTTGTTCCCTGTGGATTCGACCCTAACTGCCGCTGTACTAGTTGCATATTAGGATTTGTTTGATAGTACATAAACGACCTATCAACTGCATATTTAGAATTAGATAGTTATCTTAAAGATCACTTTGAAATTGACCAAGGTAGCTATAGTATTTTAGAGTGGTAGAAAGAAAAATCAATAAAATTCCCCATATTATCGAGAATTGCAAAGGATATCCTTGCAATTCCTGCTTGTACGATTGTGTCGGAGTCTGCTTTTAGTGCAGGTAGAAGAGTTTTAGACGAAAAGAGATCTTGTCTTGCTCCACATAGTATTCAAATATGTGTTTGCAAGAAAGATTGAGATCAAGCGGAGATTCGAACACAAGGACTAAGGAATGATGATGATCAATGCGATGATGATGATCCATGGATGATGAGGAATACATCTGCATCATCGTCAGGAGGAGAGTCAGCGGAAGCATCTAACCAACCAGATGATGATGACGAAGACGAATAGGATCAATCGGACAACGATAAATCAACATTCAACAACTACAAATAAAAGGTATGACAAAGAACTACGTGGGCTTTGATTCCTTCGGGATACGTAGGCAGCTTAGTATTCCTTTGGGTACTAGGTTCAAGTCTATTTTCTCTCTCTTTTTTTATTAATCATCTTTATCGACATTATCGTTGATTCGTTTTTTATTAATTTATTATTTTCATTCTTTTTAGTAAATATTTTAATAACGATGACAACTTGACAAGCAATGAATTTCGCTAATAATCAAATAATCATCAAAGGTACGTCTGCAATATTATAGTATTTTTATATTATATAAATATTTAAAGGAAAAATAAAAATGGAACCAATGGTCCGACCCGCCCGTCCCGCGAGTTGGAACCGCCTCATGAACCGCCAAGGAACCGTTTGGAATCGCCCGGAATCGGAACCGTTCGCGACAGGTTCCAAATGGAACCGGAACCGGGTGGAACCGGAACCGGAACGGAACCGGCCCAACCCGGACCTTGGCCATGCCTAGGTTTAACCATAGGACAATTAAGAAAAATCAAGTGTCTTAGGTTTAGAATGTGATTTTGGAATATTGGTAGCTTAACTAAAAGGAAACACCTTACTCATACAACACATTTGCCTCAGAATTGTGGTACTTTAACAAAGAAGATACTTGTTTGAAGTTTGTGAAAACATGAATGCCAAGAACATGCCAAAATAATAGTCTAAACAATAATTGGTTCAAATAATGTCTATAATGAACTTGTAACACCTCGTTAAAACGTCGTCTAAACTATTGAATTAACTATCACTTATGTTTTATCGCGTAACGTGCTTTATTGCAGATTAATTAGGGTTTTAATTGAACAATTGAATTAATTTTTTTATATAATTAAAAAAAAACAATTATTTTAAACTTCTCCCATCCCAGTGGATCTTCATTACTCATTAGGTTGTCTCTTAAATTTGATCACTAGTAGTCTACTTCTTCTTTGAGATAGAAAGCAGCTTGATCTATCCTCAAATTCCCGGGGCATTGCGCTACATTAAAGATCTTATCAAACTTCCATAACCAACTCTTTAAGGCTGTGAGTTCTCTTGCTCCCGTATATACTGGAGATTTGTTTTGGGAAATCCTCTTGTTCATAGAGGTAGCATTTTCAACATTTAACTTGAAATTTAACCTCCTTTCCTCGGCCAATTTTATAACCAGTTACATAATGTCCTTTTAGATGAGCGTCACCTCAAACGCGTCTACTAGAGAGTGGAGGCATTTCTTGCTACCATCATTTCGAAGACGAAGACCGGTGAACTTCCAATATTTGTGAAATAACCACAATATGATGCCATTACCAAGATTCACGAGCTAAATCTAACTACACATTCACTTCTATTAGTAAAATTATCAACTATATCCAATAATTCACTTATCGCACTTTCTAAATATATCAAACTAATAAGCTTGGCTCAAAGAAATGCTAAAATAAACAATTGAACAATGAAAACTTAAATATGAATATTACATCAACTTTCTAAATGCACGAAACACGTAATGCATCAACTTACACGTATAACTGAAGTTTAAATCGTCATCACAGTTACTTACTTGGCTAGATTTCATAAGTCATCACAATTAGTTCAAATTGTCTTCGATTACTACAAAAAATTCACAAATTTAATGAATCATAACAAAATATCTAAAAACATAAAAAAATATTATCATATATTACATCGAATTTTAGTTACTATAAAAGTATAAAACTAAAAATCAATAATAAAATGTCTTCATAACTGCTTTGGAATGTTTGTATATGGTACTTGTAATTGTCGTATTCTTATTCTGGTGGCCACCTAAGCACATAAAGTAATGATTTATTTTTCATTTCAAATAAAAAGTTTAAGCTACAATAACAGATACGGATGAAATTAAACTTGTTTTTTCATCATTTGTAATTTGGCGTACAATAACTCATCTAATACTAACTCCTTTCTGAATAGAATATATTTGTTGAACAAGGTTTGATTGAATTGTAGCAACTTCAACACAACCTAACAGAATAGATCACAACAGAACAACTAAGACATAAATTTATCCAATATGACACAACTCCTGATATTAAAATTGTGATAGCAATATGACACAGGTCTTGATGTTAAACTACTTTATTTTGGTAAAGCTAAGATGATTAGAAAATGTGAAGTTTGAGCGTATTTGAATAGTTAAATATACTTCTAAAATATCAAATTAATTCGATGTAATTTGTTTTTTATGTCAAACCCAAAAAAAATACTAACTCAAGATCATTTTATTTACATTTAATGCAATTATAGTTCTACTTTTCTCTTAAACACAAATACAAATTCACTTCGAATGCACACGAACATGTTATTCATAGGTGTCTCAAGTAATGCTACAACCATTGCAATATTAATATTTGTAAGTGTAACTTTTTTTTAATATATTTAAATTTTAAATATAAATATTAAATTGAATAACCTTGTTAAATGGTAAATATTTGAAAATACAAACTAAATAGGTAGGGGAACAAAGCATTTACGGCCCGTTTGGTTGATGGTAATAAAGTAATGAGAATGAAATGTTGTAATGGCAATAGTAATAAAGGAATGGATATGAGAATTGGTAAGAAAGATTCTTTTGTTTGGTGTGCATGACTAAAGAATGGTAATGGAAGATAATATTCCATTGATTGCATTTGGTTGTTAGTAATAAAAAATGGTAATGACTCTTAGTTTCATTATTGTATATTTGTATCTAAAAGCATTATTGTATCTAAATTATTCTATCTAATGATTCTTTTTTTAATAATAATATTTTTTTGGATAATTACATATATTACCTTTTTTTTCTTCATTATTTTTTTCTTCAGCTCGAAACAACATTACCTTATTTTATTACCACAGTAATACTTCATTACCATTACAGCCTAATACCAGGTTGTTTGATGGTAATAAATGGCCCTTTTTGGTAATTTCATTATCTTATTTTATTACCATCCATTACCATTGAAGGCATCCAAACAACCAAATTTTTTATTACTTAATTTCATTACCATTACCACCCTCTAATACCATGTACCAAACGAGCCCTTAAGATAAACCAATCCCCAAGTCCAAGAAGCAACTAAACAATCAAACCAAAGAAAAAAAATACAAATTAAGTATAACGAGAAACCAAGCATTGAAAAGGGGTTATTAAGCAAGGCTTGATCAGACTACTACAATTAAAAAGGAGAACAAACCATTTCACTACATAACATAACATATTGATAATGATAACAAGTTTCAAAACTTTATACTCAGCTAGTCAAGATTTGTTGGAAATTCTTCACATGTGAAATAAGATCTCATATCGATAAAATAGTGGTTTATAGACTTGCATATATATTGAGTAAGCTAATTCTCCTACAACCATATGGTTTTGGGAAACAATGAACCTCACCAAGTGTATGAAGTGTATGTGCAAGTCAACACTCTTGACCCATGTGTTTGTGGGCTTGAGCCCACGGGTGTCTCGTGGCCATACGAGTGGACCATAGTGAGATTATGTGACGAATTGTCACGGTCTAATAAGATCTATATTTTAAAACAGAATTCTGCACAAATAAAAAAAACAAATGGTATTTTTTTCCCAAGACTTCTGAATTTACAATCGTAAGTAGGATTTATAAACTTCCTCAAAGTGATGATCTTATATTCATTTTCTGTTGATTAAACTTTCGAAGTTATATCAGTTGAAGAACATAGTGATGCATCATACTCATGAATAGATAATATTGATCCATTTCTGGTAAATTTTTGCTGCATAGATGATCTTATAGTCTCTAGTTTGGCAGCAACTTCTTTCATACTTGGTCTTCGTCTTCCATCCATCTTCAAACATCTTTTTGCAAGGTGAGCTACACCTTCAATCTCTTCGCCTCCTCCCTCCCTCGCCACTCGACCATCTAATATGTCGAAAAGAGAATCATTTTCCATATGTGTCAAAAACCAAGTCACAAGACTTCTTCCTTCATCCTTGTCAATCGAGCAAACTGCCTTTTGCCCTGTTAAAAGCTCGTCAAGTACAATTCCAAAACTATAAACATCACTCTTGTCAGTGAATTGGTTAGACTGAAAATATTCCGGATCTAAATACCCAAATGTACCAACAACCCGAGTTGTGATATGGGTTTGATCAATACTTAGTGGTTTCGATATCCCAAAATCAGATAATTTAGCTCTATATCTGCTATCTAACAGGATATTGGAAGACTTAATGTCTCTGTGAAATATAGGTATCAAATATGACGAGTGTAAGTATGCTAGCGCGTTTGCTATGTCTGTGGCTATCTGTAAACGCATTTCCCAAGTGATTGGAAAGTCGTCTCTTGGTGCGTGCAGGAGATCCGATAGAGTTCCATTCGATACATATTCGTAAACCAACATAGGAACTTGTGTTTCCAAGCAACATCCTAGTAGCTTAACAACATTTCTGTGGTTGATTTGAGATAAAACCACCTTCTCATTGATGAAGATTTTCAATTGACATCCATCTATAATCTTCGACTTCTTAATTGCTATAATCTTACCATCGCTAAGCATGCCTTTATAAACAGTTCCTTGTCCTCCTTCGCCTAGTATTCGATCTTTATTATATGAGTCTGTTGCTTTGTCAAATTCATCTGAAGTAAAAAGTCTGGTTCTCTCCACATTACTTGTATCTTCAGAACACATTTCTTGCATTAAGATAAGACCACCATTTCGTTCAAAGTATTTGGCTTTGAGTCGATTGTTTCTTCTTCTTTGAATCATGTGATACATACCGAATGCTCCAAACAGTGCAAGCACCAGTAGCATCATTATATCTAGCCCTGTAAAAAATTGTCACATTAATGCTGTCTACAAACATGTGTGTCAAACTCAATTGTGCAGAGCTTACCTAGTGCAAAAGCCCTTGTTGTTTCTGTTTCTGTAAAATGTTTCTGTTTTTGCGGACAGCCATAAGTATGATTTGTATCAAAATACATACAGTCTTCTACACACTTCTCGCATTCTTTGACAACTATCGGAAGATAAGATTACTAATTAGTGTAAACACAATCTCATCATCATCAACACAATATCCCATCTGTAAATAGGGTCTGGGTAAGGAAAGGTGACAGACACTCCATACCTGTCCTTCCTTCAAAGAGAAGACTAGAGGAATGCGGTCAATAATAACCAAAAGGAAAGAGCCCTACATAAAGAGGAGTTGGGGTGAAGCAGAGTAGCTTTGATTACCTTGACAGCCGTAAGGAAGATAAGGATTGCCTTCGAAATAATCATGTTTACATCGACAAACCAAACCACCGGCCTCATAAACACTTTCAGTCTTATTAACACAACTCGAATTAGCATAACTCGGTGAGTTGATGGGCAAATCTTTAATACTCCACTCGAGTACAACTGGAACTGAATCTTCATTCTCATTGATCTTACTGATATTCCTGTTAACGATCCAAGTACTGTCCACCAACACCCCAAAAGCACATGAACTGTAATCGTTGTTAGTAAGGCCTGCACGAACTGTGTGCATCGTTACAAACTCATAGCGATAATACTCGAGAGAATATGGAATCGTCATTTGACAGCAGCCTTCTCCATAACAGTTAATCCCAGGAACTGTGCCCTTAGTACAAATGGTTGCACATCCTGAAACAGTTTCACCATTCTTATCTTTTAATTGCACCCCACCTCCACAACCGGACACAACTAAAACATTATTATCTTTCGAGAAAAGATATGGACTCGCGGTCAAGTTTTGCGAGTACCCTGTAGTGTATCTGGCTTCATTTCCACACACTTGTGTTTGAAAAGTTTCTAAAACAAGAGTTTGCACACCTTTCATAGGATTCCAATTTATTCGGACTACTGATGTGGGATCATGTTTTCAAAGGCAAAGAAATTGGGCTTATTGGTTTCGAGAGATTTTGTAGAATTGCGTAGTCCCTTCAAATACAACTTATAAGGAGGCTTTTTAGAGCATTCCATCTCAAACCAAGGGTTGTGATAGCAGTTTCGACCGATACCGATGCCAAAAGGGTACGGAATGTTCACCTTTCAACAACTCGGCTTACAACCTGGCTTAACTAGCCGTGGAGGAAGTATTGATGCAATTGTGATTTGTATGAAACATAAGAGGATTCCTAGTACCTGAAATAAACACCTCATTTTGTTTTTGTGGGATTATTTTGTTTGCTCTAGTTTCGTATTGCATATATATGGTTGCCATCTAAAAATAAACATATGAGGGTGTTTGGTTCTTAGCTTTTTGATTGGCTTTTGGCTTGTTGGTTAGTCAAACAACTAAAAAGGTATTCGGTAAATGGCTTTTAAAGCAGCTAAAAAGCTGGAATTTAAGCCAAAATGAAAAAGCTGTTTCAGCTAGCTTTTTTGGTTGGTATTTGGCTTGATGGTCCACTTTTACTCTAATAAACGGCCAACAGCCAATACTCAAATTTACCAAACATCTCCACAAACAGCCAGCCCTTTTAGCTCTAGAAAGCCAACAAATTAAACAGCCAACATTTTCAACTGATCAAACAAGCCAAGTAAAAACGCCAACAGCCAATAGCCAACAGCCAACAACCAACAACTAACAACCATATCCAATTGCCAAACACCCTATTATTAATTATAGAACACACTGTCAAGGGCTCTATACGATTGGACATCTTACAGATGTGCATAACACGCGTTCACGACTTCACCCTGTATTATTTTGACAAAGTCATAAAGGTAAAGATGTAAGACTAACTAAGCTAGTGATAAAGTCATTTGTGTTTCCATATGAACATTCCTTGTTAAAGGATTTCTTTTGGGTGTTACTTTTGCTTTATAAGTGATAATCTGACTGGCTCACTCTTTATTCGTTATTTATTAACCAAATAAGATAATGTTCACATGATGTGAAACAACTAATTAATCAGTATGCATTATTACACATTTAACTCAATTATTGCTTACAAGAAGTAATAAACAATAATCTTAAACTTTTGGTAGGAGATATCCAATAGAAAACCAGTTTGACTTCAAATCCTTTTTATACTTGTATTTTGAGCTTTACTTGTCAAGTTCCCACTTGTTACCCGAGTAGATTTTTTTTTACTTTTATTTTAAAATATTTTAAACAATTAATATAAAAATTAGAAATGTTTACGAGCACTGTTACGCTATTTATTAGGTTTTTTAGAATGAAATGATGGCTTTAATAATCCGAAATAAACTACTCATTGTTTTTTAATGAAGTTTTACAAGAAATATTCATAAAAATTAAAAAAAATAGAATTTTTTAGACAATTCTTAAACATAATTATGCTAATTATTTTGTTCCCATATATATAATATTTGAGAATTTAAATATTTCCTACAACGATTAAGAAAAAATATAAATGAGAGATATTTATTAACACAGATTTTTTCCATATTTTTCAGACATCTCTATAGGAAATATTAAGATTCTTAACTATCGTAAATATAGGAACAAAATAATTAGCATAATTATGCCCTAGAATAGCAAATGTAACTATACTTTCTTATTATATAATATGTTATTGTACACCCTTGTAAGTTATTCAAAAAATTATAGAAATAAGAACTCAATTCTCTATAAAACCTATTGTATCGTTACAGTTTTCATGGTAACATAGCGGGAACGAATTATGTGAAATTCGTTCATTTAACTTCATCATCTTTCCTTTACCTAATCTATAATGAAGAAAATTGACTCAAAAGCAGTTTATCATAACCAAATCGAACCATCGGTAACAATCAACCAGCTGTTGTAACTGCTACAGGATTTAAACACCAACAAACTAGTCGTTGAAACCACCAACTCCAATATTCACCTAGTCGAAAAAATGAACAACACAAATTATGCCAAATGGTCTTCCTTAATGCATTTGGCCATTAGGGGTAAGGGGAGGCTCAATCATATCATTGCCCACCCCTAGCCATCGACGACCCAACATGCTATTTGAGTCCAACGAATTAAGTCAGTTTCTCGTTGATCGTAGAAAACATTGACGTTGATTTTGTTAATCAATATTTGGATTATCCAACAGCGTATGAATTATGGAGGGGCATCGAAATGATGTACAGCAGCGAACAAGAACGCTTGTAGATTTCTGATCTCATGGTCAAAGTAAAGACTTTAAAACTAGAAAAAGAAACAATTGAAATTTAAAACAACAAATAAATCACCATGTGGAAAGATTTTAACATGAGAGTTCCTAACCCAATGAAATCCCTAAAAGACATAACCAAATACAATAAAATAACATAGAGGGAAATATTATACCAAATTTTGGTCACCATCGACAATTCCATGGATAAAGAAAGGTAAAATTTGTTAAACCAAACTCCACTACCTACGGTGGAAGGCGCCTACACTACCATCCGAAGAGAGGTCGCTCGAAAAACCATTATGAATAGAGGGACGCCATCACAGAAGGAAACCTCCCTAGGACTAGAGAGCGGTTATCTCTTAGAGAACTGACTTAAGAATGTTGTTTTAAAGGGTGGCCAAAAAGGGAGAAGAAAAGTTACTGGAATGGGACAGCAACCATGGTAACCAGTACTTACCGTAAAGTAGACAGGGAAAGCAAATATGAGGATATATCGTGGCACTCTCCACACGCTATGAGGAGTAGAAAGGTAAAAAGATGAAACATCATTCATATGACACCATTGTGAAATTAGAATAGAGAAAGAAAAAGATCTTCCTAACAAGCAAGAGGAGTGCTGCAATGAAAGAGAAACAAAGAAAGACCAAAACCTTCCTAATATAAAAGAGGATAGGGAATTAATACTAAAGCCCTAAGCCTAACCCTAAAATCATCCCCCCTCATCTTTTTTATTCCCATCTTTTTTCCTTTACTTAAACCTAGCCCACTCTTCTCTTCCCCATATCTATCCAACCCACTTTATTTTCTAGGCCGAGCCAAAACCAAATAACCTCCCTTCACACATTCAAAACAAATGAAAGCCATAAAAAAATCTCAAAAATATATCTTGGATCTTTGATAGTGGGGCTACTGACACAATGTTATATAACGCACAAATAACCAAACTTCTTATAAACCGCAAAAAACTAAAATCCAAACTGCCAATGGTGATGTATCTTCTGTAGAAGGGGAGGGTTGTATTGAATTTTCTCTGGATCTTAAAATATCTGATCGTCTATATTTCCCTAAATTATCTTATAAGCTCTTATCTATTAGTCAATCAACTAAAGAACTTAATTGTGTTATTCTCATGTATCTGTATTTTTATCTTGTACAAGATGCAGAAAATTTGGCGTGGCACTAAACGAGGAGGGCTCTTCTATGTGGATGAAGTAACTCAACAAACCAGTACAATACTAGCTCACCAGGCAAAAGAACGTAAATGTTGGTTATGGTACTATCCTCACAGTCATCCATCACCAGGATATTTAGATTATTTATTTCCAGCTTTATCTAAATTTAATTAAAACTTCTTTTGTGCAACATGTATTCTTACTAAGAGTCACAAACAATCTTTTTTTCCAAGCCTATCCCGAACTAATAGTCCTTTTTTTTATTAGTTCATATCGATATATGCGGTCAAGCACCAAGTAATTGGCTCCATATTTTTTCATATTTCTTACTATTTATTGATGATTGCTCTTAGATGACTTGGGTGTATTTTTTTGAAAAAGAAATTTGATGTGTTTGAGAAATTCAAACCCTTTTGCAACCTTATTCATAACCAATACAATAGAACCATAAAAATATTAAGATCAAACAATGGTGGTGAGTATGTCAATGATGATATGCATACTTATTTCAACGCTTATGGTATCATACATCAGACTACTTGTCCTATAACACCACAACAAAATGGAACAACTGAAAGGAAAAATAGAAATCTTATTGCCATTACCTCATGTGCCATTATTCTTGAATCTGAAGTACCGTGGCATGAAGTTGTGGCTACTGCCAGCTATCTAACCAATCGACTTCCAATAAAAAAAGTAAACTTCCAAACACATATTGATGTCTTTTGTAATTATCATAACCATCCAACCAAACTTACAATATCACCTCGAGTCTTTGGTTTCACAATTTATGTTCATATTCCTATATAATAAAGAACCAAACTTGATTCTTATGTTATCAAATGTATTTTTGTCAGTTATGGGGTCCATCAAAAGGATTATCGCTGCATTAGTCCTACTACATCACATTTGTATACTACCACGGATTGTTATTTACAAGAAATCAAATTCTATCAAAAAAACCAACAAAGTGGTCAGGGGAAGAACACAATGGACTCACTAGAATGGTTAATACATTATAATACCCTAATCAAAACCACGAGTGCTCCTATCCTAACTGTAGTTTGATACTGATAACCCAAAAGAACTAGTATGCGAGCAAACTGAGTCTAATTCCCCACATATATAGTTCAACTTAAAATGTGACATTTTGGTTGTTTTTCTATCCGAATTCCTGAGGTTAGTCCTTTTGTTACTGCACAAGATCTTACTATTTTTGACTATGAGACTAATTCAGGAGTACAAAAAGATAATATTGACAGAGAACTTTCAGAAGTACAAGACGATAATTTTATTGAATAAAAATCACAAGAGTCATATAAATTTCCCCTCAGATCAAGGGGAGTACCTCTAAAATGGTACGAACCTGAGTATGAACCCCGCTAGGCAATCTTATGAGGCAGAGACTTTCTCAATAAGCTCAAGCTTTTAATACAACAATGTACTCAACAAAAATTCTCGCATAAAGAGATGAAAAGTGGAGGGAAGCCATACCAATAAAGACGAAGGCTCTTAAGAAAAATCAAACATGGGAAAGGTGTCAAATACCAGTCAAGAAAGGACCAGTAGGAAGCAGATGGGTGTTTACCTTCAAATATAAAGCTTATGATACATTAGAAAGATGAAAAGCCGGATTGGTCGCAAAAGGATATAATACTCAGACCTACGGAATCGAGTACTCAGAGACGTTCTAGCCAGTTGCCAAGCTAAATACAAATCAGGTTTTTTTATCGGTGGCTACAATCTAAGAATGAAAATTACTTCAGTTTGATGTTAAAAATGCATTTTTCCATGGAGATTTGATAAAAGAAGTATATATGAAAGCACCACCTGGATATTCATAAGATCATAAGGTTGTAGAAGAGTGGAGACTGAGAAAGACACATTCTGGGCTTAAACAATCCCCTAGAGCGTGGTTTGGGATATTCACAAAGGTGATAAAAGAAAATGGGTATAGTCAAAGCAATGTAGATCACACATGGCTCCTTAAAAGGAGAGAAAACCTGTTGACTAGCCTCTTTATATATGTGGAGGACCTGATAATTACCGACAGTGACATTGAGGAGATAAAGGTGTTAAAAGGGAAACTGTTCAAAGAATTTGAAATGAGGGACCTCGAAAGACTGATTTACTTCTCAATAGTTGATGTTCTAAGATCTAAAATCGGGATTTTTATTTGTCAAAAGAAGTACATACTTGATTTATTGGCGGAAACTGGTATGATAGACTAAACGCCAACTGATAGTTCTATTGTGGTAAATCATTGGCTTCAAATAACTAAAGAAGAAAAACCAGTAGACAATGAACAATATTAGAGGTTAGTTGGAAATCTTATCTATTTATCACATACTAGGCTAGACATTCCTTATGCGTTGGAGTTATAAGTCAGTTTATGCATAAGCCTCAAGAAGATCATATGAATGATGTAATCTGCATTATAAGAAACTTAAAATGAACTGTTGGAAGAGGGGTTCAATTTAAAAAGGATAATGATTTGGAAATAAAAGCCTACATTGATGCAGATTGGGCAGGAAAACCTATTAATAAAAGATCAACATCCGGCTACTTCACTTTAGTTGGAGGGAATCTAGTTTCTTGGAGGAGTAAAAGATAAAAGGTAGTAGCTCTTTCAAGTGCTAAAGCAGAATTCTGAGGTATTTCTTGAGGAATATATGAGTTTTTATGGATTAGGAAACTTTTGATCGAGTTAGGTATTACTCGTACACAAACTTTTTGACTTTTTGTGATAACAGAGCATCCATCAACATTTATTAGAATCTAGTTCAACACGATCGAACAAAGCATGTGTAGATTGATGGACATTTTATATAGAAATGATAGATGCAAGGATCATTTGACTACCGTTTGTTCGATTCGAAGATCAATTTGTCGACATTTTGACAAAAGCAAGTAGCTTGTAAACCATTTGCAGAATTTTTGGCCAAGTTATAGAGACCTTACAAATCAACTTGAGGTGGAGTGTAGGAAATAGTAAGATTCTGAAATATTGGAAACAAAATAGCATAATTCTCTATCATAACTTATGTTTCGTTATAGTTTTCAATCTCTAAATCAATTTGTAACACCCCGGCCCAACGGACCACCAGTGTCTACTCATAAAGACTGTAGACTAGCCCCACAAACCAACACAAGTCTTTCCAGCGCACTTTGGCCTCACTCGTGGGCGTCCGAAAAAACTTCCCAGTAGGTCACCCATCCTAAAATTGCTCCACACCAAACACGCGTAACTATGGAGTTCTCAGCAAATAAGCTCCCATGAAAAAAAGATGCACCTTGTTGATATGAGTAGTCTATCAATCCTTTTTCAAGCTAAATATGGGGTATTACACAATTGTATCCCCATATCATCAATACTCTAGAATTAAGTTACTATACCTAGCTCCTTAAATTATGTGTTAAAAGTAAAAGGGGCTAACTAATCGGTACAAAAGTAAATTGGCTATAGCTTTTCATGTGAGCTTTCTATTTCTAAGGATATCTTTTCTAGTATTATGTTTTCGATGGAAGAATATGATGGACATATTTATATTCCCTCTATTTTTCATGTTTGTAATTGATGTTATTATATTCTATTTACTCCTTTTCAAAGTTATTTTTATGAGGAATATTTATGAAAATTAATAAAAATAATTATTTATTTAATGAATATATTAATTTATTAAATATTAAATTTAATGGAGATAAGTTGGGATCAAAAATATTAAAAGAATATTTAAATAAATTAGTATAAAAAAATATGAGAACCACAATTATTTAAAAAAGATTAAATGATCATGGATCAATAAAATGAAAATAGGCCTAAATTTGTAATGAAATGATCATGGATCAAAGCACATCCACAACAGTGTATATAAGGCTCAAGTCCATCACACTTCTTATGGCTTTATAGAACTATCTGGGTCAGGTGCAGTAGTAAATGGAAATATTTCGAATTGATGAGCCTATTCCAGTTGTTGCAACTCTTGAATTTTTCCTAGCATCCTAACTCATTTGCCAATTCTTACACTCGAGGTATCAACCTCTAAACTAGCACCTCCATTAATCCAATGTTTCTCATCTGGTTACATCCTACCATGAGTAATTAGCGTCTCCATAACCATTCGTAAACATTACAAAGTAACCCCACCACTGACTTCAGTAGGATAAAAACCCCTTCCATAGTGGCATAGCCCATGTGTAAGCTATAAAGGTGAACTCCACCATATTATCTACATGAATTCAGCATCGTATTTGTGAAACTCTAAACATGAAAGTGATTGTCTTTTTCCATTTAAACTCTAAACAGAATGATTTCAATCTGAACTAAATTTGGAAGTATATCTCTTCTTTGATGCGGAATTATCCACTCTTGCCTTTTCTGATTCTTTTTACCGAAGTAAAACGAGCATAGAATTACTTCAGACTAACTAAAATTTGATGTTCATCTTGTATGCTGGGTACTTATCACCAAAGAAAGAGGAAGCCGTGTCACAATGATTCCTCCATCTTCGCATAAAAATGGTAATCACAAGAGTTTTTGTTAGAAATATTTGAATGAGCAATAAGCATTCATGCCCTAGTGGAAAAAAACGTATCTGCTGCTAATCATTTGCTGCGGTTTTTTATATACGCAGCAATAAATAGGAAAAAAAAATTAGAAAAAAAATAAACAATCAAATGCTGCGGTTTTCATCTTGCCCGCAGCAGATAATCACTTGGACAACTTAAATGCTGCGGTTTTTAGCATGCCCGTAGCATTTAATACTTTCAAAAACGCGCCTTTTAACGTTAAAATGCAAAACCCTCTTCTGTTTCATTAAACATACGTTCATCTTCTTCAAAAAACCCAGCTCTTTAAAAACCGACTACAGTTTCTTGCGCTTAACGTTATACTCTTTAACCCACACGAAGAATTTTCATAAAACACTCAAAAACGGCTGCAACTGTTTCATCTTCTTCTTCTTCATGCTGCTACTTCTTGTTTCATAAACCCACGGCATAACTGTTACTTATTGTTCACTCGAAAAACCCATTGTAACCCACGACATTTTCTTGTTCACTACTACTTCTTATTCATAAACCCACGGCTATAGCTGTTCATAAACTCAAAATTTAAGACTTTGGTCTTGTTCATCTTCAAAACCCACAAAATTAAGGTATTTTTTCTCTTTTTAATTTGTTAAACATTCAAGTTTTTGCAAGATATTCATGAAAACACTTGAAAGTTAGGGCAACTGTTTGTATACTAATTTTGTTTCTCTGTTTTTCGTTCTAGATAACATAACCCACGAAATCAAGGTAATTATATTTATTTTACTAATTTGCAAGTTCATATCTTTATTTTACTATTTGTGAATTTACATTATTCAAGTTTATGTTATTAGTTTGTTAAATATTTGTGTAATTTGTTAAAAATGTGGTTTGTTGTTATACTTATGTCTTTAACTATTAGAATTAGAATATGATTTTATTTACAATGTAGTGCTTAATATTGAAGTATGAAGTATAGAATTAGAATATGAAGTATGTATATTTAGGGTTAAATAGATTTGGTATAAATAAGTATATGTTTTTAGGGTTAAATATGTTTGTTATAAATAAGTATATATGTTAAAAGTTGTGTATTAATTTTACTTTCAATTAATTAATCACACTAATTAGGATGACAAAATATCGTTCTTGGATGTATGAAAGCATTAAATCGTCAGAATTTATTGATGGTGTATTAGAATTTTGTAGTATTGCGGTTGAACATCAAGTTAGGACGGGAGGAGTTGGTTTTATTGCCCATGTGTCACTTGTGGCAATGCATCAAAGGTACATAGTGTTGATATCCTTAGGGAGCACATACATCAACGTGGGTTTAGGCCTCAATATCATGTTTGGGTTTGGCATGGTGAGGAGGGAGTTTACAAAGAGAAAAGTGTTGTTGAGGACGTCAATAATGTGGCTGATGTCAATGAGGATGTAGTAGATCATGTTGATGGATATGAGACAGATGAAGAGAATGTCGATGAGGATGTGGATCGTGTTGATAAGATGATGAAGGGAGTCGAGGACGAGTTAGGAAAACGTCCTCGTGTTTTTGACTTGTTGACAGAGGCTTCTCAAAAGCCTTTGTACCCTGGATACACAAAGTTCACCAAACTAACAGCAGTGTTGACAATTTTCAACATTAAGTCAAAGTTCAATTAGAGTAACGCTAGTTTCACAATATTATTAGAAGCGTTATGTAACACCCCGAGATTTTAATAATGAAATTATTTAATATTTTAATTACTTTTAAAGATTTTACAATTATATTAAATTAATTCCGAATTAGTTTTAATAAATTTCTTTCATATACGGATTTAAATGTTAACTTTTATATATATATATATATATATATATATATATATATATATATATATATATATATATATATATATATATATATATATATATATATATATATATATATATATATATATATATATATATATATATATATATATATATATATATATATATATATATATATATATATATATATATATATATATATATATTAAAAATATAGTTACGATTTCTCAAAAAAAAATGGGTTCGAATCAAAATGATTATTTTATTAAAATGTGTGAGCCCACGAAGGTGAGCCTCTTAATTGGGCCTCGCAAAAAAATGAATCGAGATAAAAAAATAAAAAAATAAATAAATACAAACCAAATAATAAATAAACATAATAAACATAATAATAAACATGTTGAAATACACGAAGATGGTCGAATGCAACAAGAGGGGGGGTGAATTGTTGTGTATCTAACTTTAGTTCGTTTTTCTTCTAATTTGCGGAATTTTAACAAACAAAATAAAATTTAAACGTAAAAAGCAAAAGATAAAAAGAAGACAAAGATTTTACGTGGAAACCTTCTTGGCCTAATACGAAGGAAAACCACGACCCCCCGGGATTTCTAAATTCTCACTATGTTTTAGGCAATCAATTACAATTACATAAAACAAATATGCTTCACTTTAAGCTTCTCTACTCTAGGCCTATTTCCCTTCTCTTCTTTTCTCCTTCTCTTTCTCTTCTCACGCTTCTCTATTCCCTTAGACTTCCCTTAAGTCTAATTACAACCAAAACACTCAATTACCCTTACAAGGCCAATTCTTAAGAAGATTAATATTAAGTAGTTGCTTAAGAAAAATATAATGAATTAATTGGCATTAAAATAACTTTAAATATTTTTCTTATTTTGATCTCACCTTAAGGACACTCTAAGATGGATATCGGTTTAGCGTAGCATCCCTCGTTTATAAAGGGAACAGCCATCAGTGCACTCAACCCACGATTACCATGTAGTGCACTCACCCCATGACTTCCATTTACTTACTAGCTCTTAAAGAAAGTTGGAAAGTTATTGAAAGTAGAGGTGGAAAATGACTCCGGTTCTCTTGTACGGTTAATAGTACATGAGTCACTAGGAAGATCCTAAATTATAGGAGACTCGTTCAAAGTAGAGAATAAATCTCTTGGGTGTCCGATTTTATAGAAGACTTAATCAAAGTGAGGAATAAGTCTTCTCCATATTTTTAGGTGTTTAAAAAAAACTTTTTGCCAATTAATAAATTAATTTAATTAAGCAACTAATTAAACTTTTAACCTTTTACATTAAACAAAAAACAGAAAACGTAATTTTCGTAACTTCCAGTCAATGTCTTCTCCAGACCTGTATCGTGGGGAACAGCGCACTGTCTCCATCTACAACTTTCGTCAGGACTTTAACTCTAGAAACAGTAAACTGACTTCAAAAGCAATTGTCCAATCTTCTTGGATATTGGAGACATGTACAACTTCCACGAACCAAGTCATAGGCTTTATCAACGATTAACACAATCGGATATTCACCTACAAAACAATCTCTAAAATATGTTTGTTTATTTTAAAAGTGAAGTCATCATCAAAACCTAAGAGGCCAACAAAACATAATAATAATAATAATAATAATAATAATAATAATAATAATAATAATAATAATAATAATAATAATAATGATAATAATAATAGCTATAACAAGTATAAACCCGTGGAAACCCTAAGTGTTCAAGGGAGTCGTCACTCTCCCTTCTCATTCTCCTCCTTCTTCCTCTCTTCTCCCCTGCGCCTTTTTCTCCTTTCCCCAGCTAGCTGTCGCCTTCTGCCGACCACCACCAGTTGCCGCCTTCTACGTGACAATCACCTGCACAGCAAGCAGCAGCTGCTCAGCAACCTCCCTTCCCTCCTCCACAGCAGCAACCAGCTGCACAACAGCAGCCGTCCACGAGCGCAGCGCCACCATCTTTGTGCTTCACACCACCGCAACAACCACCTAGTCTTCACCCATTTCTAATTCCCCTTTGTAAGACATCTCACCTACCTCTAATTGATTTTCCTTCTTGTTTTAATTGGGATTTTTATCAAGTTTATGAGTCTTATGGTGATTTTGTATTATTTCTTTCTTTTAGTATTGAATCTTGCTATGAGTTAGAGTTGGATTTATGAATTGAATATATATTGATGAATTAAGGTTTAAATTATGAATGTAAATGAAAGTTGTACTACTTTTGTGTTAAGGGATGTTTTATAACCTTAATAAATTGGTATGAGATTTGAATACGTGATTATATTGTGAATGGTGATAGATGTAGAATAGATGGTTGAAGCTATTAGTCCCAAAAGTGGGTGTTAATTGTCACTTGTATTGTTAAAAAATGATGGTGGTTATTGTTTATGTTATTGAGTATTATTGCTAGTTAATTATGTTACGATCGTGGCTCTTAGAGTTAAATTTTATCGTTGTGGAAGTCGAAAGAAACTATTGTTATTATTGTTGCTAATTATTAGTGGAAGTGTTTCTTTTCGTGTTCTTTGCCATTGTGAGAAATTTTGTATGTTGCAGTGAGTTATACGACAACTTGAGGTCATATCTAACATCAACATTATTCAAGTTATTGGCATTGGTGTTGTTGTATAAGTATCATTTGTTGATGACATGATATGGTGATAGGGTTTTGTTACTCGAGTCCCATAGGTTTAAAGAAATGGTCTTAACGCACACTTTGTTGTTGTGAAAGATTATTTGATCCTTGGTTTAGTGGTTGTAAATGCTTATTCGATTGTTGAGTTAATGTTACAACTTATGAAAAAATATAGATTGAGTAATGTGAATTGGTTTAGTATGCGTTATAATAAGTGGAAGTTACTTTGAATGGGTGGATAATAGCTTGTTGTAGATGCTAGTTGCTCTTAAGTGGAGACAAGTAGGCTCATTAGTTCTATTTCTAACTTGTATAGGTTCCCAGTTCATAAAAGGAAGGTAGAACTTAGTTAGGTGATTTTTGTAACTCTTGGTCGTTCAATGACGCTTGCAGGTACGTACACGCAGTAATTAATTATCATATTCATTGTTTCAAAGTATTATCCATATTTCATGATTATATGCATCGTATTAGAATAATAGAGCGCCAGAAAGTAAACTATGCTAGTGTATAGTCATAATAGTGATATAGGTAAGTGGAATGAAAACATTAGGAGACTATGAGAACAAATTTTTAAATAGTAGAGGACGCACCATGGTTGTGGGTGGTATCGAAGTGATTTCCTACTTATTGAGCCTTGATTTATGATTAGTTGGCGTGACTCAACTGGATTATGTCCGGTTGATTTAATAGTCCCCTAGGGGAGGTTCGACGGGACCACCGTAAGGGGGTATGAGCATGCTTGGGTCACTGGGCGCCTGATGGCCGATATCGCCCCTTGACCGAGGTGATACCATGCGGGCCTTGCAAACCCCAATATGGTGGCCTCTTCACTGGTTTAGTACCCCAGTGTGTTAGTTTTTCCCGAAGGTAAGACCCGAGAGGGTCAGCTGGAGGGGGCATGAGCTCATACTTTGCCATGGGCGTCGGATGGCCGATAACGCCCTTGGCCATGTCACTATGCCATGAATAGAGAAAGGATCCACTACCTTTGAATACACTCGAGAGATTAGTAGTTTGAAAGAGAAACTATGAGTAAATAGAGGTGTTTAGACAGATGAGTAGACTCGCTATTGCCATAATATATCGTTGTCTATAGTTTTGTTCAATGACTGAAATTGTTATAAGTTCATTAATTACTTACGTGTATGTGTTTGTTGTTGTTGTCTGTTCATGACTCTCTATGATGTTCCTGCTGTGACACATCTGACTATGGTCATTATGTGAGCAGCGGGAGGATCATAACTTAACATGACAGGTATAGGAGCTTCTTTTGCTTGCATTGGGGGAAAGAGCGGAGTACGGTTGTAACGATTGTGTACAAATTGTCTAATGCTTGTAGCTTCTATATTACTTGTAAAGTTTTCTTTTGGGGTTGAATAATTTTCTTTTGTATGGAGCCTTGTGACTCCTTGTATGATCAATAGTTCCGCTGCGTAGTTTTTGGATGTATAGTATTGAGAATACTCCTTAGTATCCGTCAGATCGATGCGTTAACACTAGAACAACGATCCTCATTAGAGTTGACGATTTGAGAAGCTGACGATGATTCTTTCCGGCGTGACATATTCTTGAAGGCATTAAAGGCCCTAGATTATTATAGTTATGTTATCCAATTATATATTCTTGTCACATCCTCAGTTTTAACCAAGATGCTACCGAGATTTCCACTCACTCACCTTTTAATCAATCTTTAGCATTTATTTTAATTGTGTTCCCTTTTCTTTTTATGTAACACCCGAATTTCCTCCCTTCCTTCACGATTCTGGTTTCATTTAAGGGGTTGGAAAATCAGGGGTGTTACACGTTAGGTGAGATGCTTCCTGAGGGAAATGAATTTCCAAAGTCGACATATTATGCCAAAAAGCTCATGTGTCCTTTCGGCTTAGAGTACCAGAAGATTCATGCATGTCCGAATGATTGTGTGTTGTATCGGAATGAAAACGAGAACTTAGAAGAGTGTCCTAGGTGTGGCTTATCGCGCTACAAGCGTAAAGGGGCTCGGGATGCTAAAGGGCCCCCGGCTAAGGTATTGTGGTATCTTTCAATAATACCTAGATTCAAGCGCTTGTTTTCTATAAAGAAAGATGCATTAAATTTGAGGTGGCATGCAAATAGGGTGAAGAAAGGTCACTTGCCCACACATCCATCTGATTCTCTGGAGTGGAAGAGTATTGATAGGTTGCATAAGACTTTTGGAGATGAGGTTCGTAATTTAAGGCTCAGACTGTGTACGGATGGAATGAACCCATTCGGCAATCTTAGTTCTCAACATAGTACTTGGCCAGTACTGTTAGTGATCTATAATTTGCCACCTTGGTTGTCTATGAAGCGTAAGTACATTATGCTTTTGCTTCTTATCTCGGGTCTTAAACAACCTGGCAATGACATAGATGTATATCTTGCACCTCTCGTTGAGGATTTGAAAAAGATGTGGGATGAAGGAGCTTCCGAGTTTGATGCGTATGCTAATGAGGAGTTCACCTTGCGTGCAATGCTTTTATGCACCGTTAATGATTTTCCAACATATGGCAACTTAACGGGGTGTAAGAACAAAGGAAAGAAAGCATGCCCAATATGTATCGATGACATGGAATCCAAGTGGATTCCTAAGTGTAAACACATATTCATGCATCATCGAAAGTTCCTCCCACGAGATCACCAATATCGTAAGAAGAAGATGATGTTGAACGGGGAGGTTGAGGACTGTGTAGCTCGTCGACTGTTGACCTGTTATGAGGTTTATGAACAGGTTAAGGGAGTTGAGACTATATTTGGTAAAACAGAGCAAGTGCAAGGGGGTGAAGACCGATTATGGAAAAAAAATCAATCTTTTGGAAGCTTTCATATTGGATAGATCTACAGGTTAGGCATTGTCTTGACGTTATGCATATAGAGAAAAATGTATACGATGCCATACTCGGGACTCTCATGAACATTCCGGGTAAGACAAAGGATGTTAGGGACGTGCGAGATTATTGGTTTGAATGTAAGGGTCTTCGTCCGGAGTTATGGGCACATGTTAAGGTGAGTAAGAAAAGAAATAGAGCTGATGAAGTTGTTGACAGTAAAAAGGAAAGGGCGGTAAGAAGAAGATGAGTAATGACAAAGTTTATTTGCCTCCAGCTTGCTACACATTGTCCAAAGCAGAGAAGCGGGCATTTTTTGAGTCTTTGTATGGCACTAAGGTTTTGTCTGGGTACTCATCCAACATGAAGAGATTTGTGACCCTCAATGGTAAGCTGAAGCTGGAAAGCATGAAATCTCACGATTGCCATGTAATGATGCAAGTGTTCTTACCAATTGCAATCCGTGGAATACTGCCAAAACACGTGAGATATGCTATTACATTGTCATTGGATTATTGGTTTAATTATTTTTTACATTGTACATTATTGGATTATTTATTAATATTAAACGAAAAAAGCAAAAAAAAATAATAATATATATGCTGCGGATCTCCATAAAACCGCAGCATATATAGGCAAAACTATATGCTGCGGTTTTGTGGAGGCCCGCAGCATATAGTCTTGCACTATATGCTGCGGTTTTAGGGAGGCCCGCAGCATATGGTTGACTTTTCTACTACGGTTTTAAACCGCAGCATTTATAATAGGTCATCTGCTGCTATCACTAATGCTTGGAGCCAAAACTGCAGTATATTATGGCCAAAAAACCGCAGCAAATGAGGTTTTTTCCATTAGTGATGTATACTACCAAAGGGGGCTTACTTCAAAAAATTTCTAAATTTTTTTTGTGTTGCTCTCCTTCATACAAGTTGATGCTATTTGAAACATTGTAACATTGTAATATTTAAGAGTTGGGATCCTGCAACTCCCAAACATCACCTGTGATGCTATTTGATAATAAGCGCGCCGTTGTTTAATTTCAAAGAACAGCTTCATTGTAGATAGACATGAGGAAAAACGCTGTGTTTGATTGTTTATGCAGCTTCATTACCCTAAGAGCATGTTCCCTTCAATTTAATTTTTGAACTTATTACTTATTCTTATTGGAATCAGAGCAGATTAAATCAGATCAGATCACACCAGACCAGATCAGACCAGACCAGATCAAACCAGATCAGATCAAATCAGACCAAATCAGATCAGATCAAATCATGATTACTTATTATTATTATTATTATTATTATTATTATTATTATTATTATTATTATTATTATTATTATTATTATTATTATTATTTTTATTTTATTTTTTTTAGAGAATAAGATTTTTGTATTACCCAAGCAAAAAACGGGATACAAGGGAATTAAGACCCTAAGATTTCCAGCTTAGATCCTTAAAGTTGTATTAGTGTGGACACTATGTCCAACTTCTAGGAAGGATTTCAAAGCGTCACTCTTCATGTGCATGGGGGATAAGCGAGAAACATAATAAAATGGATATATGAGGAATCAACCATTCACAAACCAAGCTCGGTCAATAGGATATGCCCTACTTGACAGGACTACAAAAAGAAACAAAACTAGCCTATCAAACATTAAGAACCAGCCCTACCTGAAAGGGCATCACGGCCTAAGACAGTAGAGACGGAAACTGGCATGGAGGACCGGATAGGTAGTGCCGGAGGCTTCAACAGCTTATGAATGAGGACCTAGGAAGGAACAAAGTCGAGGCCTAAGACAGCAGCTATCGTAAGGACAATCGCACTGGAAACTGAGAGCTGAAGCAGCATCCGAGTACAAACACCATCAATAGAGACTAAAGCTGTGAAGAAGCTTCAAGCTGATTCACCTCTCAAGGATGCTAAAAATTTGAATCTGGTCTCTGAAGCGTCGTTGATGTTGCCTACCACTTGGTTAACCATTGGTACCTTGTGGTTCCACGTGGCATCAATCCTGGCGCTCCAAATTGCATAGATGTGGTTGCAAAGGATGGCCTCATAATGCTTTCTCTTGAGGCGGCCCATATGGGTCCTTTGGAGGGTATGTTCCAGTGTCTCTATTTTGCTATTGGTCCCAATCCATTCTTTCAGTTTATCTACGCACTTCTGACTAAAGGCGCATTGGAAAAATAGATGGTTCACCGTTTCACTTTCCAAACCGCAAATTGGGCATGTGTCAATATCGACGACTCCAGCAAGATTAAGGCGATGTTTTGTTTTCAGACAATTGTTGAACGCCAACCGTGCTATGAATCTATTTCTGGTGGTACCAATCCTGCTCCATACTATGTTGTTCCACCTGACTCTTTCTTCTCCCCCCCTAAGGTCGTTGTTATGATGGTGTGTTCATCCACCTCATTAACTTGTCCTTGACCTTGCATAGCTTTGTAACGACCCAGATGGATGTGATGGAGGGGATGAAACATAACCAGTTGCCTCCTTTTATGTACACCTCATGTATCCATTTAACCCAAAAGAACTCTTGGAGGATGCTGATGTGCCAAGCAAATTTACTAACCGCAACTAAATTCTAGAACTTTAAGTCTCTTATTCCAAGGCCCCTTTCTTTCTTTGGCTTACACACTTTCTCCCAGCTAATGTTCCCAGGGCTCTTGGATTCAGTGGAGCCATAACATAGGAAAGATCTGCAAATTGCGTTCACTTGTCAGAGGACCTTTTTGGAAAGTATGACAGCTTTACACCAATAGTTGGTTGTACTCATGAGGACGGAGTTGACTAACTGGAGGCAAGTAGTGTAGGAAAGATTTTTGCATACCAGAATTTGATCTGGGCTGTCATCTTGTCTACCAAATACTTACAATCTTTGACTGAGAACCTTCTCGATGTGAGAGGCATCCCAAGGTACTTGACTGGGAGGCTATCAAAATTGTAGTCTATGATCTGCTTAACCTGATCCTTGAATTCATTGCTGACTCCTGCAAGGTATATGCCTGATTTAGAATTGTTGGCTTGTTGGCTGGAGCATGAGGAGAAGTAGTTTATCATCTTAATCAGGATACTGATGGATTGTAGGTCACCTTTATAGAATAGCATAAGGTCATCTGCAAAAGCTTGATGAATGAGCTTAAGCTTGCTACATCTAGGGTGAAATTTAAACTCTGGTTATTCGCTGGCCATGTTAAGGGCCCTCGAGAGGTATTCCATGCCTATTACAAAGAGTAAGGAGACATTAGATCTCCTTGTCTGACTCCTCTTTTGGCTTGGAATATGGTGAGGGGGCTGCCAATGATAACCAACGAGTACTGAGTAGACGTGACGCACGCATGACGATCTCTATGAACTTCCTTGGGAAACTGAGAGCTATTAACATATCATGTAGGATGTCCTAATCAAGTGTATCATAGGCTTTCTTGAGGTCTATTTTTAAGAGGCAACTGAGGGAGCAATTCTTCTAACCATAATGGTTGATTATATCTTGACATAAGAAGATGTTATGCAGGATGCTTCTTCCTTCAATAAAGGCTCCTTGTGTGGGGTTTATGATGGATCCCAGTACAAGTCGTAGCTTCCTGCGGATGAGTTTTGAAATACACTTGTATATAACATTGCAACAAGAGATTGGACAATAGTCACTTGAGGTGTTTGGGGAGGCGACCTTTGGAATGAGGGTGATAGCTGTTGTGTTCCAAGATTTCAGGAGGGTGCTATTTGCAAAAAAGTCCTGAACTGCTTTCACAACATCTGTACTAACAATCTCCCAAGCAGCCTTATAAAACCCAATGTTGAAACCATCCAAATCTGGTGCTTTTTCTTCTGGAATGCTCCATATGGCTTCTTTAATCTCATTTGGGGTGAAATTTAGATTGAAAAGATTTTGTTGGTCCGGACTGAGCATAGGGCCATTATTTCTCACGTTCATGTTGATTTTCGATCCCTCCTTCATTTTACATCCAAGGAGGTCTATGTAATACTTCTGGAACATTTCCTGGATTCCCTTGGATCCTAATAGTGCGATCTTGAAGGTGTAGGACGTTTATAGTATTGCATTTCTTCCGGTGCTGAATAGAATGGTGAAAGTATCTGGTATTGTCATAATCCAAAGTGAGCCAATTGAGTTTGGCTTTCTATATGAGGCCTGCTTCCCATTCTTTCTTTAATATCCTATAAACCTCTAATTTTATGCATTCGACATCAGCTAGATATTTGTCCCCAGGGTGTAGGTGGAGCTCCTGTTGGGCTTTGTTAAGCTCATCTTCAGCTTTAGCCAAGTCCACTGTTCTGTATTCTTGAACCGTAATTTACATGCCTCCTTAACCAACTTGAGATTATGATCGAGGTGATTTGAGTTCCCACACGGGCGGGTGCGCCATGCTTCTCGGATGGTTTCAATGAAATCTCTGTGTTTTCCCCAGTGATTGAGGAACTTACAAGGTTTTTTACGTTTAGGGGGCTCTAGGAATTGAACCAGCATTGATGTGTGGTGGAAGTATCCTTCCGAAAGAAAGTAGACCTCAGTTGTGGGAAATAAGCTCTCCCATACTGGGTTTCCCATCACTCTGTCAATCTTGCTTAGCACCCTAGCTTCCCCTCTTTTCTTGTTAGACCATGTAAAAAATCTCCTGGTACTTTTCAAGTCATAAATCTCACAATTCCCCATGCATTGTCGAAGAGGCTCTATTTCATTGAGGCATGATTTTTGACCTATCCTCTTCTTTAGATTGGCTATGCAGTTGAAATCTCGTAGGACTATCCAAGGCCCTGTTAGAGTTGCACCTATAGTCTCGAGCTCAGAAAGCATAATACTCCTCTCTTTCTTATCTGTTGCCCCATACACAAAGGAGCATGCAAAACTATCACCTACATATGGGCTGACGACTAGATGGATGACTTGGCCGTAACGAACCGTATGTCTACTTTTATTTCCTCGGCTTTCCAGGCTACTATGATCCTACCTCCCTTGTGATGAGCTAGGTTGCACGAGATACACCAAGACGGGCAGATTCTTTGGTAAAGGGCACATATGCCTTGCCGCTTTACTTTCGTTTCTAGGAGGCTAAATAGGCTTACGTTGTGGTTGGAGATGAAACGGGTCACTTCAGCTTGTTTACTAACCTTATTTAGCCCCCTGACATGCCAAGTGAGGATGTTATTCATGATCCTGGATGGAGTAAGTCCCTAGCACTTTGATAGGTAGGATCTTATCATGAGATCTCTCGGAAGATTGGTTTTCTATGGTGGAGTCCGAGAGCATAGTGTAGGAATTAAATATTGGGACTTGGCCACTATGTTCATTGTGTTGGCCTTTCTAATTCACCCCCATCTGTTGCGCTGCTGAATGTGGCTCACTACTGGATTCAAGGAGTGTGGTGCACTGACTTTCCAATTGGATTGGAGGTTGTATCATCGTGCCTTCACTTGCCCCTCTTTTATCTTATTCTTTTGTGTGAGCAATCTGACTACCTTTAATTTCTTCACCCATACTCTTCTAGGTTGTTTCTTAGGTTGTTGGTTCGAGGTTTTATGGGTTCGACAAACACCTAGTTGATGGCCAAGTTGCTGACATTGGTGGCACCAGTTGGGTTTCTAGTCATATTGTATAGTTTATTTAACCAATTCATCATATTCATTTGTGAAGAACACCTCATCCGGTAGGCCATTTTCTTTATGTCCATTTCTATTAGGGCTCTAGCATACATTAACCTATCCTTACTCTTGGTAGCATTGTCTACTTTAAGAACATTACCCAAAAGCCCAGCAATCTTCCTGATACATCTTTCACCCCAATATTGCATTGCTAGGGCTGGTAAGTGTACCCATATTGGGATGGTGGATAGGTCTTCTTTTTCCAATGAAATCTTGACTTTCCATGGCTTGATGATGAAAGACTTCTTGTCAAAGAGGATGCCACTCATCTCACAAACTTTGTCTAGCTAGTTTATCATTCAATCTCACAATGAAGACACCCTTCCTAACCATACCAACTCTCTCCACATCAAGGTCTTTTCATATTCGTTTCATATACCCATCGATAAGATGTAATGGGGGATTGGCTCCTATGACATAGCATACTACTGCAGACTCCCAATATTTGACTTCATCTTCAATATCCTTAAAGGTGATTTTAACAATGTTAGGGACCATACCTTAAGGCTGCACACTTTTGCCTTGTTCTGGTGCTGAAAACGACACTTGTTGCTGCCCCATTTCATGTTGCTTACTAGTCTGGTTCATCTAAGCTAAAGGCTGCACTAATTCCCGTGTTCTGGAACTGAATTCGACAAATGCTACAGCCCCTCTTCATGAGTCTGGTTCAATTGAGCTGCGGCTAACTACGGTCAACCTTTCATGAGCTTTGAATAATTGATGCCTAGCTCTGTTTCAAAGTATCAGGTGATGGTGTTGGGTTCGTTTCCCCCAATTCATGCGAATTAGGGTTTGCTTCTTCCTTCTCCATCGCTGATCTGCTGTCATTGCTACACGGTGTTGATGGTTCACCGGTTAACTGTGGTGGTTCAACAAGCTTCGCTGCTTCCTTCCTCGGCCTACCTAGCCCCCTAGTCATGGCGGGTCCACCCATACTGGATGAGGAACCAGGATCGCTATCAAGAGAGAGAGGGGAAAGCGTGTTCTTTCTTCTATTATTATTATTATTATTATTATTATTATTATTATTATTATTATTATTATTATTATAATAATAATTATTATTATTATTATTATTATTATTATTTTAGGTGTTATTAATTATTATTTCAAATTAATAACAATAATAATAATAATAATAATAATAATAATAATAATAATAATAATAATAATAATTATTATTATTATTATTATTATTATTATTATTATTATCATTATTATTATAATTAATTAAATATTAATTAATTAATAAATAAATATATAAATAATAATTTTAATAATATAAATAATGTAATAATATTATTATATTAATTAATTAATTAATTAATTAACAATATTGATTAATTAATAATAATATATACATGATTATTTAATAATTAAAATAACATTAATGACATTTTTATTATTTAATTATTTAATTGAATAATATTAATATTAATTAATTAATTTCTTGATTAGATAATAATAATAATAATAATAATAATAATAATAATAATAATAATAATAATAATAATAATAATAATAATAATAATAATAATAATAACTTTATGAAATCAAATAAAATCATATCAGATCAGATTAGATCAGACCAGATCATATCAAATCAGACTAGATCATAACGATTCAGATCAGATAAGAGTGAAGATCAGGCCTTAGTAAATTCAGATCAGATCCAATCAGATCAAACGAAGAGAACAGCCCTGAGCCTTACTTAATGTAAGAATCATTGCTTATGGTTCTGGGTTATCCAATTTGAGACCTTTAGGTAAGGTTGGTTGTAATATCATGTAATTACGTTAAAAAAAATTGTATGAGACGGTATCACCGTGAGATATATCTCATATATAAGTTAAATAGTCCAATAATATAAATTTGTAGCATATAAGTTTCTTGTTATGAGGTTGTTTCAACAAAAGGCCGTCTCTCACAAGAGTACCTCATTTTATAGCCAGAAAAAATAATAAAGGAAAAGAAATACACTCCAAAGCAAACGTTTTTGTTTGGCTCATAGGCCAAATACAACACAAGTCTTGTATGAGATTGTCTAACTATGAGATTATTTCATGTAATTAATCAATTTCTCTAATTGATCACTTTAAGTTTATAACTGGTCATTCTAAGACTATAAAAATCGAATACTTTAAGGTTATAAGAAATCACTTAAAGACAATAAGTAAATATTAAATCAGCCCAATAAACATGCTCTCGGTGAGAAACCGTCTCATTAGAGAATTGTAAATACAATTTAGATGCCTTTTAACTATGGTCCAAACACACCGATAATGTGTTGAGCATGGCTCAAACTATCATGTAATATGTTCTGAGTCATGGCCTAATCACATCTAGGTTGTACTTGAGCCAAAACCCAAATACAATCTTGACTCATTTCGCTTTTTTTTGCCTTTATACTATAAAGAGACATAACTTATTGTTGGCCTCTTAGGTTTTGATGATGACTTCACTTCTAAATAAACAAACATGTTTTAGAGATTGTTTTGTAGGTGAATATTCGATTTTGTTAATCGTTGATGAAGCCTATGACTTGGTTCGTGGAAGTTGTACATGTCTCAAATATCCAAGAAGTTGGACAATTGCTTTAGAAGTCAGTTTACTGTTCCTAAAGTTAAAGTCCTGACGAAAGTTGTAGATGGAGACAGTGCGCTGTTCCCCACGATACAGGTCTGAAGAAGACATTGACTGGAAGTTACGAAAATTACGTTTTCTATTTTTGGTTAATGTAAAAGGTTAAAAGTTTAATTAGTTGCTTAATTAAATTAATTTATTAATTGGCAAAAAGTTTTTTCTAAACGCCTAAAAATATGGAGAAGACTTATTCCTCACTTTGAATTAGTCTCCTATAAATTCGGACACCCAAGAGATTTATTCTCTACTTTGAACAAGTCTCCTATAATTTAGGATCTTCCTAGTGACTCATGTACTATTAACCGTACAAGAGAACCGCAGTCATTTTCCACCTCTACTTTCAATAACTTCCCAATTTTCTTTGGGAGCAAGTAAGTAAATGGAAGTCATGGGGTGAGTGCACTACATGGAAATCGTGGGTTGAGTGCACTGATGGCTTTTCCCTTTATAAACGAGGGAAGCTACGCTCAAGCGAAGTATGCATTAAAAGTGTCCATTAAGGGAGATCAATTAAGAAAAATATTCAAAGTTATTTTAATGCCAATTAATTCATTATATTTTTCTTGAGCAACTACTTAATTTTAATCTTCTTAAGAATTGGCCTTGTAAGGGTAATTGAGTGTTTTTGTTGTAACTAGACTTAAGGGAAGTCTAGGGGAATAGAGAAGCTTCAAGAGAAGCGTGAGAAGAGAAAGAGAAGGAAAAAAGAAGAGAAGAGAAATAGGCCTAGAGTAGAGAAGCTTCAAGTGAAGCATATTTGTTTTATGTAATTGTAATTGATTGCCTAAAACATAGTGAGAATTTTGAAATCCCGGGGGGTCGTGGTTTTTCCTTCTTATTAGGCCAAGAAGGTTTCCACGTAAAATCTTTGTCTCCTTTTATTAATTTTCTTTTCGTTTTTGAGTTTAAGTTTTGTTCTTTACTTGATACAATTCCGCAAAAATTAGAGGCAAAAATCTTAAACCTAATACACAACAATTCACCCCCCCCTTTTGTTGCATTCGATCATCTATTAGCATTCATACACTTATAATTATATTTGATTGTATTTGTGGTTAATGTCTATTTTGCAGACATAAAATGACTTGTACATTGATATGCCTAATTTTTAAAATCCTTGACGTGTCAAATTTATTGTTATGAAATTGAGAGCAAAAAGGCTATGGATAATATAATAGGAAACAAAAAGAGAAAAACGAATATGGGAAGGAGTAAGAATCAAGTCGAGTCAGGTCATTTTTTCATCCTAACTTCCTCGAACCATGATGAATATCTTTATCATCTACATCAGTGTCATATAATTCACTAATCTTCTTGCGAATTAAAAAGTAAAGCAAAATATAATCAATTTCAAACTATTTATTGTTTTAACCAAATTGCAAATTCAAAAACAAATTAACTAAAAAAACACAAAATATGTTGCACTTATAGATCAAATGACCACACTATATACTAATACATCTAAGTGTAACTCAAATACTTATTTTGTTTTTGGGATAACTCAAATACTTAATTATTAACTCAATATGCACAAAATCTATTTTAGTCTTACTTGAAAACCAACCAATAATATGTAAGAGAGTAAAATCAATCCGAGAAGGCCCAAGTAATGCCAACAAAGCCTTGAAAACTACCATCATTACAGATCTAAAAAACGATCCAAATCATGAAACGTATTCGGTAAAATAGTTTATTAGACAATTTTAGCCTATTTTAACACACAAATAGAAAGTTGGGTAATCAAACTATATAATGTTAGTGTTTGGTAAATTAGTCGGCTTATTAATATGAATCAGCTATTTTTGAACAAGCTACTTCAAGCAAAACGTTCAAATATAAAATCTATTGTTCAAATCAACCACTCAAATTAACTATCGACTAACAGTTATTAGTTGCTTACCAAACACCCCATATCTTTTTCCCATATCCATATTAATATTCTTTTTTATTTAGGATAGGCTAGAGAATCTCTACTTGCAAGGTAGAAAAAAATTAAGTCTTCCTAGAGTCGGTGGAATTAAACCTCTGCCACAAGGATAAAAGGAAAAGTTCCCAACCACCACATCAATCCATAATTCTTAGAACATCCATATATACTTTTGAGTGAGAGTTTGATTGTGCCTTTTAGTCCCTCGAACATAAATGAAAAGTTATTTAAGGATTTAAAGACAAAATCAAGAGCACAAGGATGCAGGGTATGAACTAAATTTTTTTTTTTTTGTTTGAAAAAATAGTTGTCAAAACTACAAGCATATAATGTAGATATCATATAACTGTTTATTTTATTTTTTAAAATTAAATATTTGCTGCACTTCTCAACATATTGTCACAATATTTTGTGGTCAATAGTATGATCACTTCAATAATCAATGCCCCCAATAAAAATCTCTTTCTAGATAGTTCATATTTACAACTCAATACTACACCAACGTTATTACTTCAGCTTTGTATTTACACAATTGCATATTCGAATATATTTCTTGTTTTTTTATGGCAGGCAACATACAACTAACTTAATTCCTATAGGATAAGGCATTGCACAGCGAGATCTTCAAATATCCACCTTGATGAAGCTTTCTTTCAGCAGCTAATTAAAGAAAGGAAAAGAACTATAGATATAAGGGTGGAAAACACCAAGATACACGATATGACACTACAGTGACCACACTTAATTGTGAACTTGCATTGGAAGTGGGAAGTATAGGACCATTGACAAGGGAAAAGAGTTGGACATACTGATTTAAAATTGAAGTATGTTTTTTAATGAAGTTTTTTTTATGGTAGGCAGCATACTACTAACTTAAACTCTTTAAAAAGACCCTTTGTATAATTTTTATTTAATATAAATATTTTTTTGTGAAATATCTATTTAGTAAATAGAACATCATTTTTTAAGCATATAAAAGTAGACAAATGATTTGCAATTGCATGACAGTGAAATTATGAAGTGAGATGCAAATTTATGTCACTTTACCTCAGTTCTCAGACTAATGTCACTTTATCCTTGTTAATTAGTTGTTCAACGAACAACGGCTCACTCTTCGACCTCTTTTAGCTAAATCATAGTCAAGTGAGATCTTATATTTATTTTTTTTTCATAACTATATTTTTATGAATAAATTTACTTTAAAGTTTTTAATAAATTAATATAAATTTATTTTTTATAATAAAGCTTAATTTTTTTGAATAATTGAATGATTTTTTTTGAATTTTTTTAAAAGAGTCAAAAATATTACAAATTTGATCTCATTTTAAAGATGTTGAAAAAATATTACTGTTTGTATAATTATTTTTTAAAAAATTTATTTATAGGTTAAATTAATCATTATTAAATAAAATTAATTTTTTAAGCAAATATGATTATGAAGAAGATAAGTAACAATAATCCTAAAGGAAAATGATATGAATTTGCATGATAGTATAATTGTGAATATAAATTTATTCTACAACTAGTAAATAATCTTGAAAAATAATTTTGCTATATCAAGATATTATTCTCATTTATTTTAGAAATAATATTGGAAATAGTATTGAAAAATAATACTGGTTTACAACTTACTCATGTTTCATTATTTTGCTATATCAAGAAGTTATCTCTTATACCAAGGTAAATACTTCGAAAATAATACTGCTTACCAAATCTTCTTATGCGCATTAAATTGTACTATACTAGAAAATGATTTTCACTGTAAATTCACCTGCCACGTCAATATAAAATTGAGTAGGAAAATTTTCGCTAAGAGTCTGACACGTGTCAGTCCTATTTCTTCATTAGTAGTTTTTATAGATTATAGATTATTTATATGTGCACTAGTTAGTTAAATATACTTTAACATTGGACTCTTGTAGAAACAGGGTGTGCTGGGCCTTATAAAAACAAAATACGTGCTTTGAATAGATCAAGCCTATAACGCTCGTCATTTATCTTATATCTTAAAATTTTCTGAAATTAATTATTTGCTATGAATATGACTTTTTATTTTTTACTGTTTTTGCAAGTAATACATACAATACTATTATTGAAGACATTTCTGCTAAAAGCATTTAAATAAACAGAGGCTAATAAATAATAACATAGTCAAAAAATAAAGTACTAGATATAATGTTTTAAATAAGTAGAAGCACCAATGCAATACAAGCCCACATATATGTTTTGCTGGTAATTTGATATCACCAGTGGATAAAAACAAACTGTAATATACTCCCTCCTAATCAATTTAGATGTCTTATTTGCTTAGGCACGGTTATTAAGGATGGTGTGGGGTCCATTAAAAAGAGTAAGTAGTGAAGGGTAAGTAGTGAAGGGTAGTTGGGTAAGTAAGGTATATAGGGGTATATTCGTAATTACTTGTGTGAACTAAGGATATTTAGGTAAAAAAAGATTGATAAAAATAGAAATGGAACAACTAAAAATATTTTGCCAAATAAGGAAATGGGACAACTAAATTGGTTCGGAGGGAGTACTAAATATAGAATCCTCATCAGCACCATTTGCGTTAAGAATTATTTTTCCAGTAGATTATGATGCACCACCATGCATCAGTTTATTTATCTTCAGTCACCGCAAACCACCAACACATAAAGCAATGTCATACTCATCGCAATTCCGATAATACATAAGAACACAAAATACGAAGCAAGCATTTATTTCAATTCTATAGGAACAAAAACATAATTTATGCTAACCAAAACATGATTACTAAATATGAAGAGCACCATCCTCATCCTCATCCTCATCATCGATTTTCTCAATTGTTTCTTCCTCAATTGGACTTTAAAGAACTACGATTCAACAAAATAATCTTTCCCCCCAAGACTAAATGCAGATTTCGAAGCCACTAAGCTAACCAGAATGGTAAGCAAATCTCGGGCTAATAGTGCTAACTTCGAATACCTTTTTGCACTTTGTTGTCAATGTTCCAACTCATCTAAGTCCATATTAACATGAACTTGATCCTCTTCAAAATGAGTCCAACCGTGATTTTTAAGCTCCAATATTTAAAAATAGCGGAGTATAACTTTCATAACCATCTTGTAAATTATCAAACCCACTATATAAAGGAGGGCTAGCAACTACATGAGAAGTGGAAGCTTGTAACTTATAAGCCTAGATTACAAAGTATCTAATACTTTGATAACTCGTACCATACCTTCTTCTTGCCCAAACACTTTCACTAAACAAAATTCTACAAATTTTAACTTGAATCGAGGATCCAAAATAGTCGCACAACATAACTGCAAGTTGTATTCCTTTCAATACTAGTCAAATTTTTTAACATTGGATCCACAATAAATGACAATAATTGATGAGGGCCACTTTTTTTCCAAAGTAAATGACAATGAATCAACCAAGGCTTCTTTGAAATTAAATATTACATATATCACTAAAGACCAAATAAATTATCACTAAACCAATTTATTGTGAAACTTAAAAGATAAACCAAATATTATTACACTAAAATTATAAATCAATGATTTTTTTAATGTCATTAAATTTTATATCGCTGTTAATTTTGTTATAGTATAACAAAATTATTTTACAAAATTGAATTACCGACTTTTTGTGGAACTAGTGACAAAAATTAATTACACAACAAGATACTTTCTGGGTTTTTCTCCTTCTCACTATTTCTTTCCCTTTTTTCCTTTTTTTCCCCCACATGTTCCAATTTTGTTAATACATTAAATAGAGAAGCAGTGAAGTACCGAAATTGAAGAGAGCAAGTTATGAGATTGAATAAATTAATTGTTAGGGTTTTGATTTGGGAAACTTTTAGGGTATAGAATTGTGGGTGAGTTTTTAGTGTTCAAATGATGGAGGAGAAAGTGATAAAAAAAATGATCGAAGACTGTTAAGGAAATTTTGGAGATTTTAGGCAAATATCAATTTATTTCCTTTTTCTAAGAGATTTACCATATATTTAGGCCTTAATTGTTATCATAATATCTTGATTGTGATCTAGAATATTTTCTTGTAACCTATATTAATCAAACTATGAAGCAATGGAAAGGCAAGACAATTAAACCGAAAATCAATTCTAATATGGTATCAGTCGCTCAGGATTTTACGATTCATATTAAAAAAAAAAAAAAAAAAAAAAAAAAAAAAAAAAAAAACAGAAGAAGAAGAAGAGAAACCCAGAACACGACCTACCATGGCTGGAAATCAGCCACCATCACCACCGCCTCCACCAAAAATTGATTCTTTTTCTCCGTATTATCTTGGCCCTCATGATCGGCCCGGTGATTTCATCACTCCGACTCGACTCCGTGGAGACAATTATGATGAATGGGCTAACGATGTTTAAATGGCTTTACAAGCAAGACGGAAATTTGTCTTCTTGAATGGCCAAATTACTTCACCCACATCTCCTTGTACATAAGATGATTGGGATACTCTTCAAGCAATGCTTATTTCGTGGCTCATGAACACCATCGATCCCGAAATCAAAACCACACTTTCTAGATACAAAGATGCCAAAAGGCTCTGGGATACTCTTAAATCCCGTTTTTCCATTGTTAATGGACCTCGAATTCAGCAGCTTAAATCATCAATTGCTCGTTGTGAGCAAACGAAAATCATGTCAATTGCACAATACTTTAGGAAATTAACATCTTTGTGGGAAGAATTGAATAATTATGAACCCCTAATTACCTGTTCTTGCTGCGTTTCTTGTACGGCAGGCGAGGAGCATGCGAAAAGAAGAGACAATACAAGACTCCATCAATTTTTAATGGGCTTATATCCCGAAAATTTCTCACAAATTCGAGCAAACATATTGTCTCAAGATCCCCTTCCCTCTCTTGATCGTGCGTATCAATTACTTGTTCAAGATGAACGGGTTCGACTCACGCGGTCTCTACCGGAGGACAAGCCTCTTGATGCTGTTGGTTTTGCCGTTCGAGCGCCACCAGGAAGGGCCAAATCTAAGCAGCCGATATGGGCCGCAGGTACAGCCGGTGTAACCTCAGATCCACGAGACAAACAGGACAAATCAATGCTATTTTGCTCACATTGTAGGAAAACGGGTCATGAACGATCCGGATGTTTTGAATTGAATGGTTACCCAGAATGGTGGCCACCGGGATCTTCAAAGCTGCAGCCCAGAAATTCAGGTACTGCTGGTCGTGGTAAACCGCCTCAAAACGCAGGCAAGGGTCGTGGTGGCTCCGCCATGGCTCACGCTCTCAGCACCAGCAGCCATATCACCTCTTCTCTTCCTTCAACTAATGAACAGGTTGGGCATGTTTTCTCACCAGAACAATGGAAGATACTTGCTTCCTTCATTGGTAATAATAAGATATCTGATGATAGATTAACGGGTGAGTTTGGTTGCAATTTATGGATTATTGATACGGGAGCTTCCCGACATGTTACTTGTACCGATTCGTGGTTGTTTGATGTTCATAATGTCACTTGCTCGGTGGGTTTTCCTAATGGAAAATCTGTGGTCGCAACAAAGGAAGGATCCGTCTGTTTATCTGAAAATTTAATTCTTAAACATGTGCTTTTTGTTCCGGAATTATGTTGCAATTTAATTTCGGTCTCGCAAATTATTGATGATTTAAAATGTACTGTACAATTTACTCCTACTAATTGTGTTATACAGGACCAATTGAGGGAGCCGATTGGGACGAGCATTAGGAGGAATGGACTTTTCTACTTTGAGGGAACTAATTAGGCTCAACAAATCTTGGTGAATGCGGTATTCTCTACTTTGGATTTATGGCACAAAAGGATGGGTCACCCCTCTGAAAATGTAGTGAAGCTTCTTCCCACTGTTTCTAGTAGTAAGGGTAGTTTAAATAAAGTTTGTGATGTTTGTTTCCGTGCAAAACACTCTAGGGACAAATTCATTTTGAGTAACAATAAAGCCTCCAGAATATTTGAAAAAGTTCATTGTGATTTATGGGGTCCATATCGACACCCATCTTCCTGTGATGCAAGATATTTTTTGACTATAGTTGATGACTTCTCCAGAGCCATTTGGCTTTATTTGATGATTGATAAAACAGAAGTATTTAGTATGTTTATGTCCTTTGTGGCCATGATAAATAGACAATTTTCTCAAAACATTAAAGTGGTTCAAAGTGACAATGGAACTGAATTTAATTGTTTGCTGGATTACTTTAATGATAATGGGATTTTATTCCAAACTTCTTGTGTTGGGACACCACAACAGAATGGTCAGGTTGAACGAAAACATAAACATATTTTAAATGTTGCACGGGCTTTACGGTTTCAAGCAAACTTACCTATTTATTTTTTGGGGGAGAGTGTTTTAACTGCTGCACATCTCATTAATCGAACACCTAGACCTTTACTCCAAAATAAATCACCCTTTGAAATCCTTTTTGATAAATTACCTTCTTATGATACAATTCGTACTTTTGGGTGTCTCTGTTTTGCCCACAACCAAAAGACAAAGGGGGATAAGTTTGCTAGTCGTAGTCGAAAGTGTGTTTTCATGGGTTATCCATTTGGTCAAAAAGGGTGGAAATTATTTGATCTGGATTCTAAGCAATTTTTTGTCTCTCGAGATGTGAAATTTTTTGAGGATGTCTTCCCTTTTCTTGATCCGGACACTACACATATCATTCCCGAACACATTGTTCCACTCCATAATTATGTGGATTTTGATTTTGCTGAATGCACTTCTGATTGTATACCCTCTTCTAGCCCAACTCTTTCACAGCCCAATTCCACAAATGACCCTCCTCTCACGCCCAACTCACAAATCCAACCTCAACAACATTCAATTCCACAATCAAACCTAAGCCCAACTACCATGCAGCCCACAATTCAGCCCGAAACACAACTCAGCCCAATTCCTCAGCAGCCTCTGCCCATAGATCAGCCCACTGCATCAGATCAGCCCAACCGAAATGAAATTGGGCCTGCTGTCCTAGATCAGCCCACAGATCAGTCCACCTCTTCACAAATAGCTCAGTCCCACGATATGACCTTGGGCCGCGGTCTCAGACACAAGTTTCCTAATGTTCGGCATAAGGATTATGTGACCCATACTATTGTACAGAAAAGTCCATCTCCTTCATCTGTCCCGTCCAATGGGCATCCTTCAGGTACTCCATATCCTATAGCACATTACGTAAATTGTAACAGTTATTCTTTACGTTATCGGAATTTTCTTGCAGCTATAATTTCAGGCAAAGAACCACGATCGTTTAAGGAGGCCATGAAAGATGAAGGATGGAGACGCTCAATTCAGGATGAAATACAGGCTTTAGAGAAGAATGGCACATGGACTATGGAGGATCTCCCTCCGGGTAAGAAGGCTCTTGGTAGTCAATGGGTGTATCGTATCAAATATAAATCCGATGGGAGTATTGAACGTCTTAAATCTCGCCTTGTTGTTTTCGGTAATCATCAAACCGAAGGGATGGACTACAATGAAACTTTTGCTCCAGTTGCTAAAATGGTAACTGTTCGGGCCTTTCTTGCTATTGCTGCTTCTAAAAACTGGGAGTTGCATCAGATGGATGTTCATAATGCCTTCCTTCATGGCGATCTTGATGAAGAAGTATACATGAAGCTTCCACCCGGTTTTACCTCATCATCCCCTACCCAGGTATGTCGTCTACGAAAGTCTTTATATGGGTTAAAACAGGCTCCTCGGTGTTGGTTTGCAAAGTTAGTATCTGCATTGAAAGATTACGGGTTCCTTCAGTCTTACTCGGATTATTCCTTATTCACTTACTCCCGTGGTTCCATTCAAATAAATGTTCTTGTTTATGTTGATGATCTGATTTTATCTGCGAATGATTCTACAGCCCTGCAAACCTTTAAAGCTTAACTGTCAGACTGTTTTCATATGAAGGATCTTGGGAGTCTGAAATATTTTTTGGGTATTGAAGTAGCTCGCAGCGCTACGGGTATCTTTCTTTGTCAAAGAAAGTATACTCTCGATATTTTGTCTGAAACTGGATTGTTAGGCTCTAAGCCTATCGGGACCCCGATTGAACAAAACCATAAACTTGGTTTAGCTACAGGTGATTTTCTGTCTGATCCTGAATCCTATAGACGGCTTGTTGGTAGATTGATCTATTTAGCAGTTACTAGACAAGATCTCGCTTACTCAGTACATATCTTGTCTCAATTTATGCATTAACCTCGCGCTGAACATTGGGAGGCGGCCTTACGTGTGGTACGCTACTTGAAGGGTACTCCAGGCCAAGGAATTTTATTGAGATCGGACAGTGATCTTCACTTGCAGGGCTGGTGTGACTCTGATTGGGCAGCCTATCCTCTTACTCGCCGATCTTTAACAGGCTGGTTGGTTTTTCTTGGTCATTCACCTATTTCATGGAAGACTAAGAAGCAAAATACTGTCTCTCGTAGTTCTGCGGAAGCCGAATATCGATCCATGGCTGCTATAACTTGTGAATTAAAATGGTTGAAAGGTCTATTGCTTAGTTTGGGCGTCCAACACCCCAAAGCCATCAAATTGTTCTGTGACAGTCAGTCTGCTTTACATATTGCTCGAAATCCAGTTTTTCACGAAAGGACGAAACATATTGAAGTCGATTGTCACTTTGTTCGTGATGCAGTATCTATAGGTTTGATCGATCCTTCCTATGTTCCCACACATACACAGCTCGCTGATGTCTTCACAAAAGCGCTTGGCAAGTCACAGTTTGATGTTTTATTATCCAAGTTGGGCATCTTTTCTCCGGATGCTCCACCTTGAGGGAGGGTGTTAAGGAAATTTTGGAGATTTTAGGCAAATATCAATTTGTTTCCTTTTCCTAAGAGATTTACCATATATTTAGGCCTTAATTGTTATCATAATATCTTGATTGTAATCTAGAATATTTTCTTATAACCTATATTAATCAAACTATGAAGCAATGGAAAGGCAAGACAATTAAACCGAAAATCAATTCTAATAAAGAGAAAGTGAAACTAGCAGATGAGTATATTATGCACGAGGATGTCATAGTAAATAACGGTGATTTGTAAAGTTAACAAATCACCCCTATGTGGTAAGATTTGATAGGGGGAGAGTTTTATGATTTTAATTAACGTTTTTTAGTTTTGTTTATTTTATTATTATTATTATTATTATTATTATTATTATTATTATTATTATTATTATTATTATTATTATTATTGTCTTTTTATGGTGATTTTCAAATTAAGGTTATTGATTAGAAAATATTGTATTATGCATAACATTTTTAATTATCTATAGAAGTACAAATGTTTGTCATGAAAGAGGTCTATTAGAGCCCAATCAGCCAATCTATGTTTATTTACTAAAATCCGTTTATAATCCTTTTTGAACCCTTATCTAATCCTTATCTTTCTTTTTACAAAGTTAGTTTTCAGCTCAACCCTTTTAAACCCTTCCTATATAGAACCCTTATTATAGAGGGTCGATCACGGGCCACGATGGTGGTCTAGGCCACTGCACGGGCCTAGTTACGATATATAGAATTATATTACTTCCTTAATTCTCAATTTATGTTTCAATAAGTCAATATTCACAAAAACTAAGAAAAGTTTAAAATTTTACATAGTAAGTATATTATTTTATTAAATAATAAAGTTTCATCCAAAATGTCAGAAGCTTGGGATTATCGACTTGTTTTTTGCGGATGATTGGCTGATGTGCAGTTTGTTACTACTGTTAAAGGGATATTAGATGATTTTTCTTCTGTTTCGGGTCTCGTTGTGAGTATGCCTAAGAGTGATGTGCTTATTGGGAGTGTTTATAAGGATGTTATATCTCCTCTTTCTTCTTGCCGAATCAAATTTGTTGATTGCAAAAGCGTCGTTGATAGAATCCTTCCTAGGATCCTTGATTAGACTAGTCACTTTATTTCCTGTGTTGCGAGGGTCCAATTGGTGAGTAGTGTGCTTTAAGATATGGTTTCTTTTTGGGCTCAAATCTTTTTATTGCTGAAGAAACTGGTTAGGAAGATTAAGAGTATGGTTGTTTGGTATGATAGCGTTGTGTCTCGTTAAAGTCCTATCTCTTGGCCTAAAATATGCTTGCTCAAGAGTTGTGTGGGGCTTAATTTTCTATAGTCTTGTTTGGAATGAGGTGGCGCTTGTAAAATAAATTTGGGCATATAATCAACTATCATCCACTAAAATAATTCTATTTGTCAAGCCTCTTGAGATATGACATTTATTATTTTTCAATATTTTTTAAAATATGCATTAGTATGTATAATGATTAAAACAATTTGAAACAACATTATTATCTAGTTAACAAATTGCACTACCAACGTTATATTTATCAAATGAATTCTCAAACATCTATATACTTTATACATTAAAACAACACTCTTATCTATTTACAACATTGAACTTACAATCATGAGGAATTTATGATTTTTTTAATTATAATGAAAATTCCCATACAACTATTATCTATACTTCAGTTGTTGTTATTAACTTTTTAGAAGTTATTAAGATACCCTTGCTAGGTTTAGACATTTCTAATTCAAACATTGCACATCACTTGAAAAATGGATACATATTGTCAATTTAATTGACTATTTCACCACATCCAATATTTTCTTGTTCAAAAGATTTGGTAGCAATAAGAATTTATTTTTTTGACTTATTATACACAAATGGAAAGTAGAGATAGTGTTCCATGTAAAAGATTGGAATGAGATAGTTTGGCAAAGGATTCAACCTTATACATTTTTAGTCACAATGTCTAATATTGTAGGAATTTTTTTGTCTTATTACACTTCTACATATTTTTAGTCACACAAATACAATATTTTTTTATTCATATAACTTCAACCAAAACCTTGAATTTTACAAATTCTATTCAACTTTTTGAACTGTTAAAGGTTAATTATTTTATTAACTGTATTGTATGAGACCGTCTCATCGTGAGACAGGTTCATATAGTAGCACATTTTTTTCAATTAATTACTTTAAGATCAAAAGTAATCGTTTTAAGATTATGAGTAATAAGTAATAATTCTAATACTATAAAAAGTAATTATATTAAAATTATAAGTGCTCACTTTAACGTTTTAAGTTATTATTTTAAGACAAAAAAATATATTGGACCAGCTCAATAAAAATGGTCTCACCGTGAAACAGTCTCATTTAAGAATTAGTGTTATTTTATTTATAACTAAATTTTTAAACGAAATAAAGTTTTTTGGGCAACTAGTGTATTCAAACAACGTGTATACACTAAATGGTTGTGAAACAAAGCTATTCCTTTTTAGCTGCCTTTAAATATTTTAATTCCTACTACCTCATATTCAATCTTACTTAATCTCATTTATCTTTTTCACATTTGGCGAGATAATATTTTAATCTTTAATATTTTAAATTGTGTATGATTAAAAATTATGAAAATTTTATATTAATAATCTTTGCATTGTGACGAATAAAATAAAATCTTACTTGACTATATTTTAACTTATACATTAAAAATAAAATATAAATTAATAATGATTATTGAATAGTAACTAAAAAGTTAATAGGAAAAATAGGAGGGAGTATTAATTAAAGATGACAGCTAAAATAAAGGCTGAGAAACAAACCAGCACAATCATTATAATAGATCAAACACAAGAAAATAGTGGGAACACTTGTTCACATAGGCCAAATCGAATTTCAGAAGTTCATGGTATACCCAACCTTAGGAAATCATTTTATTGACATATATTTTAGTTTTAGGGCTTATTTAGCTCGAATATAAATATTTAAAGGGTAAAAAAAATCAAATTAATAGAATAAAGGTATTAGAAAAAAAGATAAACAAAAATTAAGTAGGAAAATTTTCCTCATTTTGAGGATCAGAGAAGATAGGTGAATTAGTTTTTGAAGTTTGAGGTTTAGAGGTAATGGAGTAACAACATTTTGAAAGATGAAAAACCACTATCTCGTAAAAGTTCCTGAGTGAACTTTTGTTGGGTCATAGTAATACCATCAAAGAGATAATTAATTTCAAGACCAAGAAAAAATCTTAATTGTCTAAGGATCTTTAATGGTAAAAACCTTATGTAAGTGTGCCTTTAAATCAGCAATTAAAGCAGGATTATACCCGGTTAGAATGATATCATCAACATAAATGACGACAAGAGTTAAAGAATAGACAGTACTCTTGATGTAGAGAGAAGAATCATATTGAGACTGAGAGAACCCTCGCTTTTGTAGTTCGAAGTTAAGTTTAGCAAACCACTGTCGAGACGCTTGTTTGAGGCCATAAAGAGATTTCTTTTACTTGCAAATGGTATTGGGAGATTGAGGGAGACCTGGATGTAAAGTCATGTAAACATCTTCATGTAAATCACCGTGTAGGAAGGCATTATTGATGTCTAATTAGAAGAGAGTCCAATTCTTAGAGGCTACAAGAGCAATTAAACAACGAATGGTTGTCATATTGACAACAGGAAAAAATGTCTCTTGATAATCAATATCATATTACTGGGTGTATCCATTAGCAACCAAGCGGGTTGGTACCGTTCAAGAGAACCATCAGATTTCAATTTGATCTTATACACCCATTTACAGTGTATGGGTTTCTTGCCAACAAGTAATGGAATAATGTCCTAAGTATTATTGTTGTCAAGAGCTTGTAACTCATTTTGCATAGCTTGTACCCATAAAGGATCTTTGATAGCTGCATTGTAGGTTTTGGGTTCCTTGTATAAGGAATGAGAAGTAAGAAAAGAGGAATGTGAGAGAGGGAGTTCACTGTCATTAACAAGGTTACACCAGTGCGTTATAGTGGTATTGCAAATATATATAGTCTTGAAGATGGGAGGAGGATTATGTGTTCTGAGTGATTTTGGAAGGGAGCAGGAGGTCAGAGTATGTAGGATGATAGGTCAACAATTAAAGAAGGGTCTTGATGGGTGTGATTGGCAAAATACAAAGTAGATGGTGTAGATGCATGTGTGGACGGTTGGGAAGAATAAAGTGGAGGGCATAAATTGTCATGCAATAAAGTATTGTCTTGGGAAGGAGTGAAACAACCAATATTTTAGTATAACTAAATTTTAAGTTAAATTGTGATTCAAGTTAAGTTAATACGAGTAACATTACTGTCACGCCCTTGTACTCAAGCAGAAGAACCAGAAGTTTAATATATATAAATCTAACATAAAAATGAATTCCCTATACTACATAAGATACCTTGCATATTATTTATTGTGATGCACTTATTTATGCATATTGCTTATTGCAATGTATATATTTCTATACTTGTATAATTCCTGGCAAGTTTCTACACTCGACTTAATAACTGTAACACCCCTGAATTTTCGACTCCTTAACGAAATCAAAACCGTAAAGAATAGGAGGAAATTCGGGTGTTACATAAAAGAAAAGGAAAAGAATTTGGATAAATGTTAAATATTAACTTTAAAAGGGTGAGTGAAAATTTCGGCAACATCTCTTCTAAAATCGAACATGTGGTAGAGCAATTAGCACACTACAAGCATTAAACTAATCTAAGGCATCATTGCCCTTAAAATCTCACACCATGGCGGAATGATTCGTCGGCGGGTTCTCAAATCAACATGCCAAGCATGGATCGTGATTCCAGTGTCGACGCTTGCGTTAAAATGACTTAACTCCTCAAACCATACAAAGTTATAAACTACGCAGCGAAAATACAAATATACAAGGGAGGACACAAGGCCTCATAAAAAAACATATACAACCAAAGTTTACAAAAGATAACAAGAGCTATAAAATCGAAAGATAACGGTATGACACAGGTTATGCTTCGCCCTCATCACTCTCCCCAAATGCAATGCAAAAGAAGCTCTAATACCTGCTATGCCTGTCTATGATCCTCCTGCTGCTCGACATAAGACCAAAGACTAATGTGTTATAGCAGGACAATCATAGAAGGTCATCAACAATCAAACATAAACACAAACACGTACACGTCAGTAACTAGCATCAAATATAATAAGGCCAACTACTAGATAACAGTATGTTATACAACAACAGAAGATGATTTAATAAGACTCAAGCACAGATAGTAACCGTTTATCGTCCACTTATACTTCTTGATCTCATTACGTCTTTTCCAACCCCAACCATGTGTTCTTGGGTAGAATGCAGGTCTTCATGCTCCTCTTTAAAAAACATAAACTCTTGCAAAACATGCATAGTATCAACTCAACCAAGTCATTAATAGAATACCTAACACATAACCTTATAGAGCATGTCTATCTTAAGGTAAGTGTGATCATTATCTGTAATACCCTTGAGGTAACTTAACTTAGGCACACTTCTCACTAGCATAAAATATTCTATCAACAAGTAGATGCTCTATCAAAGAGTAAACGTTCTATCAATGTGTAAGCTTCCTATCAAAGAATGAACCTTCTATCATTAAATAACTTTCAACCAATGAATAAACTTTCTATCACTAAATAACTTTATATCAGTGGATCTTTTCTCTACTTCCTGGCATAGTGACACGGCCAAGGGCGTTATCGGCCACTTGGCGCCCATGGCAAAGTATGAGCTCATGCCCCCTCCAACTGACCCTCTCGGGTCCTACCTTCGGGGAAAACTAACACACTGAGGTACTAAACCAGTGAAGAGGCCACCATATTGGGGTTTGCAAGGCCCGCATGGTAGCACCTAGGTCAAGGGGTGGTATCGGCCACCCGGCGCCCAATGACCCAAGCATGCTCATACCCCCTTACGGTGGTCCCGTCGAACCTCACCTAGGGGACTACTAAATCAACCGGACATAATCCAGTTGAGTCACGCCAGCTAATCATAATCTAATACTTTATCAGATGGGAATAACTTCCACTTTCGACTATTAATGAGCGCCCTAGGATAGCAGCACGCCAAAACCCACTGAGCCACTCAACAAAATATGAAATTCACCTATAAAGGAGTCATTCTAACTCCAATTAAGGCATAATCTAATTCTTAAATAAATAAGGGGGTGGTCCCCGCCTTCTACTAACACTCTCATTCTCTAAACTATTCTAAGCTCAGGGATTTCATAATCGATGGCCCTTCATATATAAAGTTTTCTCACTAGCACCTCATAATTTTGATACACTACATATTATCACAATAAACAATAATGTCTTAAGGGAAATTGCATATAAGGGTTAGTTACTGCGTGTACGTACCTGTAAGCGTCACTGCATGACCAAAGTTACAAAATTCGCCCAACTAAGGTTCTATTTTTCTCTTATGAACTGGAAACCTATACAAGTTAGAAATAAAACTAGTAAATCCCCTTAACTACTTTGTCATAGCAACTAAATACCAAAGTAACCACTATCACCTATTCAACATGAGTTTTTCGATTACTCTAGCACGTACACAACTCATTTAATACAAATCAAAATCATTAACTCAACACAACATAAGTCTTTTCACCAATTTAAAAAGTAAAAGCATATGTGAATCGTTCCTTTTCATCAACTAATTTTGAGTATATCGGTTCGCGTTATCCAAAAATAACTAATCACGACTAAGTCTTACAATTTTAATATAACACTTATACAACGATATGGCAAATCTTAAAGTTATCGAATTGCGATATCATTTGTTACATTCTCCAAAGCTAGAAAAAATTATAATCAAAACACGACTAGTAACTTTAGCAACCATCGACGATAAGTTGACATTATGCTCTTGGCTTACTAACATTATGCATTATGACTCCCACAACAACCTAATAAGGGTACTAGTAATTCGCAACAATCAAACCACAACAATCAGCAACTATTATTCCTAATTTAACAATCAAAATCACTTCCATAATCAGCTACAATCATCACCATTACTAATTATGACAACAACAGTCAATCGACTAAGTTTCAAAATAACTTTTAAGGTTATTTAATCAATCATCACACCACCCAAAATATAGCATAAAACACACATCATTAGTGATTTCATTTCTAAATCCAAACCCTAGTCACTTCGTGTTCAAAGATAACATATTTAATTAATACCCATACTAAGATTCAAAGAAACTAATACAAAACCAACACATCACCCATAATTTCAAATTACACTTCAAACCCTAAGTCATAAACATATTTAATTCATCAGTCAAATTTTTACCCCACAAAAAAATTCAGTGAAATCAACACAACCAACATCAAACTCAATACACTTAATAAAACTCCAATTAAAAGCTAGAAAATTCATTAGAGAAAATAGAAGATATGGCTTACAATGGGGGAGTAGTAAAGGGTGAGGGTATAGGTGGTGGTTGTGGTGGTGTGGAGCACGAAAATGGTCGAGTAAGGCTACGTGGGCTGCTGTAGTTGGCGTCATAGCAGCTTGCTGCTGTTGTTGGGGCAAAACGCAGCTCTTGTTGCCGCTAGGAGGAAGGGGAAGGCTGGTTGCTGCTCGTGGAGGGAGACGGTGGTGCTTCCAATTGAAGGGGAGGAGCAGCCGGTTTTCGTGTGGTGTGAGTGGTGCCATGAGTGTGCCGTTGAATCTTCACAAGGAGAAGAGGAAGAAAGAGAAGAGAGGGAAGAAGGAGGAGTGACGGCTGGTGGTTTGCACAAGGGTTTCATGCCCTTTTATCATGGTTATTATTATTATTATTATTATTATTATTATTATTATTATTATTATTATATTTATTTATTTATTTTCTAGGTTCACCCTCTTGAAAGGCCTAACTAGGAAAACTCACCTTCGAGTGTTCACACATTTTAATAAATAATTATTTTGATTCGAACGTCTTTATTTAGAAATCGTAATTATATTTTTTAATATAAATATATGTTAATATTTAAATTCGTATATGAAATGAGTTTATTAAAATTACTTTTAAATTAATTTAACATAATTATAAAATCCCCATAAGTTATTAAAATATTAGTTAATGACGTCAGAAAATCTCGGGGTGTTACAATAACTGACCCAATTCCCACCGTGTGTTCTAACTCATGTGTAGTCCTATGTGCTATATGGAGTCCCTTTTTGGTGCTATAAAGGTTTTATTGTTTGGTGTACTACTCAGTCGTGGTTGCTGATACTACTCAGTTCTTGTTGTCACTCTAAATAACTGTCCTTTGAGGGATAGTGCATTTATGAGCATTACAAGTATTAGTTGGATATCAGAGCAGAGCAATGAAGGATGGTCGAAACTTCTCTCTCGAGATGAATTTCATTTTTGATTTTCATTGTAAACAATATTTGTATTTAAGAAATTTATTTGTAGCTTATTTGAAAAGGGACATTTGTGTAAATTTTTATAAAATTATTTAATTCATTGAAGTATTTATTTATAAAACTCTAATTGGTTTGCTTAGACCTTTGGTGTGAGGTTGAAATAACCCGAGTAATTAGTCAAAAGTCTTTCGTTGTGTCAGAAAAAGTATTTTATTAAAGGTGATCAAGACTCGGGCTGTTACAAGGAGAGTCACTTTCTTGAGAGGTAGTGGTACTTTCTTGGGAAGTAGTGTGGTCTTGGAAAAATGATAAGGACGTAGTGGGTACAGTAGTTGAGTAAGGTAAGTGGTAGGGTAATTTAGTAGAAGTAGGGAGATAAATTGTGGGGAAAGAGTTGGTGGGGGGTATTATCAGAATAAAAAGGGAAATTTTTCTCATGAAAGATAATGTCTCTGGAAATAATGACTTTGTGAGTAGTGAGATTGTACACTTTATAAGATTTTTGAACAAATAGGTATCCCAAGAAGACACAAGGATGGGTGCGCGATCGGAATTTTTTTCGGCCTTGTTTGAGTGTAGAAATATAAGAAAGATAACTAAAGGTTCGTAGATGAGTGAGACTTGGACCATGACCATATAATTTCTCATAAGGGGATACAAAATTGAGTGTCGATAGAGGCATGCGATTATAAGATAGCATGCACAAAGAACACAATCACCCCAATAACGGAGTGGAACATTGGACTAAACATATAGGGCACGAGCAACTTCCAACAAATGTTTGGGTTTGCGTTCAACAACGTCATTTTGTTACGGCGTGTCACTACAACTTCTTTGGTGAACAATGCATTTGGATTGGTATAATTGTAAGATAGAACCTTCACAAAGTTACTTAGCATTATCAGAACAGATTGTTTGAACTTTGCTATTAAACTGTGTAGCAACATATTCAAGAAAATGTGTAAGATGAAGAACAGATTCAGATTTATTTTTCATCAAAAAAAAGCCATGTACAATGCGTAAAATCATAAACAATTGTGAGAAAATAAGAACATGAATTGTACGTTGTTTGAGTGTAGGGGATCTACACATCTATATGGAGTAATTGAAAAGGGACAATGGACTTGATATAGCTAGTAGAAAATGGATATCTTGTTTGTCTAGCCTTTGGACAAATTGTACAAATTACATCATGCTTTAATTGTTTTGTATCAAGATGGGGACAAGCTAACTTTAATTTGTGTAAAGAAATATGTCTTAGGCGTAGGTGCCATAGTAAAGAAGAAGCTGTCTTGTTATTGTCATGGGATGCTAGAGTGGCTTGGGAGTGAGAAGAGGCATCGGTAAGTTTTTACTTTGATGTGCAGTAAAGTCCATGGAAAATTTTACTAAGGACCAGAGGTTCTTTCATCAAAAGGCCCTGAACAAAACAATGAGAGCGAGTAAAATGTAAAGTAAGATTATTATCTGAACACAAGCGTTGAACAGAAACAAGGTTAAAATGAAATTGAGGGACATAAAGAACATTAGTGAGGAGAATATTATCAAGTAATTTTATGTCACCAACCATAGTAACACAAAATTTTCGGCCATCAAGTATAGTAATGTAATGGTTAGAGCCTATGAGCTGTTTGATATTGGTAAAAAAAGATAGAGAATGGCACATATGATCCGTAGCGCCGCTGTCTATGATCCAAAAAGTAGAATCATGCTTAGAAATAAGACAAGAAATACCTGCTAGATGAGGAGTATTGGAAAGATTGGAAGAAACAAGTTGACAATCATCAAGAGTAGAGCTCTTGTGCTTGCCAAGAAGAGAAAGTATAGTGTTAAATTGAGTTGTGGAAAACCAGTATGTTCAACATTGGATGCATCATCATCAGAGGTAGTGTGGACAGCAGCAGCCACAAGTTTTCCAGGTCTAGTAGAGGGAGGATAACCATGAACCTTAAAGCATCATTCAAGAGAATGAGCATTGATCTTACAATGCTCACAAAAATGACGAGAGAAACGTTTTGTACTCGAAATAGGTTGACGATCTGAATGTTTAGTACCAGAATGCATGCGATGAGAAGCATTTTTTCGATCATATATGAATTCCATGGAATCAGGTACAGTGGTAGAAATTTGGGTGAGTTCTTTGTGACGTTGCTCTTAGAGAAGAAGGCGATATGCTTGTGAAATAGTTGGTGGTTGCTCCATCATGAGTATATTGATACAGACATGTTGGAAGTTGTCATTAACTTTCATGAGAAAGTGCATCGTACACTGCTATTGCTGTAATTTGAGGTATTGCTTAGTAAGACCACGTACACATCCACTAAGGTGATCAAGTTCATCCCAAAGTCTTCATTTTTGTGAAATAATTAGCAATGTGTTGATCAGTTTGTTGATTCTTATTAGTGAGTTCTTCTTGGAGAGAATAGAGTAGTGCCATTGACACCTATCCAAAACGATCTTCAAGATCACACCAAATTTCTTGAGCAGTACTACAATACATGATACTCTTTGCGGTTAAACGGTCCATAGAGGCAATTAGCCATCTGATCAACATATTGTTGCAACAAATCCAAGCTTTGTGATCAGGAGAAGAAGAAGAAGAAGGTTGTGGTAGAGTATCATTAATGACCATTAAATGTTTCCAATTGGTGTATCCAGTACCATCAAAAAGAATAGATACATGTTTAAAACCAGCATGATCAGAAGGATGCAAATAATATATGCTAGAAGGATTATGTGTAAGATCAAGATCAGTAGGCATTGTTTTGATTTGGAAAAATAGGGTTTCGGAAAAATAAAAAAAAGGTTTAGGAGTGCAGAAAAAATGGCGGAAGCAAACGAAGAAAAAAAAAAACAACAAAACAAGATTTAGAAGAGAGGATCAAGATTAGGCTGATACCATTTTAGAACCTCCATTGTTAGCCATTGGAGTATTATTGAGAATGAACAAACACTACCAAGAAAAGTAGAGTGAAGAAGGTTTAGGGAGAGAAAAGTAAAAACCCTCTTGGAATCGAAAATTTGAAAAAAAAGAGATTATTTATCTACTTAATTCCAAATATAAGATTGGGGAAAACTTATGTCCCAAAATAAGCTTCCGTACATCCAATCCTAGCTTCGGGTAGAGTCGCTATTAGTAACAGCGAAAGTGAAAAAAAAAAATTAAAAGCCCAAAGTCGCTGTTAGTAACAGCGACCTAAAAAACAGCGACCTAAAAAAAAAATTAAAAGCCTAAAAAAAAAAATTTTTTTTTTTTTTTAATTTAAGTCGCTGTTAGTAGTAATAAAAAAAAGAGTATAGGTTTCTTTTTTTTTTCTATCCGAATCTGACACTTAGACTTGTGGCCATGGCCAATTATAGTTGTTGAATCTTTGTAACAATTACATACACCGATACCTCTACCAATCTTCCCTTCCCCTGACTGTACTCTGTTGATTGCTTCTAGCTCTGATAGCCACCATCCTCTCTAGCGCTCATCGCACTGCCTTGCCCTACATTTTCTTTATCCTTCCCGTTTTCTTTTTTTATCCTGTCAACCTGATTGAGGCCTTTTGGGGGGTTTTAAAGTACATTTTTTAGGAGTAGCAATGTCAATTTCCTTCTCTTTAGGTATTAAAGGTCTAAATTAAGGAGCTTCTATGGTTCATAACTCCTACAATCTTTATTGGCTTTGAATTTCCTTATTTTATACTTACAAGTACTCTGCTTATACATCATACTGATCAGTGTTGACAATTATCTCTTAAAGTGTCTTGTCTCTTGCTATCATTGTATTTCAGATCCAAAATACTACTCATAGTCAAGTTAAATCCAAAATTTAATGTTAAGGTTACTACTAACAGCGACTTAAATTAAAAATAAAAATAAAAAAAAAATTTTTTTTTAGTCGCGGTTAGTAACATCGACTTTGGGCCTTTAATTTTTTATTTTTTTTAGGTCGCTGTTACTAACAGCGACTTTGGGCTTTTAATTTTTTTTTGTTTTTTCACTTTCGCTGTTACTAACAGCGACTCTACCCGAAGCTAGGATGGGATATACGGAAGCTTATTTTGGGACATAAGTTTTCCCCAATCTTATATTTGGAATTAAGTAGATAAATAATCTCATTTTTTTCAATCTTTCCTCGGAATCTTGTAATTATTAATGCACAACTATATATATAATACCTATTTATAAGATAGGTGTAAAACTTCTTTATACATTGTAACAAACTTTTATTGAAAAAGAATAAAACTATACAGCTCATAACATAACGAAGCAGATTGTTAATGCCACGCATAAAGAAAGAAACCAGTATATCAACATCAATTCAAACGAGACCTTAACGGTAATTCCTACTTCCTTAAAAAAATTTTCTTTGTGAAATTTCGAGAAATAGTTTTTTCTTATTTGCTTATACACAAAAAGTTACATTTAACACAAGAAATTCAAATTTACCCCCACTTTCCACTTGATTAAGAAATTCATGCACTTTGTGCAAATTTGCACTTTAAAGAAAATTTATATTTCTCAAACATGTTAACCATACAACTACTCAATAAACCAATTCTTAAGAAATAAAACATCCAAGAGAATAAAGAGGCAATCAAACCACCTCTACAACTTGATACATAAACAGAGTTCTTGATTCATGCCAATATTCCCTCTATTATTTTTTAGAATACATCAGTTATATTTTCGATAAAATTTAATGATATGATATATCAAATTGAAAAATAAGATAAAACAATAAATAAATGATAGAAATAAGTTATTAAAATTGGTTGATAACAATTTGTGGATGAGAAATAAAATAAAAATAGTAGGTCTACTGAAATAAAAACTAATGCAAATAAAAAGGATATAATGAATATTATATAAGTTTTATATTGACAAGTTGGCTACTTGTCATTTGTCACTTGTTAGCTATTCTTATGGGCGACAAGAAAATATAATGTATTAAGCTAATGCTATACGTTTTTTTAGTAAAAGCTAATGCTATAACCTAATACAGTACTTATTAAGTACAATTCATAAATAATTAAGTAGAACTATAATTTAATCAATGCAAGTAATATATGTCTATATAATAAGTACTTTATTGACAAGCAATATATTATTGACTAGTTCGCTTCTACTTTTTTTTTTTTTTTTTTTTTTTTTTTTTTATCTAATCCTATGTCTGACATTAAACTAAATTAAATGTCTTAAACACATATTATTCCAAATACTTAAGCGCTACACAAAAACCTGTTCTTAATCATCAATCAATAAAATATAGGAGTAATAACTAATAAGCATTGTATATTGACAAGTTGGCTACTTGTCATTTGTCAGCTAATCCAAAGTGCGGCAATTAGATCTAATTATTATTATGCTCATGTGCCATACCGTACTGAATATGCTTAAGGGGAGTAAAAAATTGTTTTTTCTATTTTTTCTATCATTATTCTTTGTTTGATTTTTTAAAGGAACCAACTTCACTGAACTTTTAAACAGATACTTGAAGGTAAAAAAATAATATATATATATATATATATATATATATATATATATATATATATATATATATATATATATATATATATATATATATATATATGTGTGTGTGTGTGTGTACAAATTACAGAGCAAACAAACTGTATTAATCTTGTTATTAGAATATCCATCGTGGCAATAGTAATTTGATAGCAAATGGAAAAAATTTATATGTTGCGGTTGTTTTGAATTTTATGTAGTGCTTTTTGCCCCAATCATATGTAATATGAAATTCAAACATATAACGTTTTTCATGTTAAATTTTAATAGTACGTGACATTTAACGCATAGAGTATACACCAAACATAAAATTGCCACTATATACTTAAACTTTTTATTGTATAAGTGAAATCATATTATTTATTAAAAAACATAAATTACATTGCAAAAGCTGTATATGGGTTTATAAAGTATTTTTCTTTGAATTTAGGAAGAATTTAGTTTGTTTTTACTCTTTCTTTCCAATATCTCTAGTTTCCTTTTTTATTTGGGAGTTTTTTAATGAGATAAAAAAATTTTAAATTAAATCGTATCCTTCGGCTTCAAACCAAATATGTTTAAATAATTATAATTCAAAATATTTTGTTGATGATATCTCTAGGTCAGACTCGTGGTCAATTTAATTGTACCCTTGTTATGGAAGTTTCATTCTTATAATTTAGTCTTCTTACACGTAGGGTTAGGGATTGCAAAATTAATGGATAGATGTAGTACGTTCTCTTCTATATTCATACCCACCTAAAATTTTTATATTCACCATCCACCCAGTATTTATTGTACGCAGAATTTTTATATCCACACCTACCCACATAAGTATGCATTCAAATTCATTATTACGTACTAATATGGCCAACTGGGTATATATTCACCTTAAATTCACTCTAAATTTGAGTTATATACTTTATAAATCTTTAGAAATTTAATCGTATCTCTAATTTTTTGTTTAAATCATTAATGTAAATAAATAAAATTTATATTCTAATTTTTTTAAGGATAGTTTTTAATAAAAATATTACAAAATTGATTCAAATTTGACGAAAAAAAAAATTAATGGTATATGGTGAATTAATAATTTATCATAAACGGCACACTAACAGCAGTTGTCATTAATGGTATTCTGTGCTAACGGACGAAAACTCAATAGTATATGGTGAATTAAAATATTTTGTGTGATATATGGTGAATTTCGAAGAAACTCAATAGTATATCATGATTTATCCATTTAAGTTACTTAATTGACAAATTGGCTACTTGTCGTTGTCACTGGTCAGTCAATACTATATTCCTAAAAATAAAACAGCTGGCTACTCAGTACTTCCTATAAATCTAGCCATGGATTTGCAATCTTATTTTCATCCACCAAACTACACACATAAACAACACAATTACGTACACAATAACAGCAGAAACAAATGTGTCACAACCATCTATTTCTAGTATTGGCATTGGCATGTCTGTCAGTGTCACAAATCTCAGTAGCTGCCTCACCCATTGCTTTACCAGGGTGCAAGGAAACTTGCGGAAACATTAGCATTCCTTATCCTTTCGGCATTGGTCCTATATGCTCACAAAACCCTTGGTTTGAAGTCGAATGTCTCGAAAATTCATTCAAGTTAAAAAAACTTGGAATTTTCGGGTCCAAAATAACTTTGGACCCGGTCAATGGGGAACGCACTTTGGTATCAATCGTTCCATGTAGTCGCATTTGTGGGGGAGACGGAAACCCACAAACTCAAGTGTTTTCAAATTCCGATAATTTAAAAGGAAGTCCATTTTTATTCTCTAGAAAACGTAATGTTTTATTAGTAAACTCATGTGGAAGTGACGTAATTATACGTGACAAAAACAACAAACCGCTGGGCGGATGCGCAGCAGTTTGTAACACTAACACGTCTACTATAGGTGTAGATTGTTATGGCATTAATTGTTGCCAAACAACAATCTCATCTTCGATTGATTTTTACTCTTTAGAAGTTAGTAGTATTGGTAGTAAACGTACTATTGGTGATGAATGTACGAGAGCAGTTTTAGTGGATGCTAGTTTTATACGTAACAAGAAAAAAAATCTAATGCATTTTCAAGGTTTGTGTGATCCAGCTTATGTTGTGTTGGAATGGAGTGTCAAAGATTTGCCAGTTAAGACAGCTAGTTATGCGGACGCTTCTTGTGTTAGTAAAAGTCCAAGTGCTGATGATGCGGGAGGTTATGTTTGTCGTTGCAAAAATAAATCTTTAGGCAATCCTTATCTTCCTTATGGTTGTCGAGGTATGGATACAGATTGTTGATTACAATTTTTTTACTTAAATACTAAACCTAGCTACTTAATTTTAAACAAGTTTTTAACATTTTAATATTTTTATATTATTTTTAGATACCGTATATTTTCTACTAATTTTATTAAAATATTTTTAATAGGTTTGGTGGTACTAATATATATTTTTTCTATTTAAATTATTTTAATGTTTTTTTGATGCTTATGTTTTCTGCTTTTTCTCCATCAATTTTAATTTACTTTTATCCTATTCACTTTAAATGTCCTATTTAATTTTGACATATTTGTTGATGCATGTTTTCAATGTTATATATTTCTAATTGCGTTTGAGTAAAAAATTATCAAAAGTTGATATTAATAATGTTTACAATAAGACGAATCAAACAAGATTCACTTGACTATGTTTTAACTTATCCTTAAATTTATAACAGAGCACCTAATAAAAGTGATTGATGAATAGTGTTAAAAAAGCAAAATGACACATGTAAAGTGAATAAGAGGGAGTAGACCTGGGAAAACGGTTGGTCGGTCGGGTTTTGGGTCGGATCAATTTCGGTCGGGTCATTTTCGAGTCGGGTCAGTTTCGGATCAGGTCAGTTTCAGGTCGGATCACTCTGGGTTTCGGGTAGGTTCGAATTGATCCAACGGGTTACCATAAAACATTAGAATATCCAATCGACTAATTCAACATAAAAAAAATCATTAAAATGTCTAAAAAAAATCATTAGAGAAATTACATGTACGATTTTCAAAAAATAGTTGGTATGTCAGGTTCATTTAAGTGCAAGAAAAATAGGGGAATTAATACTTATTTTGAAAGACTTGTAAGATACGCGCTTTATAAAAGTTATTTTGTTTATTATAATTGTAACGTTAGATAAAAATGACGTTAAAATTATCTTCACAATTTTCATGTTGGAAAGATATACAACTAACTAAGTACTTATTTCGTCTTATAAGATACGCGTTTTATAATTTAGGGTAGCGACATTCGTTTTTTGAAAAGCTCATTCAAACGTGCGAAACGTTCGTATAAATTATATTGATTTGCTTACTGAAATGTAGAAGAATTAAAAACTCATTTGACTGATTTAACAAGATATATGTATTCAATTAAGATGATTATAACGTCCTGTTTTTAAAGAAAAATAATTACGATGGCTAAAAAGACGTTAAATACGTGTTTTTTGAGATCTATTGATGAGTTTTAGGGTTCAAGTGATATACTCAATATGTTGAGATACTTTGAAAACTAAAATGTTATTTGAAATGAATTCTAACATTGAAATTACTCTAAAAATTGATATTAAATCGGTAAAAACGGGTCGGTTTCCGGTCGGGTAATTATCGGGTCGGTCATGTTTCGGATTAAGTCGTTTTCGGGTCGGTCGGGTTCGGGTTTTGTCGGGTCGGGTCCCGGGTTCATTTTCGGGTCGGATCAAATTTTCCCAGGTCTAGGAGGGAGTATTATTCAATATAATAATATATTTACTATTTATTACATGATTTCATTTTTCTTAACATACATAAATATTTATAGAGTTATTGGTGACTTGAGTGCACCATTCAAGACTATGCATTAGTATGAGTGCATAGAAGTGGAATCTTTTGGGTGTTTAAGCTAGTCACATAATGTATAGCTAAGTTGGTGGATTAATTTGTGTGTTAATAATGGTATTTAAGTTGGTGATCAATGTATGAAGTAAATGGTGTGTTGATGGAGGCACTTAAACATGCATATTATGATGGTAATTAAAGGTGATGAATGATAGTTAATGAGAAGACTAAAGGGTGAAGGTTCTTGTACGAGACATCCAAATAATGAAGCATTGCCTTGATTGAGCATTGGATTAAGTTTTTGACTCTTAGTGTTCTTTGGAGCTATTTATTATGGAGTTAATCCCTTGTATTAAGTATGCAATACTCATTAATGTAATCACCTTTACAAATAGAGATCTCATATGCTCATCAAACACATCCACAAAATTAGCCCGAGCCTAAACACATAGTCTAAACTCTTCTCTATTGTAATTCTCCTTTGTGATAATATAAGTGAGAATCTATACACCGAAGGACGTAGCCTTAATTGGGTGAACCTCGTTAAATTAGTGTGTCGTTTTTATTGCATTATTTTCTCCTACAAACATCGTTTTCATTGAAAGTGTAATTTGTTCATCACAAGACTTCATACACTCGATCTTGGTGATATTGGAGTTTAAAACACATCATTTGAACTCTAATATAACATCGTTTTCAATATTATTTGTGGGAACAAATTTAAGGAACGAAAAGAGTTTTTTTTTTATTAGGTTGAACTTAATTTTACTGAAAAATTTGTACAAATGTTATTCGTTAATTAATTAGAATTTTTTGTACTTAACTTATTATTATACTTTAGACTTATATATTAGACTTTCAAAACCCGAAATTTAGTATCTTTGAGAAACGTAGTTGGTTTTATCTTGCTGTATCCATTATATACAGGCTATAGCATTAGAGTTTGTAGTAGTTTAATTTTTTTCCAGTTTGTTGTTTTCTCTTTCTCATGTATTGTCCTATATATAAAAGGACCCTTCATCTTCTTGAATCACAATTAAAAATCTTCAAAATTTTTTAGCACGACAATCAATTACTGCATTAATTCATTCATCAATTTATTTATCTATTTATTTATTTATTTATTTCTGAAGGTCTTAATTAACATGGGAAATCATACTTATTGGCAGATGGTCCAAAAGCACGTTTGTCTGAGAGTTCATCCACACACAAGGACGTGCAAATCCATTGAGAAACGCAAAGTGGCACACGCATGTAATGGTAGCACGTGAAGGGTCGCACGTGTCTGTACTGATAGTTCGACATCCATAGATATACAGAAGGATGTTCAAACATATCCTTTTTTCAATTTTAGCTTAAAGAATAATTAGCTTGGACTATGTTTCTTAAGCCTGTTTATTAGTTTATGAGTTTAAGCATGTGTAATTTTATTCACATGTAGTGTGTGTTCCTTGCTACATGCATTATGTTATGATGTATTTTGTGTTATTGAGTTAAACAGCCATTATGTGTGAGCACTCTTGAGTGTTCCATCGTTGCTACATCAAACAAAACCTTTTAAAATTGTTTATATCAACTATTCCTCTTAATAAATCAAACCTTTGTGGGATGTGTTCTGTATTCTACATCATTAAAATAAAAGACATTCCCTTATTTCTTAAGCTATTAAAATAAATAAAAAAACTAAAAGAGAAAAATAATGATATATGCAATTATTTATAATTATTCATGACATTTATGTTAGAGTATACAACATATCCTGGGGTCTTAAACATTAGTTTAAGTCTTTTTGGTTGATTTGGTTCCTTGATATGGCATCGGAGTCAATGTGATAAGAGGTTACGAGTTCGAATCTCAAACACCCCTCATTTAAGTGGAATATTCAACACCAAATATGAGGAGGGTCTGTATTGCACCCATACTTCTAGCCCAAAGGGCTCTCGTGTGAGGGAGCATGTTAGAATATATAACATATCATAGGGCCTCTACTATCAGCTTAAGTTTTTGATTGAGTTGGTTTCTTGACAATTTATACTCCATTTTGGTTTTGTATCTGGTTTATCTTGTAGAATTTTAGTTGTGTTTGAGTAACTTCTCCTTTGAGTAATCCATATGAGTATGCACCTGCTCCAAGGTGCGAGCCCTCTAACCCAGACTCTCTTTAACCGTATGCTTTTACCTAGCACGATAGACACACTCGGTAAAACTCCTCTCATAAGGGTCGCCTCTAAGAAATGTAGGCCTAAAGCTGTTGTCAGACAATAAAATCCAAAAGAAACCATTGCCTCTATCATATTAACCGCTATCTTACTACGTAATTTAAAAATAAAATAACAAAATAACTAATCACTAATAAACAAATTAAAAACACATAATTATAAAAACTAATCATTAATTAATTAATTAAAAAAATAAAGTACTTAAAAATAATAAATACTTCACATTAAAAAAATATATTTTAGTTGGTGCCTCACTAGTAATCTGTCTTGCATTGGCATAGAGGTGGTCGTCTCTTAGTAGGTTGGAAGCCTAGCTGTTTTCAAGTAAACATTCTGTCATATAGTAGCCAGATGATTCATACTCATGTCAAACCTCTTATGAGGGCTAGGGTAACACCCCAAATTCGTAACCTTGATTATTAATTTTCTACCATTTATCTTGAAGTATTATGTAGAAGAAATTCATAAGAATTTCTGGCAGTTTCAAAAAATAGCAATTTAACCGGTTTCTGGGAAGTTTTTCCAAAAATGTTATTTCAGAAAAGTTATTCGTATCGAAATGTTACTCAAGATAGGCTCAAGAAATGCATGATTTGGATCTGCATGGAAGAAGTTATCCTCATTTTAAGTTTATGTTGATATTTCAAAATTAAATTAGGAATTTTAGTATTGATTAATAAACTAAGGGAGTATTTTGATATGGTGAGTATTAATTTGGTTATGAAATATATTGGTGGTTTAATTAGATTAGTTATACTAATAAGTTATACTCCCTCCTATTCAGCTTATGTGTCCTATTTTCTTTTATGGTCAAGTCACCTTAATTGTCCCATTTCTATTTTTGGTATGGATTTTTAACTTTTATGCCCTTAGTAGCTTTATCCTATTTTCAATTATACCCTCCATTACTTATACTAATTTTCCTCCCTTTTAATTAATCAACATATCTAAATCCTCATTAACATACCCACCCATTAAACACTCCCTCCCTTTTTAACCCTAAAACCCTACCCATCCCTATTCCCCTTGCTGTTTTCGTATTCTACCCGTTTAAGAATCCTAATTCTGAGTTGAAGCTTCACCTTCTTCCTTAATTTCTTTCGTGTTGTTCTATGATAACCCTAGATCTGGGTTGATGCTTCACCATCTTCCTTAATTCTTTCGTGTTCTTCTCATGGCAAACTTTAGTTCGCCTTTTAAATCCCCCTGAATAACCCTCATCAGCCATTAACCTCACCCCTGAAGAACCCTAACTCGACAATCAACTCACCCATGAAAAACCCTAACTCGCGTACTTCTTTACTTCTGAGAATCCCCAAATCCCTTTACAAATCGCCTTCTAAGATAGAGTTTAAGGGGTTCGATGATGGAAACCCTAGATCTGGACTGAAATCGTTTGAGGAAGAGTCTTTTGATTACTATGATGACTCAACTTCTGTTGAAACTGATCCTAAGTGGGGAAGAGAACTTGACTCTGAAGGTGAACCTATTTACACACCTGAGCCTGATATGTATCCTAATCGTGAATATTCTTCCATTGATGCTGTTTTTTCGAATACTGATTGTGAAGAAGAAGATTGGAATGATAAGCTTGGTCCTTTCTCAAGTGAGTTTCTGTTCGTGTTGGTGCATATTGATTTTGACTGATGATAATTTTTAATTTAAACGTTTTTGTATGCATTTTATTTCATTGCTCTGTGATCTGTAAGTGAGAGCATTTTTTAGCCACCATAAAATCGAACAAACGGGATTTGGATTGTTTTCCAACGTTTTAAGCACAAAGATGTTCGATTTTCCTCTCAACGATTTCAAAAAAATAAATAAGTTTACCTGAGAGTACTAAAACAACCATTTTTTTCATTAATGAATATTTGAATACAAATGTTTCATTGAAAACAACATAAAATTTTTGTTGTTTTCATCTGAAACATCCCATGTTAAAGATCCCAAAAATATGTCCAAAGTCAAAAGGAATTTACATTTGAAATATGTTGCTGTGTTGGTTAAGGTTGTGTTGGCTGCTTTTCTGTGCTGTTGTTGCTTTACTGTGTGTCCCAAAAAATGTGATGGTTGCTGTTTTGTTGTTCATATGCTGATTTCTGTTTCTCCTGTTGAAATTGGTTATTGCTGTTTTCTGATAATTCTACATTTCCAACGTCAACATTGTCATTGACTTGCATAGTCCCTTGATCAATCCCCCCTGCATAGCCATTAATCTGAATTTATGTCACTCCCATTTTCATTTTGCTGTGTGCTTTGAAATTTTTGTTGAATAAATGGCGTCAGACACCAATTTTATTTTCTTGCACTGGCGGCAGTTTCTGATTTCCTTCTGATTTCCTTAGTTTTGGACATTTTAATTTGGGGTTTCAAATAAATTTGGGTAATGTGATAAATTTTTTCAATTTGAAAATTTGGTTGTTTACAATTTGGTGTCTTTTAAAGAAATTATTAATGCGTCATTTTTGGTAATTTGGAAAATCTGAAGTCAACGATCGCAAAAAAAATTCGCACTCACATGATCAGTAACGATTGCAACTACACCGAAGCTGTTGAAGAATTGAGAAGGCTATCTGAGATACTGTAACTGATGTATTTAATTTTCTTTAGTAATCTTGAGAAATTTATATGTAATTTTCAAAAATTATTGTAAACGTAGGACTTAATTATGTAATTACGGACTTAATTAAATGATCGATGTAATTTTGGCCTTGTACTGAAAAAAAAAAAAATTTAGACTTTTGGTGCCAAAAAATCAGCTTTTAAATTGGGCTACAAATTGCTTGAAATTGGTGGGAATCATTAATTCCTTAATCCTTACATTAAAAACCCATAATACCATTCTCTTTCCTACCCTTAGGGTCTCATTTTGGCTCTCTTTAAAATCCATGAAAAGTCAAATGGGACTCCTAAGCTAAATAGGAGGGAGTATTAAATTCAAATAAAAAGTTGATATTTCATAAAAAAAATAATAAATAAAATAAAATTAAACAAAGTTCATTAGCTAGTCAAGTCAAATCCACCATCGATTATTAAACACATACATGTTTATATTGTAGATACCGATTTCATTGAGGAGTCGTATTGATTATGCTAGTTGGTTTGCTGTAATTTAAAAGGTTAGATTTCTTACTCGAATCTTTAATAGTTACAAGAAAAGAGTACAAAAGGTATGTATTTTTTCTCTTTAGCTGAGATTGGTTTAAGCACAAGGAGATTCTTTTCTTAATATAGAAAGTGATTTTTCGAACCTTGAAATCATAGAATAATTATAAAAAAGTTATAGATTATTTGATATCTTAAAATGGTTGGGATTACCTTTGTGGTATCTCAAGGAATTTCGAACCTCGTCGGGATTATCTTGACGCTACATAATAGTTGGGGGTACGTTGATCAGTACCTTGGATATAGATCTTCTGCTACGGTGTGGCCGTTTGTGGGGTGTGCACACTAGGGATCTTTGTCTAATACTTATCCGGAGGGCCTAGCTAGCCCAATGGAAATAAAGTTCGTTCCATTCCATAGATTTGACTGGTGATTTTAAGATTTTGAAAGAAAATGATTTAGTAAAGAAAAATGAACAGTGTCTAATTTATGAAAACATAAAATGAAGGAAAAGTGATTTTTTTATAAAATATTATTTTTATAGTATTGTGTTTGAAAAAGTAGATGGTTTGTAGGATATATTTAATGTGTCTTATCTACACATATGTTCAGATCCAGAGTATGGAATCTAGCTCAGTCTATTTGACTAATATTACATGTCGTTATATGCAGGTGCCTGAAGGATGGAGTCGGGATACGGGCAAAGAGTTACGTCCACTCATTTTGTGTATATAGTTATAATATTTCTTTCCGCCTTAGTTTTATGTGTAATTAGTATTTTAAAACTTAAAGGTGTAAATATTAATCTGCATCAAATCTTTTCGGTTAGGTTGTAATAGTTTAACTTAAGTTATGATTTAGATTTTGGTTAGATAGTTTTCCTTAGTGATTATTCTTATAATAATCGTGGAATAACACGCCTGAAATTATGAGTTAGGAAATGCGTTGGCGACTGAGCTATGTGGAGTTGAAAGTTTGGAATATGGAATGATTGATTTGTTGAAACAAGTTTATATTTTGGATGTCGGTCTTAAATTAATGTTTTAGGCAGTCCATTTTCCAAACGGAACTCTGCCGAAATTTCGGTAGAATTATTATACAATATAATATAGTATAATTTGTAACTCGAAATTCAAGGGTGTTATAGCTAGCTTCTTGTGTACCTTTGTATATGGCTTTTATGATAGAAATCAAAGAAGTGATCTCTTTAAGCAGTTGAAGGATGAAGCTACAAATCGTTCCATGCCTTGGATTGTATTAGGTGACTTCAATTGTCTTGCTAACCTTAATGAAAGGGTGGGACAAGTGGTTCGTTTACATGAAATTGCCCCTCTTTGATCATTTTTACAATTGTGCCATATTTATGATATGAAATTCTCAAGGAGGTTCTATATTTAGACTAATAAGCAAAGTGGTGACCATCGTGTTCTCAGTAAAATTAATCAAGTCTTATGTAATGAAGCTTGGGAAGAAAATTATCCAGGGGTTGAAGCTTTGTTCCTGCCTGAAGGGAATTTTGATTATTCACCCATGGTTGTCCAATTCTTTAAACAGCCCCAAAGGTCTTCCTCATTCAAATTTTGTAACTTCTGGGCTCTTAAGGATAATTTTTTGCCTGTTGTTCAACGTGTTTGGAAGAAAAAAGTTGCTGGTTATGGTTGTTTTCAGATTCAGATGAAGCTTAACTTGTTGAAAAAGTCCTCAAAGCTAACTTTCATAAGGCTCCTGTTCAAGTCATTCTTGGAGAAGCCGAAAGACAGTTGGTTCATGCTCAGGAGCTCTTGCATCAACATCCAAGAGACCCTATCCTTGCAACCAATTAAGTGAATGATGCAATCAAAGTCAAGCAAGCCAAAGAGGATTATGCCTCTTACATTCAGCAAATTGTTAAAATCCAGTGGATGAAATATGTGAATGAGAATACTAAAGTTTTTCATCAAAGTATAAAAAATATACGTATTCGTAATTCCATTAATATTCTTCATATTGATGGTCAGTTGGTCAGTGATCCATGCAAAATTCAACAAGCTTTTATCTCCTTTTATTCTAACTTGCTGTGTTGTAACATGAGCAGCAGAAAACGCATAATTATGCAGATTATCAATTCTTGCCCCACTCTAACTGATTATATGCAATCCTCTTTGAATCATTACTTTAGCAAGGATGATATTAAAGGAGCTATTTGGAGCATTCCTGATGATAAAGCTCCTAGTTTGGATGGATATAACAGCAAGGTCTACAAATTAGCTTGGCCAATCATTGGAGATGATATTACCTTAGCAGTTCAAGAATTCTTTCTCACTAGGAAAATGTTGAAGGTATGGAATAGTACAACTATTTCCCTAATGCCTAAAACCTCTTGCCCTACTACTCTTGGTAACTTCAGACCCATAGCCTGCTGCCACACAATTTATAATTGTATTTCTAAGCTTATATGTTCTAAACTAAGTCCTGTTTTGAAGCATATTATAAGTCAGAATCAGGGTGCTTTTGTAGCTGGTTGAAGTATCATTCATAGCATCCTTCTATGCCAGGATATCATTCGTCATTACTCAAGGAAGAGTTGTTCTCGTAGTTGCCTTATTAAGGTGGATTTGAGGAAGACTTACGACACCATGGACTGGTTCTTCATCAAAGATATGCTTGTTGCTCTTGGTTTTCCTAGCCACTTTGTGAAAATTGTATTCACTTGTATCTCGACTTCTACCTTCTCTTTGATCCTTAATGGTAAACCCATGGAAAGTTTGAAGGCTAAAAGGGGTTTTGAGGCAGGGAGATCTTATGTTTCCCCTTCTTTTTGTTATTGTAATGGAATATTTGTCTCGAATGCTTAAGTGTGCTAGCCTTGATCCAGCATTTAAGTTTCACCCTAGGTGTGCTCCTCTTAAGCTTACTCATTTAAGCTTTGCTGATGACTTGATGCTTTTCTCAAAAGGAAATGTTAATTCTATCTCTATCTTATATGAAGGTTTGGATCACTTTGCTCAATCCTCTGGTGTCTATGCTAACTCCTCCAAATATGCTATATATTTTTTGCTGGCATTTCTCATGGGTAGCAGTCTTTTATTTTGGATCATGTTAGCCTCATTAAAGGGAAGCTTCCATTTCGATATCTTGGTGTGCCTCTTAATTCCAGAAATCTCACTGCTACTGATTTTGAAAAATTGGTGGATAAAAATGACTTCTAAAATCAAAGGTTGGCAGGGGAAGAGCTTGTCTTATGCTGCTCGCTTGCAATTGATTAACTCAGTTTTAATGAGAATCACAACTTATTGGTGCCAAATTTTTATACTTCTTAAAAAATTTATTAAGGCTGTGAACATGGTTTGTAGAGCTTTCCTTTGGCACTATGATAGTAATGATCCTAAGCCAGGAAATGTTAAATGGGAGTCTTTATGCAGGCTTAAGAAAGAGGGAGGCCTTGGTATCATACATCTTGAGTTTTGGAACTTGGTTGCTGTTGGAAAAGTAGTCTGGCATATCAATTGTACGCAAGAATCCCTGTGGGTACGTTGGGTTCATGGTGTCTATAATAAAGGGGATAACTGGCTGATTTTTAATCCCCCTCCCACAGCCAGTTGGTCACTTAAGAAGCTTTGTAAGGTGCTGGATAAGATCAGAAATTGGTTGGGAATGGGTCATACACCATTCACTCTGTCTATAAAGATCTACTGAGTTCTCAATCCCTTGTGCCATGGAGTAAAATATTTTGGTATAGACCATCGGTTCCCAAAGCTCGATTTGTCTATTGGATGGCTATACTAAATAGACTTAAAACATGAGATAGGTTAAAGGCTGCTAGTATTATTGATGATGATGTTTGCCTCATCTGTTGTAAGATCACTGAGTCAACAAATCATCTTTTCTTTGAATGCAGACTGAGTAGTCAATGTATTAACCTTCTCCTTTCTTAGCTTGGTGTAACATTCAAAATCACCTCACTAGCATCTATTGCTCTAAGCAAATGGAAGCTTCCTAAGTTTGAAAAAAAGGAGATTGTTACTTCAATCTATAGTCTTATTTATCAGATTTGAAAAGTCATGAATGATTGTATTTAGTTTCTTCTTATGGTCTCTCCTCAAATAATGCTAAAGCATGTGAAGAATGAAGTCAAACTTCGTATCGTTAACCTCTACCCCCATAACCCATACTTACATTCTATATGGTGTAAGTCTATTTTCTAGAGCTTGTAGCTATGTTTGAGGTTTTGCCTGTTGGTGTCGGTAATGTTGCTTGTTTTGGAATCAATGACATTCTTATTCCAAAAAAAAAAATGTTGCACAAGCTTACAATGTGTGCCTGGAACTCAGTTTAAGTCGCATATTTTGTGCGACTGGACCCTTTTTTAATTTTTTTTTAATTTTAAATGTACAAAAGATTCCATTAGAAATTACCTCAAAGTGTCATTTGTGTGGTGAAAATTGTTATTCCCAAACATTGAATTCAAGAAAGTTTGAGTATAAATGTAGTGATTTTTATAGAAAGAAGAGTGTTACGACAATTTTATAGGGTGGACGGGCATATTGTAGTAATTTTATTGAAAAAGATAGTGACACAATGTAAATGTAACGACATTTAAGAAGTGGGTATAAAAATTTGTGGACTGATAATTATATGTCACATGACTATGTCGTACTATTACTTGACATGTCATGTCCACGTAAAAAACATAATTGATTAAGGAAAAATTATCTAGAATAATTTAACATTTTCAGGATTTTTCAACAATAATCCCACCTATTGATTAACCATGAATAATCCCAACTTTAGATGGTATTTTTCTATAGTAAACTTGGGTAACCCAATCACCTGCTATAGTAAGTAATTACCAAAAAATCATACTGAAAATGAATGTAAAATTAGAGAAAAATTTTAAAAATTTATATAAAAAATTCTAAATAATAAAAAGAAATCAAAATTTTTTTTCAACATTTTTTAACATTTTTTTCGACATTTTATTTTAATATATTTTTTTTAAAAAAAAAATTAAAACTTACTATAGCAAGTAATCAGGTTACCGGATTTAATCTAGGAAAATACCCTCTAAAGTTGAAATTATTCATAGTTAATTAATAGGATAGTTAATTAATAGGTAGACTTATTGCAGGAAAATCATAAAAAGATTGGATTATTCTAAATTATTTTTCCATTAATTAAAATGCCACATTGGAGAAAGAGAAAAAAATATATCACTTTATAAATTTAAAAAATAACTCCTACTATTATCAATTAATTTCAATATTAACCTGTCTCGGACTTGTAATTGGGTTACTTTTTCTCTTTTTATTTGGATTTCGTAGGACCTTTCTCAAATTCTATCATCTTAGTAGAATCTCAATAACTGTTGACCCTTTATAACTAGACTAAACATCTAATCAAACTAATAGTTAAGAGCATGTAACTTTATAAACTATATGAGTTATCACACAACTATAAAAAAGAATAGAGCATGTAACTTTATAAACTCAAGAATGTACTCATATTTCTATACTTGAATTATACACATGTCATGCACGGTTAGTGTTGGTGCTTTTGCTTTTGGGTTCATAACATGTAGGATTTTTGACAAAAATTTAACCTTTTACTACATTTTAGATATGCTTAATAATTATTAATTAAGCAGTAGCAAATTTGTAATAAATGTAATCATACTACATAATAAAACTTAAAGTGCTAATGACGTTACCGTAATGATATACTTGAAAGATATTATAATTAAATATTTCCTCATAACTGGATGCTAGAATTATATTTCAGAAAGAAGTACTGAAATTAATGAACTCAAATGTTCTTAATGATCATTAAAAGTAGTAATAGTTGAAAAATCTCTAATCGTACCATATGATGTTGTTACATGTTTTTTTTTATTTTGTGTAACACATACTAAAAGGGTATCTTTGATGACTCTTTTGTTGTGAATTTATAAGATAAAATAAGATTGCATGAGTTACTTCCAATGTATTACTCTAACTTTATTTCTCAAACTTTTCACATTCTGTAATAGACTCCCACTTTATAATGCATTGCATTAGGGATTATGAAGAGATGAGATAAATGTTTAGCTCATCTTGTATGAGACCATCTAACAATAAAACGGGCTATAATTAGTTTATTTTTGTAATTGATCACTTTGAAATTATTAGTGATCACTTTAATATACTAAATATACATGAAACTGGTCAATGGAGATGGTTTCAGCATAAGACCATCTCATTTAATAATTTGTGAGACGCTTTTCATGCATGAGTTGAATAGCTTAATCTTACATTATTTATGGGTAATTAGAATAGACATTATTAATATTAATAATTCATATTCACATTAATGTGAATTTGTGGAGTTTATTGCATTATTAATTATTTTACTGCAATTACAATTACAACAATTTCAAATAAAACTCTTAATTGATAATTTACATTGTATTAGGGAAGATGAAAGGATGAATTTCAAAATAATGACTTAAAAATTGCATTGTAAGTGTGTCACTTGGCACAATGTATTTGTGAAATGCATTATAAAGTGACACTTGTCACAAAGTGTTTATGAATTAGTAGATTGTATGATGATGATGAATTAATTTTAGCAGTCAACTTTCTTTGAACTTGTAAGTGACGTACCCCTCTCATTATTAATTGAGTTGTCAGTAGAGCTGAACAAAGTTTGGTCTAACGGCAAACCAAACCGGACTAAATCGTAATTTTAGTATTTGGTTTAATCTACGGTCTAAACGGTCTGGTCTGTTTTTTTCGAAAAGATACGGTTTACGGTCTGGTTTCAATTTTTTATTTTTCAGTTCAGAACAGACCACAAACCGTAACTATGACCGAAAACCATAATTATTTTAAACAAAAAAAGGTTGCTACCTATATATTTCGAGATGTAGTCACTTCTGTATAATAATAATATATATTTGAATACAATAAACTTTTCAAATTATTATATTTAGTGATTGTAGGTGCGAAATATTTACATAAACACATATATTAATTTAAAACAAAATATAAAAATAAAAAATTATAGACCAGACCAGACTAAACTGTGATTCAGTCTGAACCGGTGATTTAAACAGTTCAATACGGTCCCAAAATTTTTCTGACTGAAATTTTGAGTTTAATATGATTCTAGTATGAGACAAGACTAAACCATTGTCAGGATCATTTAAAAATTCTATAAACACTAAACCACCCTTGTTATCAACCCTATAAGACCCCACAATATTTTTTTTAATTTATAAAAATTATAAAAAAATGACTGAAGACATATATTTAATCAATTATTTGACAAACTCTAACGAATCATGAGGAATTTACAAAATGAAACGCGGTGAATGTCTGCCAAAATGGTTTACTATATGACGAGGTCGTCGCTTGAATAATATTAAATTAAAGACTCTTAAAAAATAATCCTACCTAATTGCCTAAGTAGCTAATGAATAATAATTCATCAAATGTAAAGAATTCAATGAACAATTACACAAAGCATTCAAAAGCAGCAAAACAAATGATGCATCATAAGCCATTCTTAGTCCATCTAATAAGTACATGTCTATTACTATTACAATACTCAAAAGCAGCAAATCCTGGGCCACAAATAGCAAAACCAGGGTGTAAGGATCACTGTGGAAACGTGACCATTCCATACCCATTCGGCATCGGTCCTAACTGCTACCACAATCCCTGGTTCAATGTCGAGTGTTACAACGGCAGTGACTCATTCAAACTAAAGAAGATAACAACAGGCACAGTCAATATGGATGGTATCCAAATAAATTGGGACCCTCTAAAAGGGGAAAGGAACCTAATTTCAGTAGTCCCTTGTTATCGCGTCTGTCAAGGAGATGGAAATCCCCGATCAATGCTGATCGGGAATTCTGATAATTTGAGGGGAAGTCCTTTTCTTTACTCACGAAAAGGTAATGTTTTGTTAGTAAATGGTTGTGGGGGAGGAATAATTTTACGAGATAAGAGGAATCAAACGATTGCTGGATGTGCTGCAGTGTGTACTACCAATTCTACTGCGCCAGGATTTGATTGTTATGGGGTTGATTGCTGTCAGACTACGATATCGAATTCGGTTGATTATTATAGTATGGAGCTTGCGAGTATGGGGAAAACGCCTATTGTTGAGGATGCGTGTACTAGAGCGGTTTTGGTTGATTCTAAATGGATTGCTAATAAGAGGAAAAATCTTCTGCATTTTCAAGGATTATGTGACCCTGCTCGAGTTGTAATAGAGTGGAGTATTGAAGATTTGGCTGTGGATTCTCCAAGTTATGGTAATTCTAGTTGTGTTAAGAAAGCTGCTAGTGTTGATGATGCTGGTGGATATGTTTGTCGTTGTAAAGAAGAGTTCTATCAAGGCAATCCTTATCTTCCTCTCGGATGTCAAGGTATGATTATTTACATTAATTCTATCCATTTTTTTTTAATAGTAATGTCTAATAAATAAGTATATCATTTACTCTGTTTTACTCGATTATCATCATTTTGTCGGTTTAGTGGGTCTAACTTTTTTGCATATTTGGACAATGGCCTATTGCATTCTTTTGATCTTATTCATATATTTAAGTTTTCTTTTAATTTTATTCACAAAATTTATTTTCTTTGTTCAGTTATTGTCAAATATCCGCATTTTACTTTTGAAAAAATATTTCATTTCTCCTTAATCTTAATTCAAACGGAAGAAATAGTATAATACAAGTGAGCTACTTATGTTAGTTGAGAATAAAACTCAATTTGGTTCAAGTTTATTTGGTTGTTTACTTGTTTACCTCTATTGTTCTTCCTAGGGATTGCAATAGATCAAATTTGGATCGAGTCCAAGTGGACCCAAATCTAGATCTATTTTATGAAGGAGGACCTAGATTCGGATATGAATCCGCGAATTTAATTTTGTCACAACCCAGATCCATATATATAGTATCGGATCTGGGTCCAAGCTTACTTTTGTCCATTTGAAAAAATTTTGGTACATATTGCGATAACGATAGAGTTTTACACTTTAATTAACGAGAATAATGTTTAAAACTAGTAATTTAAATTTAAAATACATCTAATAAAATTATATAAACTATAAATATCCTTTAACATATCAACCTAGTTCCAAATTTTCTTAAATATACAAAAGTTTTAACATATTCTTACATTCAAAAGAATGCTACTTAATTATCAAAGTAAATACTTAGACCATTAATATCTTAAAATTTGTAACTCCTACCCAAAAAGGATAATGTGACCAAAGAGTCCTACGGCTCGCAAAAGACCTTCAGATTTATAGAATCCTGCAATGAGTAAGACTGAGTGAACCCACAAGCTTGCATCTAACACAAATTGAACCATTAGCATAAACAAAACCAAAAATAAATAGATAATTAAATAATAAGTGATTAAAAGATTGATATACAAATAGGCAAAGATCAAGAACAGAAGGAGAAAATTATCTGTATTCTACAACACGAATAAGGTATCTCCAACTAAACCTATTCCTAATCAAGTTCTTAGAGAGATGTAACTCATGTAAGTCATTTTTGATTTGTCCGTCTCACATGCTCCTAGGTTTTCCTCGACTTCTCTTACCCTCTACTATGATACTTCCAATTCTTTTCATAGGAACATCAATAGTCTTTCTCTATACATGTCCAAACCATCTTAATCTATTTTCATGCATCTTTACGAAAAGAGGGGCAACCCCTATCTTTTCTCTAAACTCTTGATTCTTAATTCTATCCATCATTGTGTGGTTGTACATTACCTCAACATTCGCATTTTAGTCACTTTCATCTTAGGTTAAAAAATCATCTTTACAAGCCGAACATTTAATCCCATACAATAAAGCAGGCCTAATCGCAATTCAATAAAATTTACCTTTTAATCTAATTGGAAACTTCTTATCACAAAGTACCCTAGAGGTTGCTTGCCAC